>NW_016808547.1:54364-81307 GCF_001698545.2 Rhinopithecus bieti | reverse complement strand
CTGATACCAAAATTTGACAAAACACAAAAAAGAAAACTACAGACCATTGTACCTGAACACAGATGCAAAATCCTCAGAAAATACTAGCACACCAAATCCAGCAGCACATCAAAAAGTTAATTCACCACAGTCAAGTGGGTTTTATTCCTGGGATGCAAGGATTGTCCCACATATGCAAATCAATAAATGTGATTCACCACATAAACAGAATTAAAACAAAATCATATGATCATCTCGGTAGATGCAGAAAAAGCATTTGATAAAATCCAACATCCCTTCATGATAAAAACTCTCAAAAAAACTAGGCATTAAAGGAACATACCTCAAAATAATAAGAGCCATCTATGACAAACCCACAGCCAACATCATACTGAATGGACAAAAAATGGGAAGCATTCCCTTTGAGAACTGGAACAAGACAAGGATGTCCACTCTTATCACTCATATTTAACGTAGTGTTGGAAATGCTAGTGTTGGAAATTATGTGTCTTCACTGACAATGTAATTTGTACCTGGGAAACCCTAAAGATTCTACCAAAAGACTCTTAGACCTAATAAATGAATTCAGCAAAGTCTGAGGATAAAAAAATCAATGCACAAAATCAGTAGCATTCTATACACCAGTAATCTTCAAGCTGGGAATCAAATCAAGAACATAATCCCGTTTACAATAGCCACACTCACAGTACCTGGGCATACATCTAATGAAGGAGGTGAATGATCTCTGTAAGGAGAAGGAAATCATAAACTATAAAATGGAAAAGCATTCTATGATCATGGATAGGAAGATGCAATATCTTTAAAATGTCATACTACGCAAAACAATCTACAAATTACCCAATATAATAATAATAATTTTTTTTTTTTTTGCAGAATTAGAGAAAACTATTCTAAAATGTGTATGGAACCCAAAAGAGCCTGAATAGCCAAGGCAATCCTAAACAAAAGAATAAAGCCAGAGGCATTACATCTCCCAACTTCAAACTGTACTATAAAGCTACACTAACCAAAACAGCATGGTACTGGTACAAAATAGACCAATGGAACAGAATGGAGACCCCTGAAATTCAGTCAGACACCTACAACCACCTGATCGCCAACAAAATTGGCAAAATAAACAATGGGGAAAGGACTCCGTATTCCATAAATGATGCGGGAAAAACTGGCTAACCATATGCAGAAGGATGAAACTGGACTCCTACCTGTCACTGTATACCAAAATTAACTCAAGATGGAGTAAAGGCTTAAATGTGAGACCCCAAACTATAAAATCCTAAAAGAAAACCTAGGAAATACTCTTCTAGACATTGCCTTAGGCAAAGAATTTATATTTTAAGTGCTCAAAAGCAAATGCAATAAAACTGACACATGGGTCTTAAACTAGAGAGTTTCTGCACAGGAAGAAAACTATCAACAAAGTTACAAACAAGTTACATAATAGAAAATATTCACAAACTATGCATCCAACAAAGGACTAATATCCAGAGTCTATAACTAAGTTAAATAAATCAACAAGAAAAGATAACATTAAAAGATGGGCAAAGGACATGAGAAGACAGTTCTTGAAAGAAAACATACAAGTAACCAACAAACACATGAAAATATTTTCAACATCACTTATCGTCAGAGAGATGTAAATGAAAACCACAATGAGATATCATCTCATACCAGTCAGAATGGCAATTATTTAAAAAGTAAAATAAATTAAAAAAAAAATGATGCTGGTGAGGGTCCAAAGAAAACGGAACACTTATGTACTGTTGGTGGGAATACAAATTAGTCCAGCCCCTTTGGAAAGCAGTTTGGAGATTACTCAAAGAACTAAAAGTAGAATTACCATTCAATCAAGCAATCTCATTACTGGGTATATAACCAACGAAAAATAAATCATTCTGTCTACACTTGTATGTTCATTGTAGCACTTTTCACAATAGCAAAGAGATGGAATCAACACAGGTGCCCATCAATGGTGAATCATACAAAGAAAATGCAGTATATATACACAATGGAATACTGTGCAGCCACAGTAAATAAAACCATGTTATTTCAAGAACAAGGATACAACTGGAGGTCATTATTCTAAGCAATTTAACACAGAAACAGAAAACCAAATACTGAATGTTCACACTTATAAGTGGGAGCTAAACATGAGGTATACATGGATACAAAGATGGAGACAATAAACACTGGAGATTCCAAAAGGAGAGAGGGAGGGGAGCATGCAAAGGTTGAACAGCTACCTGTTGGGTACTGTGTTCACCAATCGGATGATGGAATCATTAGAAGCCTAAACCTCAGCATCACATAATATACCCAAGTGGTAAACCTTCACATATAATCCCTGAATCTGAAATTCAAATAAATGAAATAAATGGAAAATTGAGTATCCACATGTGAAGGAATGAAATTGGAGCCTTATTCCATAAACAAAAATCAATTCAAAGTGAAGTCTTAAACACAAGACCTGAAACCATAAAATTCCTAGAAGAAACCATGGGAAATGTCCTTGACTTTGACCTTGCCAGTGGTTTTTTGGATATGACTCCCAAAACACAGGTAACAAAAGTAAAAATAGACAAATGGGTTCATCCAAACTAAAAAGTGTCTGTACGGCAAGGAAACAATCAACAAAAGAAAATTGGAACCTATGAATTGGCAGAAAATATAAGCAAACCATGTATCATATAAGGGGTTAATATTTTAAAAAATAAGGAACATAGACAATAGCAAAAACAAAAAGGGGGGGATTAAAAATTGACCAAAGTACCTGAATAAACATTTTTCCAAAGAAGACATACAAATGGCCAATAGATATATGAAAAGATACTCAACCAATCATCAGATAAATGCAAATCAAAACCACAATGAGATATCATCTCACACCTGTTAGGATGTCTGTTATAGAGAAGATAAAAGATAGCAAGTGTTGGTGAGGATGTAGAGAAAAAGCAATCCTTGTACTCTGTGGGTTTGAATGTAAATTGGTATAGCTATATGGAAAACAATATGAAGTTTTCTCAAAAAATTAAACATGGAATTTTCATGTGATCCAGCAACTTCTCTGGTGTATACCCAAAGGAAATAAAATCAGTATCTTGAAGAAATATCTTCACTTTTATTTACTGCAGCATTATTCACAATAATCTGGATAAGAAACAACCTAAATGTGCATCAATCAATGAATGAATAAATGTGATGTATAAATATTTGTATGAACATATAGATAGTACACATATAATATATTATATATTATGTAATAATATGCATAATAATGTATAAATCTAAAACAGTTGAATACATAGAAGCAGAAGATAGAATGATGGTTACCAGGGGCAGGGAAGTGGGGGAAATGGGGATATATTGGGCAAGAGGTATAAAGTTGAAGTTGTATACGATGAGTAAATCTAGAGATCTAATGTACAGCATCATGACTATAATTAATAATACTGTACTGTATACTGGAAATTTGCTGAGAATAGATTTCAGGTGCTCACACCACACACACACACACGCATAGACGCACACATATGCACACACACACAGGTTACTGTGAGGAGATGAATGTGTTTCTCACTTTAGTAATCATTTTACTGTGTGTGTATACACGTTAAAAACCAAGTACATTTTAAATATATACAGTGTTTATTTAAAAATAAAATTGACTATATAAAAGAAACTTTATAATTGAGAATTTAAAAAGCAATAGCATGAAAAGTAAAATTGCCATACTAGACACCAAAATGAGATATCCTCAGGGGAAGACATTATTTACTACAAAAATAGTGGAGCAAACAGTGCTTCAAGAGTTTATACTTGGTAAGTTATCACTTCAGGCCAGCCTGGGAATGCATCAGACACTAGTCGGTATTGTTATGTAGAAAGAGGAGGGATATTCTGAAAACTGGTATGAAATGAGTAAAAAGGTGTAGAATCAGAAAAATAAAACAGTTATTCAGTAGACATAGTGAGGACCAGAAATTTTCAGGGATGAGAGATTGGGGTGTAATTCTATGAAGGTAGATTGAGATCAGTTTGGGAAGAACCTTGAGTGCCAGGCTGAGGGGATTTGACATAAGTATAGATTTTTAAAAATCTTCTTGGAAGGACATCAGACAGCTGTAGAAGCAAAATACAAAAATTTCAGAGAGCTAGGAGCCCTTCCTCAGTGAGTTGATATGGCCAGGCATTTACTTCTCTGGGAACACTTGTCAAGTCCTAGGCCTGTGCTGAGGATTGAGCTTGGCATAAGCCGATAAACCCTAGTAGAGGAAAAAGAAAGCAGTGGAACACTTGAATTTGGGCTGACAGGACTAATTGAAATCTAGAAGAGCCCCAGATACATGGTTGGTTTTCAATGTGAGACATTCACTGAGTGTAAGGGAGGGGGTATGGTGTGCTGGGAGACTGGGCCAGAAAAATTCCAGAGGAATATCCCACAGTCTTATTTGGGAGTAAATGCTTAGGAGACAAAGCTCCACTAGAATGAGGGCCTTACTACAAACACACCTCGAGTCTTGTTCTTGAGACATTTGAAACTAGAGTAACTAACTGAAGGTGCCATTGAGCACTGATCTAGCTCAGATTCTGGTAAGAATGAGGTGATCTCCCCCATGTACTAACATAGGAAAGAGTAAACTGTCTCCTGTTGAAAATAACATTGATTTTAGTTTTTATGATTCTCTTATACACAACATCCAGCACATAGTAAAATGTTATGAGGCCTATGAAGAATCAGGAGGTACTTGAAGAGATAATGGTCAAGACTTTTCCAAAATTGAAAGAATCAGCCCACAGATTCAAGAAGCTCAGCAAACTCCAAAATAAACACATAGGAAACCATCCTAGACAACTATTGTCAAACTTCTGAAAACCAAGTAAAGATAAATTCTTAAAAGTAGCAAGTGAAAAACTATTCATTATCTACAAAAGAAAAAGTTATATCTGACTTTTAAACAGAATGATATGTGACTTTTCAATACAAACTATGGAAGTTAAATGACAATGATACGACACTTTAAAAGTGCTAAAGGTGTGAGAAGGATCTAGAATTTTAAAGCCAGCAAACCTGAGAATTGTATATCTAGTAAAAATAGCCTTGAAAAGTTAAAGCCAAGTAAAATATTTTCAGACAAAAAAAGAAAAAGCTGAGATACCTACTACAGAAAGTATTAAAGGACGTTTTTCAGTTAAAAGGAAACTTATTCCAGATAGAAGCATGAAATGCAGGAAGGGATGAAGCACACAGAAAGAGTAAATATGTGGGTAAATATAAAATAATATTGACAACTTAAAATTACTATATTTTTACACAAATATTAAAGTAAACTATGTTTGAGCAGTAGTACAAAAGGCAAGAGGATTTAAAGAGAATTAAATTGCTTATGGGTTCTTCCATGCTAGAAGTGGCAAAAATATCCATTTACTTTTGAGCCAGAAAAATCTCATAATAAGTCAAACATTCATTTTTTATGTTTAAAATATAGAAAAAATTCTAATAGTAAAGTAGAATAATACAAATGCCATTTATTAATACAAAAGAAGGCAGGAAATAAGGGTTATGGGAACAAAGGAGGGAAAAATCAAAAGCAAATAGCAATACAGTCAACTTAAGCCGAGCTAGATCATTACATTAAGTGTAAATGAACAAAATATTGTGATTAAAACTCAAAGATTGATTTTTCACACATTAAAAGATTTTTTTAAATGCCAATAATTTACAACTTACATAAAATGGATAATTTTTTTGAAAATACAATTTAACAAAAGTAACCCAAGAAGAAATAAAAGTCAAAATAGCCCTATATCTGTAAAGGAAATTGAATTTGTAGAATTCAAGGTGTAATTTTAAACCTCGCCTTAAAGAAATCCAGAATTTTCAGATTCTGTTTAGGATGCAGAAGGCCAGAAAGATTATATTCCCAACATAAGAATAAGAAAAAGCCAGCTAATCTACAAAATCATAACTGTGTATGAAAATCCTTTAGAAAGCTGAGATCACAGGTTAACCAATTAGCCTGACATTTAATGAAAAACAACTTCCACCCAGTTGAGACAGGAGGTAAGCACTGTTTCACCCAAAGCTGGGCATGGAATGAAGACTAGCTGTTACACAGGTGTATAAAATAATTAATTTACATATTTAATTGCTAAAGACTTGAGTGTGAGCTACTGTGAGAGCATAGAAGCTCTGAGAACTTCAGACACTAAAGGGGGAATTCAAAACGACTCATAGACTGTTCCCTGTGGATGTTCATTGTGTGATCATCAGAAGATTGGGAGAAAGGCTGGAGACCACAGAAAGTTTCCTTCATAGTGCAGGCATGGAGAGAAGAATGGTTGTTGCAAAGAAGGAAAAACAACAACAACAACAACAACAACAACAACAAAACCAGGAAGCTCCATTTGGATGCCTCTAACCTACAGAACAAAAATGGATTAATATCCACTGCAGAAGAGGCATCACTGTCACAGCCCCAATGAATAGGTGAAGATGTATTGCAACTTGATGAAAGATAAAGAAAAACAACAACAAGAAGCAAAATAAAACTGAACCTTGAAAATGAAGAAAGAAGAGGAAACTGTCTTGGGACCAACAATTAGAGACCTACTACCTCAAGTGAAGGGGCAGGTGCACTGAGAGAGCCCTGCTTCTGAGACCCAGGGGCACAGGGCCTGCCTAAGACTGAAGCTGGACTGGGACAACAGAGAAACCACCACACACCCACCTTCCACTTCCCAAACACAAGATTCTAAGCTTCAAATATACAAAGCAGCAAAAACTTAAAGTACTAACACAAGAAATGTAAAAATATGCATTTGTAGTTGGAGACTTCAACACTCTCTTTAAGTAATCTGTAAAACATAGACAGGTAATAAAGAATATAAAGACCTGAACAACACTATCAACAAATTGTCCAAATTGACATTTGTAAAGCACTTCTGCCAACAATAACAGAATACACATTCTTTTCAAGTGCACATGAAAGCTTCATCCAGATAAACTATATTTGGAGTCATAAAACAAACCTTAACAAATATAAAAGAATTGAAATCATGCAATGTGTGTTTTTGATCATAACAGAATTAAATTAGACATCAATAATAGAAAAGAATGTAGAAAAATCCCCAAATATTTGGAAATTAAACAGCAAATTACTAAATGTTTATTTTTTCCTTAAGTATCATGAAACACTAAAAACACATGATAAAGATTATGGTGTTTTAAAGGTATTGCTAGAATGTTATCAATAAATATTCCAGAACAGATAATAAGTATTCCAGGCATATGAGCATAGGCATATTTATGGGGAGAAAATCAATTTTCTGCAATTAGCTAGAACTGACATTCATACTATTGTATGCTATTACATCCATCTCTCAGTGTCCAAATTCTTGCTTCCATTTTGAAAACCAAAGCTGGTTTGGTGAGGGAAAATATTGTCTTCTGTTTACTCTCTTACAATGAAAATCTGTTTCCTCTTGTGTGGTAGCAAGAATTCTCCCTATATGATTGTGTGGAACTGTAGATCTTTAATAACATCTGTGATTTCTTTTAGCTAGTGAAAAATCTTGTTATACTTTTATACTTTTGTTTGCAAAGAAGAGAGATTCCCTCATGGTGCCTCAAGAAAAAAAGACTCTGGTAAAGCTTCAGGTGAACTGAAAATGGAAAACTATCAGGTGCCAGGGAGCTTCAAGGAAGAGCTTTTTCCCTTCATCCCCGCAGTGAGCTACATGATTTCTCTCACAGCACCTTCACTTCCCTTCACTCATCTGCTCTGACTGCCACTTTCCTAACTGGCCACCTCTGCCTAGTTATCATTTTTGTTTCTTTACAGGTCTGTTTTGAATGTGACTTCAGCTTTCCATGGCTCTTCAGCACTACCTCCTGGAATCCTTTTCAATTCTCCCATTTCTATCTCACTCATTATTTTCAATTTTAGGTTTACAAGAATAAGAATGCTTGATCTAGCTCATCTTTTCTGTCAGTTTGTCTTCAAGGTCTCTGCTGGCCTAAAGGTCACCTATTCTTGAGTCAGGTGCCCTCTCTCATCCAAACATCAGTAACTTGATCATTTAGTCCAAAAGTTGGCCATTTTGGCAGAAATGGATAAACATTTTATCTCGTTGAAGAAGATATCCACATAATAAGTTTTCAAGGTTTGACCTTTCCTGTAAATACTGCATAGACTTTAGTTCTGATTTTAGTATGTTATCTTGTATAATAAATTTCTTTTATAAATTAATTTTGGTATTTAGAAATACATATTTTGAGGTGAAGTCAATTTTATGGTATTTCCTAGCTTATTATCTTCCTCATCTAGAAATAGAAAACACAAATAATCCTTATTTGAAATATAAACATTTCAGTTTTAGTGAAGTGTACCATTACCAACTTGTAATGATATTACAAGTCATCACTCTGTAGACACGAGAGTGAACCAAAATGCTCCACAGTCTAGGTAAACTGCAGGAAGTAGGCTTAAGGTTATTTAACTTCCAAACCCCAGATCTTTGCTCTGATGGTCACTTCAAATTCTACAATTTCAAACACCTTTGAAGGCATTCAGTTAAGGCCTCTGGCCTCTAGATGGCCCTCTATCTTTTGGGAATGCCTTAAAGTCCATTTCATGAGGGAAAGTTGAAGCCAGAGATCTTTCTGGGATAGCGCAAGTTACCCTGTATCTTTGCTCAAGGAGTTCTTTCTGTAGCTTCCTAGAGTATACCAGAATTAAAACTTTCTCTCCTTTGATGAGTCTCTCCAAAGCAAGGAGTAATGTCTGTATTACTTTTGTCCACACATGAGGGCACTTGATTTTATTTCAAGCCCTGGATTTTAGACATACTTTAGCATTTTGTGAGTTGTACTTAAAATCCCAACCACTTCCTAGGAATACAACTATAGTCTCCTAAACTCTGTCCTCACCTACAACACAGTCCTTTTGGCTTTCAAGAACTATCCACAATCAGGCTCAGATATGCTTTTCCTTTGTTATGTAATCAGATGAAACTGAAAGTGGAAAGTTATATCTATTAAAGTGAGGAGCTGGGTAGAGGGTGGAAATGAAGAAAAAGAACAAATCTGAAAGAAATCAGAGAAACTGTATTCTGATACTATTGTTTAGATTTCTAAAGGAAATGGAAAGATGTTTGGCAATGAGAGAAATCAGTTATGATTTTTAGAAGATGGTTGTTTTCTTCAGCATTTAAAAATGATTTTACTTTGTTTTAATTTTCAAGATGATTATAGAGCTTATGACCTTCATAAAAGTGAACTTTATAAGCCAGAACAAACTTTCCACCCCCCTACTGTGAAATTTGGAAATTCAACTACATTTCAGGATGACTTTGTTCCTCAGGAGATAAAGCCTAGGCAAATCTTTAAACCCTCTTCTGTGGTCAAACGTTCTACAGCCCCTTTTAATGGCATTACAAGTCATCGCCTTGATTATATACCTCATCAGCTTGAACTCAAGTTTGAAAGGCCAAAAGAAGTTTGCAAACCAACTGAGCAACGCTTTGAGGATCTCACAACTCACCGGTATGACTTTCAGGGTCTTATTGGTGAAACTGCAAAAATTTGCAGACCTGTACACACCAGAGTGACCCAGAATGCTCACTTTGAAGGAAACACTGAATTCCGTGAATGTTTTCAACCATGGGAAATCCCATCACCTGAGGTCAAGAAAGTACCAGAGTATGTGCCTCCTACAGGTAGCATGCTATTAAACAGCACAAGCCATCCTGACTATGTTCCATGTCAGGCCAACCATGTAGTTCCCATCAGGCCAGTTTCTCAGAGAAGAAGTAACAATTTTCCTTTCCTAGGAAAAAGCACCATGAAGGAAGATTTTCCAGCATGGGAAAATGGTCATCAAGGACTTATTAAGAAGCAGGAACAGATTCCCAACCCATCTGGAAAATTTGATGGTTTGAGCACTTTCAGATCTATGTGCCACACAAATTGATTCCAACAGAGAGTTGCAAACCTTTAAATATTGCTTTTAAGAGTTCTGTTCCATTTGATGATGTGACCATGTACTCTGTAGAGTACACACCAAAAAAACACAGGAAATTTGCCCAGCAAGTTACTCGTCTCCTCCAGGTTATATTTTTGAAAATGCCAATTCCCAAGGTCATAAATTCTTTCACAAAATTTCTCCCACAGTGAAGACCTTCTTCTAATAACCAAAATATGCTTAAAAGGAAGCTACTAGCAAGTAATTGTTTTTCCAAGAGAAAACTCAATTTTTGTAGTGAAAAAAAGGATATAATAAATCATTTTTTATATTTTTAAACAAGAAAATTGGAAAATGTATTATAAAAACTCAGAATCTTAAAACCATTTTGTATTGATATTTTAATCAAGATTGTTCTTTAATATGCATTTCAGAAGGTTCAATAATATACATTCCCATGTGAACTCTTAATATTCAACATACTGCTTAGTAGCTTGTCCCTAGTCTATTATCATTTGTAATTCTGTTTATAATTATGGCAATTGTATGGTTATTCATATACCAGTTGTCATTTATCAAGCACATCAGGATTATCTAGAACAACATTGAAAATGATATGTGGATTCCTCTTCCAAGATAATAGGATTCATTTTACTCAGGCTTCCGTGCATCTACATAGCATCTACTGAGTCAAGTTTTGGTTGGTGGTATACAGACTGCTGCACTGCTCCTCACCATGTTCAGGTTAGCAAGAGGCACTGTGGTGTGGCAAGGAAAGGCTCTGTGTGCTGGGAATCAAAGGACTTGAGTTCAAGTTCTAACTAATTATTATTTTTAGAGACAGGGTCTCACTGTCACCCGTGCTGGAGTCCAGTGACGTGATCACTGCTTACTGCAGCCTCAGCCTCCTGAGCTCAAGTGATCCTCCTACCTCAGCCTCCCAAGTAGCTGGGACTACAAGGGTGTGCCACCACATCTGGCTATTTTTTTTTTTTAATATGCTTTATAGAGACAGGTTCTTGCTATATTGGCCAGGCTGTTCAATATATTGGCCAGGCTGCTCTTAAATCCCGCCTTGGCTTCCCAAAGCACTGGGATTACAGGCATGAGCCGCTATACCCACCCTGAGTTCAAGTTCTAATAATATAGATTTCTATTTGTATTACCTTAGACAATGACTCTGAGCCTCAGTATCTTTATTTGTAAAATGATGTCTGTTCTCAAAAAGAGTTTGTTTTAAGCATCAGACTATATGGTACATTTTAGTCCTTAAAGTACAAGTATAAATGTAGAGGATTGTTAAAAAAAATCACTCAATCTCTTTTTGTACTTGTTTTCTCCTTTTCAAATGAGGAAAATTACTTACTCAATCCTCATTTTCTGGCCTGTAGCAAGGATTGTAAAATAACCTAATTTGCTTTGAGCTTCTGAGTAGTATGTGCTTCTGAGAGGAGTCTTGTCCTTTAAAACTTCATGAGCACCTGAGAAATTGTTAACAGAGAATGGGAAGCTCAGAATGGGATACATACAGTGGTTTGAGTAACAGTATTGCCGAAAGGAAAAAGTATTTGCTAGGGTAGTTTTAGGAAGTTTCAGGAAGACTGACAGCTCTGAAGAAATCTTTAGGGTAAATGTAGGTAATTTTGCACCTAATTGCCATGCCAAGTCACTGTTGAGAGGCAGAACCAGCCCCCGCAGGGGGCATAATCACCTGGTTCACCTCTTCCAGTGTGAAGATAAGTGCTAAGGAAAGGAATGATGCCAGGAAGTATAGTAGAAACACTCTATTGCATTGAGAAATGCTAAAAATTTCCTAATGAATTAAACTCTTATTGGGTGGTTTCTTTTTTTAAAAAACAAATTAAATAATTGCATTATGGGAGAATATGATTTATTTCAGCATAAAGTGAATTTTAGTCCTTCATGGCTTCAGAATTATTCCAAAACTGCTCTATTGAAAATCATCAATATTTGGTTATTTTAATCGTTCAAAAGTAATTTGTTCTTATTTACATTTATTAGTAAAAGTATGGTGTGTGAAACTTTATATTTCTATGCAACATTAATAAAATCAATAAAAGGAATAGATTTTCAAGAAATCATTTCTGCACCTAATTTTTTTTCGAAGAGAGCATTTTAATAAAATCTTGTCTAGGTTAACCCATACATAAGTAGATGTTCTTACTTTTAAATACAAAACAATATTGTATAATCAGAATTAAAATAAGGGAATACTACAGCATTCTGTCATCCTGGCCTATATTCCAATGCTGGATATTCAAATCCCTCTGTAATTTAATGGGGTGGTCACCTCTCTGGACAAAGGTCACCCTTAATAAGACATCTACTAGAGTTTCCAGAGGCAATTTGCCATGGGATAAAGACTGAAGATGAATAATGGTGTTTCCCCATAGTCTAACACTCGGTATAACAGGTGTGAAAATAGAGATTGAAACAGGGAACAATGCAAGACATTCAGCCTAGGAGTTCAGGAAAGTCTTCCTTATGGACAGGATAGACAGGGGAGCTGAATCTTGGAAGATAAGTTAGAAATTTCCAAGAAAACGGGAAAGTGGGAACAGCATAAAACTAGGTACAGAGGGACTCTATCTCTGTGAAAGAGTTAAAGGAACTTCCAAGCTATGTTGGTGGAAAGCTAGCAATCCCTGATTCATTCTCCTGCTAGGCCACCTTGAAATACTATGCGGGAACTCACACAAAAAAACATTTTAACAGGGCTGTGTGGGCGGCAAGACACCCAGGTGCTGAGGCAAGAGATCGAGGGCACGAGCTGTTCCAGTACAATAAATTATTATAAAATAAGAATAGTTATACTAGATATAAATAGATGTGATTATGTATGAATATCATTAATCATTAGTTTGTGGCAATTACTCTTTACTCCAAATTACTCTTTACTCCAATATTATAATAATCCTTGCTCTACAATTATAACTTAGGAAAAGAGCCAGGCTTCAAGGGAGCCTGTGACTCTAGCCAAGTCTGATTTGGAGGAAAAGAAACAGGCATGAGAAAACGAGGCTGTGGAGGGATAGGGTTGAGGGCCTCATTACTGGGCCAAACAGGCAGAAGGTTGAGAGCCCTACAGCAGGGCTGAACAGGGACAGGGTTGAGATAATACCGGAGGGTTTTATAAAGTTTAAATAAGCCAAGTACTTAGTACTGGCCTGTCCCATGGTGTCCCTGGAATACTGCGAGTGCTCAAGCTTACCACCAAGCTTGTTGACCACAATCCTCAGGAATCTCTCATCGAAATCCTCTGCTGATTCCGCACTCAGGGTGCAACTTCACACAGCGAGGCAGAGCCCCACATTGGGTGCCATATGTAGGGTCCAGCCCCACAGGGTCAGTGGGTTTTCTCCCCATATGCAGAGACGAGAGATTGTAGGAATAAAGACACAAGGCAAAGAGATAAAAGAAAAGACAGTTGGGCCCAGGGGACCACTACCACCAAGACGTGGAGACCGGTAGTGGCCTTGAATGCCTGGCTACATTGTTATTTATTGAATACAAGGCAAAAGGGGCAGGGCGAGGAGTGTGAATCATCTCCAATGATTGAAAAGGTCACATGAATCATGTGTCCACTGGAGAGGGGCCCTTCCCTGCCTGGCAGCTGAAGCAGAAAGAAAGAGAGGAGAGAGAAAGAGACAGCGTACACCATTATTTCTGCATATCAGAGACTTTTAGTACTTTCACTAATTCACTACTCTTATCTAAAAGGTAGAGCCAGGTGTACAGGATGGAACATGAAGGCAGACTAGGTGCATGACCACTGAAGCACAGCATCAGAGAGAGAGAGTTAGGACGCCGGATAACTGTGGGTCGGCCTGACTGATGTCAGTCCCTCCACAAGAGGTGGAGGAGTAGACTCTTCTTTGAACTCCTCCGGGGAAAGGGAGACTCCCTTTCCTGGTCTGCTAAGTAGCAGGTGTTTTCCTTGACACTGATGCTACCGCTAGACCACGGTCCACTTGGCAACGGGTGTCTTCCCAGATTCTGGCGTTACTGCTAGACCAAGGAGCCCTGTAGTGACCCTGCCTGGGCATAACAGAAGGCTCACACTCTTGTCTTCTGGTCACTTCTCACTATGTACCCTTAGCTCCTGTCTCTGTATGGCCTGGTTTTCCTAGGTTATAATTGTAGAGCAAGGATTATTATAATATTGGAGTAAAGAGTAATTGCTACAAACTGATGATTAATGATATTCATACATAGTCATATCTATTATCTATATCTAGTATAACTATTGTTATTATATATATTTTGTTATACTGGAACAGCTCATGCCCTCAATCTCTTGCCTCGGCACCTGGGTGACTTACCACCCACACTTTGTGGTTCAGGAGGCCTTGAGGGAAGGGCCCTGGCAGTGTGTACAGAGGCCTGGGATTGGGGTTGGGGTTGTTTAGCCAGCTGGAGTGCCCAGGAGGTGAGATGAGAGAGGCTGGGAGGGCCTCTGCTGCTGGCTGTGGGTGGAGGATTGGCTGAGCAGAGAGGGGAGGCTAGAGTTTCCTACAGTTGTAGGACTCTGTGCCCCTTCCCACCTCTCCTCCTCTCCTGGCCCCACCAAGGCTTCTCCAATGGGTCTTCCAGGCTGCGCCCCTCCATCCTCCCGTCCCATCTCTAGCGCGGCCCCGGGCACCCCACACCACCACATGGCCTGTGCCTGGATGACCCTCCTGCCAAGGACATCATCAACTTCTCCTCAGTGCCACCTGGCATCCTCTATGATGTGAGCCACCAGTGCCGCCTCTAGTACGGAGCCTACTCTGCCTTCTGTGAGGACATGGATGTGAGTGGGGCTGGTGTGGGTGTGGGTGTGAGGACCTGGCAGGAGGGCTCAGGGGACAGCTCTCACCAGCCCGTGGATGCCAGCCTGGGAGTAACCTCACCTGGCCTGGGCTGCGCTCCCGAGTGATACTGTGAGACATCAAGTGGCCTGTGGGAGAGGCCAGGGATGGGCGGCCACAGACCCAGCTCTGATTTCTGGGTCAACCATGGACCCACTGTGACACTTTGGGCAAGTCCCTTAGCCTCTCTGGAGCTGGCTCATAAGAGGGAAAAGGGACCCCAGTGGGGAGGGTCTATTTATCCCGGAGAAGATTGCCTGAAGTGATCTTCTAACGGGAGTGTTTCCAGAGGAGGGGCTGGGCCGGGAGAGGTGGGGACAGCTGGGGATCGCTCTGAGCAGCGCGGCCCCGGGCACCCCACACCACCACATGGTCCGAGGAGGAAAGTGGGAGCAGACACACAAGAAGGGACCTCTGGGGGTCTGAGGGCTCCTGCCATGTGAAGGGGTGCCCAGGGGACCCTTGGGGACAGGGAGGGGGCAGGGTGGGTGGTGACGCTGGGAGGGGGTGAGGGTATGGCCCATGCCCTCCTCCTTGCAGAATGTCTGCCACACACTCTGGTGCTCTGTGGGGACCACCTGTCACTCCAAGCTGGATGCAGCCGTGGACAGCACCCAGTGTGGGGCAAATAAGGTAAGGGATGTTCCCAGTCCCAGCGGTGGGTGTGTGAGATGCCAGACCTGCTGTAACCAGGCCCTGGGGTCAGCCCCGGCTCACAGTCTTGCTTGTGCTCCTAGCAGAGCCCCGCACTCTCTGCAGCCCAAGGCCCCATCTGCAAAGTGGAGGCATTGGGGCCAGGGCTTGATTCCATGATTCCCCAGGGTGTCTTCAGCTGAGTCAGCATGCAGGGTGTTTTACTCCCTGCTCAGCTCCTCCCTGTGGTCTGAGTCACAGATGATTGTGATGATTGTAAAGGGGCCTCTCTCACCTTCCATCCTTCCCCTCTGTGCCTTTCTCAGCCTTCCTACCCACCTTGTTCTCACTAGGGTGAGGATTACTGATAGGCTGGGGGGTGGGGTGGCTCTACCTCCATCTGTCTCGGTAGTGGTGTCTCAATGAGGAGTGCATGTCTGTGGGCTGTGGGTCCAAGGCCATGGATGATGGCTGATCTGGCTGGAGTGCCTGGTCCATCTGCTCCCGGAGCTGTGGTGTGGGCGTACAGAGCGCCGAGCAGCAGTGCACACAGCCTACGTGAGTGTGGGGCCCAGGGTGCCCTGCGCAATGGGACAGAGGGACCCAAGCAGTCAGCCGATTGCAGGAGCTTGGCTCTGTCCCAGCCCCTGGCTCTGAGAAATGTCCTCATAATGGTCAGTCCGAGTGTCCAGGCCACCTTGAGTCGCTTTCAAGCAATGTTCTGGGGGCTGACAGGGTCCCCACTGCTGACCTCTTTCCAGAGAGGGGGACACTGAAATCCAGAGATTGGAGAGACTCATCAGAGGCCACATGGCAAAGCAGCTGCTGGCTGGAAGGAGGCAGGAGAGGGCAGTAGGGAAGAGCATGGGTTCCAGACCTTAGATGGCTCCAGGTTCGAATCCCATCTTCATCCTTTCTCTGGGCCTCATTTTCCCCACCTATATAACAGCAGTGTCCATCCAGTAAAGTTGTAGTCAAGGGCAAATGCAGTTTTTGCAGGCCAAGCCCTCAGTCTTGCAGCTTGTCTATAGGGGGCACTCAGCAGGAGGGGCTTGGTGGCCTCAGAGACATAACAAGAGTCTGAGATGAGACTGGGGTCAGCTGGGAGGATGGGCCAGCACTGAAGGGATGGCCTGAGGTGTGTGACTTCACCTCTCTGGGCCTCTGTTTCCCATCTAAATGGGGTGGTGTGAAGATCTGCTGAGACATAGAGGCCAGTGGTACCATAGACCTGAGGTACTACCCGGCTAATCTTCACTTCAGGAGGCCACCCGGAGCAGGCATGGTGTTCACAGCCAGCCCCACCCAGGGCCCTGTGCTTATCTAAGACTGGCCTGTGGCCCTCCCTGCCTCTTGACCTCCAGGTCTGAGCTGGGTGGGGGCCAGAAACCCTGGCCTAGATGCGGAGGGTTTCAGGAGCTGTGCTTGGTCAGACCTCTCAGCTGGCTGAGGCCCTGGGTGCTTTCTTTAGACCCGGGCTGGGGTACTGCCACCAGGAGGGAGGCTGAGGATTCAAGGGCTTGTTAGGATGCCGGTATCATGGGCTGGAGACTCGGAGCAGTCCCTCCAGTCAGTGCCAGTCATGCCTGCAACTTGTCCCAGCTTTTCAACAGCCCTCTGCAGAGGCAGCCCCAACCTCACTTTATACAGGAGGAAACTGAGGCCCAGAGGCTGGCTGAAGACTTGCCCATGGTCACACAGCAGGTTGGGGGCAGAGCTCAGGCTTCCTGCTGCCACCTCCCCACAGGTCCTTACAAACAGGGAGGGTGTGTCTGGGCCAGAAGGTGGGCAGCCCAAGGGAGGGAAGTATTGTGCACAAAGCTGGGCGGCAGGGATCTCGGGGTGTGTGTGCAGGAGGAAGCTGCTTGCTCTGGGCTGTGGCCAGGCAGTAGCATTCACCAGGCCCTGGGGCCCACCCCGCTCATCCCCACAGACCCAAATATAAAGGCAGATACTGTGTGGGTGAGCGGAAGCACTTCCACCTCTGCAAGCTGCAGGCCTGCCCTGCTGGCCGCCCCTCCTTCCGCCACGTCCAGTGCAGCCACTTTGACGCTACTCTCTACGAGGGCCAGCTGCACACATGGGTGCCCGTGGTAAATGACGGTGAGTGCTGCCTCCCATGGAGACACTGAGGCTCAGAGGGCTGCGGGTGTGTGGGTCCAAGGTTACCCTATGATGCAAGCAGGAGGCCCAGTCTCCACCCCAAGCCTGGGCCACTCCCACTGTCCCCTGGGGCTGCTGCTCACCCCTAGCTCCCCAGTCTACGACCTTGCAGATAGCTACCAGTCCAGCCGGAGCCTCCAGCATGTTGGTGCTGCTTGGGAGCCTCTAGCCTGCTATGGATATGTGTCACAGAGTGGTCTTCCTGGTGGCCTCCACACTCCTGCCCCAGCTGTTGCTGATGGCTCTTCTACTTGGGCCTCCAGTGAACCCCTGCGAGCTGCACTGCTGGTCCTCAAATAAGTACTTTGCCAAGAAGTTGTGGGATGCTGTGGTAGATGGCACCCCCTGCTACCAGGTCCAGGCCAGCCAGTACCTCTGCATCAATGGCATCTGCAAGGTGTGCCTGGTTATGAAGAGGCTCTCCCAGCACTGGCTGCCCTCAGCCCCACTGGCGGGCCCCAGGTTCTCTCCTGGGTCCCTCCTGGTCCTCTTCAGGCCACCCTCCCCATGCTCTACCATTGGATTTCCCAGCCCCACCCTCTATGATCTCTAAGGCAAAGCCCCTGCCACACCTCCTGGCACTGGGGACCCCTCCCAGTCAGGCCTCACTTCCCTGCATCTCCTTGGATGCCTGCACCAGCACCACCCCAAACAGGAAACTGGAGCCCAGGCAGTGACTTGACCTCTTGCTGGCTGGCTGACCCCAGGCAGTGGTTTGCTCCCTGATAGAAGGGGTTAAATGAGGTGGCACAGGTGACATGAAGGGCTCTGAGCCCCAAAGAGTAGTACTCAGTATTTGGTAACAATTTCTATTCTTATTTTAATAACAATGATGGCCTCTCCTCTTTGCCCATGTCCCTAGCCACCTACTTGTCCCTGCTTCTTGCCCTCTAAGCCACTGGTGTATCAAGGCCTGGGCTCCGAGGAGGACCAGCAGGGAGGTGCCAACCCCAATGCCTTCCCTGCATGCGCTGGTCAGGAGTGCATCAGATCCCCTGCCTGCCCGCGGCCTTTGCAGAACTCTTCCCTTCTCTTGTCTCATGTGATGCTCATGACATGCCTTTAAGGGAGGGGTGGATCTCCCCATCTCACATCTGAGGAAACTGAGGCTCAGGGAGGTAAAGAAGCTCACCTGAGTCGGAGGCACAGCTGGGGTGGGGCAGGGCCAGAGAGAGGCCTCCCGACCCCACTCCCAGCTTTCTCCTCCTGACCCTGGCTGGCCCCAGGACTGGGACCACAGAGGGCTGACCACCAGCACCAGGGGCCTCCCCTCCTTGTGTGTTGCAGAACGTGGGCTGTGACTTCAAGATTGACTCCAGTGCTATGGAGAATCGCTGTGGCATGTGTCACAGCAATGACTCCACCTGCCACACTGTGAGTGGGACCTTTGAGGAGGCCGAGCACCTGGGTATGGGGTGGGACTGCTATTGGGGAGGGGTGTGCTCTTCACCTGGTGGCCCCTTCCCCATCTCCCCTGGGCCCCTGTCCTTCGTCTTGTGGTCCCCAACCAGCCTACAGATGGCTAAGCAGGGAAGCCTTGCTGGGGTAGAATTCTTGCAGGAGTCAGGGGACCCCTGGCCCACATGCAGAGACCTGTCCCCATGGGGAGTCCTCCCGTCCCAGAGACCCCAGGCAGGGCCAGCTCGGCTTGCGTGTGGCCCCTGGGCCTTTCAAAGAATGGTAGTCTCCTCCTGAAGCTTCTGAGATGCCTGACTCCGTGCCTTCACCTCTGGTCTGTTTTGCACACGTTGCTCAAGTACTAACTGTGTGCTAGGTGATGGGGACATGCAGGTGAAGTGCTCAGTCCTGCAAGGGGACAGAACCTTCTGGTGTGACCAGTGCAGTAGAAGAGGCCCAGAGGGCTGTGGGAGCACCAAGGAAGAAGGTCCTGGCCTGGGGAAGTCAGGGAAGGTTTCCTGTAGGAGGTGGAAGTTGAGCTGAATCATAAAACTCAGAAGAGATGGAAGGGGACTTCCAAATGGAGGAAAGAGCTTGCGCCAGAGCCTGGAGGCAAGAAGGGAAGGCAGGACCAGCTATGGGGCCTTGAGCACCAGGCTGAGAAGCTTAGACTTCATCCCGGAGAGCAGTGCACTGTGTTGGATAAAGCACTGGCCCTGGAGGCTGCTCATATCCCAGCAGGACGCTCATGCATGTTACTATCCCTGTCTGCCTCACTCTGCTCATCTGTAAAATGGGGATAACAATAGCACCTAGGAAGGGCTGTTACTCATGAGCTTACACATGTGAAGTGCTGAGAGTAGTGCCTGGCATGTGATGGAAGTGAATGAATAAAAGCAGGCCGCATGGGGATGAGGAGGTGTCCCAGGAGAAAGGCCTGAGCACTTTGTTTTTTTCAGAAAGAGAATGCCAGCCGGCCTTTAGTGTAAGGGATGGATCCAGCCTTGTGATGAGACCAGCTTAGGTCCCCAAGTGAGGGGTGATGGGGCATGGCCACGGGGTCAGGATTTGTGGCACCTCTGCGAGGTTTTGGTGGTCTATGACAGATCTGAGCAATTTGGGGAGCTCAGACTTTAAAGCTAATGGTGAAATCTTTGGCATCAGCAGGTGGAGGCAAGTGGGGAGAGACATGAGGGAAGTTGGTGGGGATAAGCAACCTTTTCACCCTGGGCACAACCTACCCACAACCCTTGGCTGACAGAGTATGTGGATGTGGGGCTGATCCCAGCCGGCGCACGCGAGATCTATATCCAGGAGGTGGCCGAGGCTGCCAGCTTCCTGGCACTGCAGAGCGAGAACCCAGAGAAGTACTTCTTCAGTGATGGCTAGACTATCCAGTGGAACGGGGACTACGAGGTGGCAGGGATCACCTTCACATATGCACGCAGGGGCAACTGGGAGAACCTCACATCCTCGGGTCCCACCAACGAGCCTGTCTGGATCCAGGGGCCTGCCTCCCAAGGCCCAGGCGGGGGGAGCAGAGGCGGAGTCCTCAGGCCCAACACCCCTCATGGCAGGTCTCGTCCTGGAGGAGTGAGCCCTGGGTCAGTCACAGAGCTTGGCTCTGAGCGAGGCCCTCCTGCTGTGGCCTCTACCTCGATTTTCTCATCTTTAAAATGGCCCAGTCATGTAGCTGCAGTTCACAGAGGTGGCTGGGGTCGGCTCCTTTAGGACTGGGTGGATGGAGAAGACACCTCGTGCTCACAGGCTCCTGCCTGCCCACCCAGCTGCTGTTCCAGGAGAGCAACCCCAGGGTGCGCTACGAGTACACCATCCACAGGGAAGCAGGCGGCCATGGCGAGGTCCTGCCACCCGAGTTCTCCTGGCACTATGGGCCCTGGACCAAGTGCACAGTCACCTGCGGCAGAGGTGAGAAGTGGGGCAGGCACAGCCCCGCCAGCAGGGGCTTCATCTCTGGACAGGGATGCTGGCTTCAGCTTCTAGCTCACTGCTGGGCCACCACGGGTTTGGAAGTTGGCTTCTCTGAGCCTCAGTTCCCCATCTGTGAAATGAGGCTGGCAACTGCCCCATGTCCCAGGCCCACTGGGAGGGTAAATGGATGAGGCAGGTGGGTGCTGGCTCGCGGCGCGTGCTCAGTGTGATGACAAAACGTGCTCATTATGATGACAGAACGAAAATGGAGAACTGGACAGATACCTTCCAAAGCTAGGAAACCCATGTTATCTAATACAGCTGTATTTTATTTTATTTTATTTTATTAATTTTATTTTATTTATTTTATTTTATTTTATTATATTATTTATTTCACTTGAGATGGAGTCTCACTCTGCCACCCAGACTGGAGTGCAATGGTGCCATCTTGGCTCCACCTCCCAGGTTCCAGTGATTCTCCTGCCTCAACCTCTTGAGTAGCTGGGATTTACAGGCATGTGCAACCATGCCCGGCTAATTTTTCATTATTAGTAGAGATGGGGTTTCACCATGTTGGCCAGGGTGGTCTCGAACTCCTGACCTCAGGTGATTCGTCCACCTCGGCTTCCCATAGTGCTGGGATTACAGGCGTGAACCACTGCGCCTGGCCTAACACAGGTGTCTTTAATTGGATAAACGTGAAAACCAACACATATATTTGCAGCACTAGACATTCGGGGAATTGTCTTTCAGCAAATTGGCTGCTTCGCAGGTGGACTACTTGGGAGTGTCTGCAGAGGCAAGTGCCCCATGGTGGCTGGAACAGACAAGGATTCTTTGTCTCAGGCAGGAAGTCCCAGGTGCACAGTCCAAGCTGGCAGGATCTGGAGCTGACTGGCCCTCAGCCACACCATCCTTGCTACAGCAGCCTCCCCTCACTCCTCTTGTCACAGATGGTGTCCTCCCTTTCAGGGCTCTTATCCTGTACTGGGCAGGAAGAAGGAGAGGGGAAAGGGCTGACTCCCAGCGAGGGACTTGTGCCTTTTTCTCCCCAGCCAGGACTGTGTCCCAAACCCCCCTAGTTGCAAGGGAGCGGCAGTGGGTTGTGTTTTCAGCAGGTCTCATTGCTTCTTGAACTAAATCAGAATCTGTTGGTGAGGAAAGAGGGGGACGGGTGTGGAACTGGCAGCTCAGGGGAGGGATAACTTACAGTCTGGACCACAGGGTGGGGGTGGAGCCAAGAAGGCAGAGCCACCTGCAGAGGGGGTCCTGTGGCTGGGCCTCAACAGGCAGTATGGGAGTAAGTGTCTGAGGTGAGAAGCGTGGCCATGCAAAGGCCCCAGGATGGGCAGTGGCGGCAAGTGTGAAGGACAGGAACAGTGCCAAGGTTGGTGTAGGGGTGGAGAACAGGGGCTGCCCCTTGTTGCCCAGTTTCTTTTCCAGATATTCTCTGAGCCATTGGGAAGGGTGTGGACGGTGGGACGGCCTTGACGCCATAACTGGGTTTGCATGCTAGGAGCAGATGGCATGGATCGAGCTATTAGGATGTGCGGGGCACGGGCCGAGCCTGCACATGCAAGAACACACGCAGTCCTCTCTCCAGGGCTTGGAGGAGGCAGGATTGTTGCTCCCACTTCCCAGAGGAGGATGCTGAGGTTCAGAGAGGCCAAATGAGCTGCCCAGGCATCTCAGCTAGGAAGCAGAGGGTCTGGGCACCCAACCCACTAAACCTCCACACTCTGCCACCCGTCCAGGGGCAGTCAGAGGGGAGGCTACATAGGAGAGGGTGTGAGTGAGGACAGCAAGGAGGCGATGGTGGAGGTCTGCCTTCATCCTGACATGGGGAGTAAGGCGCTGGGAGAGTCTAGCAGAAAGGGTGTCTTTGGGTCTTGGGCGGTGGGCACCTGGGTGCCAGTCCCAGGCTAAGCCCCATGGCCCCTAGGTGTGCAGAGGCAGAATGGATACTGCTCGGAGCAGCAAGCAGGGCCCGTGGACGAGGAGAACTGTGCCCCCCTGGGCCAACCCGATGACTGCCAGAGGAAGTGCAGTAGCAGCCCTGCCTTGCCAGGTGAGCCCGCCTCCACTCCGCCACCAACTCCCCACCCCCAGGCATCCTGGGTCTGCCACAGGCCCCTACATCTGGGTCCCCAGGGGCCCTGGGGAGGAGCAGAGGGAGCCAGGCTTTCATTCTTTTCCCACGGCTGAAGCACCAGCCCCCAGTCCCCGTCACCCCAGCCTGGGCCAGCCTGGACACCTGTGGTCCTCCTCTTTGGGCCCCTGGATGTGGAAATAGGCCTCAGGTCACACTAAGTTTCCCTGAGGGGAGGGTGGCAGGAGCAGAGGGGCTGTGCCATGTCACTAGGCTTTGAGGGCAGGACACTTACCTGGGCTTGGAGCTCTGGAGAATCATCCACTGGCCTCAGCCCCAGCTCTGCCCAAACCCTGAGGGCCTGGAAGCCCAGCCTGGCCTTCCCTGCTGGTGAGCCTGCTGATGCCACTCATCTGATGCCACAGTGATGCCCACCCATGTGCCCTCGCCAGGTGACGGGCAGGTGGGTGGCAGCTGTGCTCCAGCTCCTGTGGGCCTGGGGGCCTCTCCTGCCGGGCCATGCTCTGCATCCGCAGCATGGGGCTGGATGAGCAGAGCGCCCTGGAGCCGCCCGCCTGTGAACACCTTCCCTGGACCCCTACTGAAACCCATTGAAACTGCCATGTGCCCTGTCCAGCCACCTGGGCTGTGGGGAACTGGTCTCAGGTGAGTGTGGGATGGGAGGGGGCCCGCCTCCAGCTCCACCCTTGGTCTTTGGCTACAGGTAGGCAGACAGCCTTCCTGGAGCCCTCGTGGGTAGGAGGGAGCCTGGGCATTCCAGGGTCCAGCCCCTGACTCTAAAGCCTCAGGGATCAGGAAGCCCCTAGCAACCATGTCCACAGCCATGGCCTTGAGCTGGGCAGGACCAGAGAGGGCTGTCTGGGGTCTCTGCCACTCTGACATAGGGCAGTGGACAGGTTACCCAGCCATGCCCCAGCATCCCCTGGCAGCCTGCCTCCCAGCCTAAGCCCCTCTCCCTGGCTTCCCTTACAGTGCTCAGTGACATGTGAGGAGGGCACTCAGCACTGAAATGTCCTCTGCACCAGTGATACTGGTGTCCCCTGTAATGAGGCCCAGCAGCCAGCCAGCGAAGTCACCTGCTCTCTGCCACACTGTCGGTGGCCCCTGAAGGCTCAAGACAGCTGCTCCTCCAGCCATGAGCTCTTCAGTGAGGCTGACTTCATCCTGCGCCACCTGGCCCCAGGCCATTCACCTGCCTCATCACTGAAGCCAGCCACCATGGGCAACGCCATTGAGGAAGAGGCCCTAGAGCTGGACACGCAGGGGCCCGTGTTTGTGGATAACTTCTACTATGACTACAATTTCATCAACTTCCACAAGGATCTGTCCTATGGGCCCTTTGAGGAGCCCGATCTAGACCTGGAGGGGACAGATGATCAGACTCCCCGACCAGACAGCCTTCCTGGTGTGCCTTCCATGTGTAGCCCTGTGCCTGCCACAGAGCCTCCTGCAGCCAAGGAGGAGGGGCACCAGGATCTTGGTCCCCTAGCCCTTGACTCAGCCACGCTGGCTGCTCCCTACCCCACCCTCAGAGCAGACCCCTGGGAACCCTTTGATCAATTTCCTGCCTGAGGAAGATGTCCCCAGGGGTGCCCCAGATCTTGAGTTCCTCAGCCTGCCCTGCAGGTGTGAAGTTTGAGGCAGGAATGATGAGCTTGGGGGGATAAGGGGCCCAGCAAAGGCCAGCGGCAGAAGCGGGTGGAGGAAGGGCCTCAGATGGGCAGGACAGCTTCTGCCGGGCCTGTTTGGAACTCAAGGGTTCAGAAATCTCAGATTTGGGCCCTGAGCTGTGTCCTGGAGTCAGCTGGGCCAGCATTTGAGTCTTTGTCCCACTGGCTGCTGAGTGACTCTGGGCAGTTTTCTTTGCTTTGCTGGGACACTGTTTTCTCATCTGCAAAACTGGGACAGCTTGGGAGAGGAGGGTTGGGAGGATTAAATGAAGGAACTCAATGAAGCACAGGGCCAGGCACAGCATGACACTGGCACAGACTCAGTTTAGGGTTTTCAGACCCGCACCTAATAACAACGAAGCCTGATGGGCTGGGCCTCGGCTGTGAAACCTTTCTCCTCCCCTCCTGCCCATGGGCTGCTGCAGGTCCTCTGCCCTGTCCCTCAGGCACAGTGTTGTCTTGCCCATATCTCTGCCCACTGCTGCATCAGGGTTCCATCCCGGGGCCCCTGCCCAGGCCTCTCAGGTGTGTCCCATGTGAGGGGCTCACTGCCCTGCAGCCCCATGGGCTGTCCCACTGTTCTCATGCCCCTCCCCTCTGCAGGAGCCGATTCCACAAGTGAGAGTGGGGTTCCAGCACCAAGTGGGCTCTAGGAGTGGGACCAGGTCCTCCAGGAGGCACCGAGGGGTGGCTGGGAGCAAGGGCAGGCCTGTCAGGCACAGGGATGGTTTCTCAGAGGCCCCACTGCTAGGGCTGGCCCGGGAGACACACATTCCTTCCCTGTGTTCCACAGTGCTCAGCTCCCTGTGGCGGTGGTGTCCAGTGGCGCCTGGTCAAGTGTGTCAACACCCAGATGGGGCTGCCCGAGGAAGACAGTGACCAGTGTGGCCACGAGGCCTGGCCTGAGAGCTCCCAGCCGTGTGGCACTGAGGATTGTGAGCCTGTCGAGCATCACCATGAGTCCCCTGACTCCAGGCTCTCTGCTGAAGTGAGGTGGGGTGGGGAGGGTGATGGGGAAATGGGGTCATCAAACCATTGCATCCACGGCACCGGCTGGCTCCATCTGTAGTCTGGGCTCAGTAGCCATGTGGCCACTGAAAATCCTGATGCCACAGGATGCCATGCCAGAGGCTGTGCTGTGCTGGGAGTCAGTCAATGGGATTCCCAGTCACACAACATCCCGCTGGCAGCTGTCTGACCTCGGGGAGTAGAGGGAGTGGCCCTGGCCCCTGATTTGCTGTGTGAACCTGGGTAAGCTCTTTCCCCTCTGGGTCTCAGTCTTCCCATAGTGAGACGAGGGATGTCCCTGAGGCTGTGTGAAAACTGGGCCTGGGTGAATCCCTGTCCCCAGCCCTGGCCTGTCTGTTCTCCAGCCAGAGGACTGCCTAGAGTGAGCAATGGAACCGCAGGAAGGGCCTCCCTTCCAGGGTCCTGATAATCCAAGTGGTTGGGGTTTCCTGGAGAGCTGGGTCCTGGTGGAAGGGCCTGAGCTAGAGGTGGTTCTGGATACCCCACCACTCTCCCCACCTCCAACACACACACACACACACACACACACACACACATGCACCCACCCACACACACACACTCACACACTTGCTTCCTGAGTCCCAGCCGCTCTCAGCAGTGCTGATGGCAGGAAACAGGGTGGCCCTGGAGTCTCACCTAGGCTCCCCTCACCAGCTGAGTGGCTTTGGGCTCCATTTCCCTCTCAGGGCCTTCATGTGCTGAATAAAGGGGCCACAAAGCCCCATCCTTCCATAAATGAGGTCTGGGCATGAAGGGCCCAGCACTGTGTAGGCTCAGGAAAGGCGACTTTTCCTCTCCCTGAAAGCCACTGTCATCCCTAATTACAAGGTCAGGGAGAGGGCCTGGGACCCCCCTGCCAATCTAAGGAATCCAGAAGCTGTGGTGTGAGGAGCTGCGGTCCCTGTGCTATTGGCTTTCTGCTCTCTGCCCCTAGGACAGAGGCCTCAGTCAGGGCACTCAAGCTGGCATTCGGGGCCCCTGCAATCTCGCCAGTCTGCCTTCTCCCCTTGTCCAATGCAGACTTCTCTACCTGTGCTGGCTCCTGGGCAGTCCTTATTCGGGCTCAGAGTGGCCCCTGCCATACCTCATTACCCTGCCTCTGGCAAGGGTGGCCTTCCTGCCTCAAACTCCATTACCTCAAGGCCCAATGGCAGTGCCCCACCCTGTCCCGCCTGCCT
>NW_016808547.1:40745-52053 GCF_001698545.2 Rhinopithecus bieti | reverse complement strand
AAAAAAAAAAAAAAAAACAAAAAAACAACAACAACAAAAAAAACAAACAAAAAAAAACAATACTCCTTAAGGACTGAGACCAAGAAACAGTATCAGAGGCTGAACCTTTTTGTGATGAATGTCTGTCCCAGGACTTGGAAGGGAGGGAGGGAGCGCGGCCAGGGCGGCTGCCTGAAGGTGCCTGTACTGCTGCTCCCCAACTCAACATGCTCAACTCATTTCACACCAACATGCCCCATCCTCAGAGGAGGAGCCCAAGGCTCTGAGAAGAAGTAACTGGCCCAAGGGCACATGTCCTGTTGACCCAGGCCCATCCTAGGCTCCAACTGCCCACCTCCAAGTTCCAGGACACCCTGAGCAGGTGGAAGAGGGAGAGGACCCCAAGCAGGCTGCAGCTGTGGCTTTGCACAGAGAGGGCAGCCTGCCAGAGGTCATGCAGGAAAGCAAGTTGCTGGGCAAGCTCGCATGAGTCCCAGCCCTGCTGTGCTGCCCGAGGGTGGAGGAGTGTCAGGCGTGCTTCCTGTCTGTCTACAGCAGCCCAGCTGACCCAAAGAGACCCTGGGGACCCACTCTCTAAGTCATGGCTTCCCAGGCCTTAGTCAGAACTGCCTGTGGTGGCAGCCCCTTCCAAGGGGTGGGGAGCAGGGCCTGCTGACTTGCTCCTGACCCACACACTGAGCCAGTCCCTGTTGCAACTCTGCCGCCACTGCTGTGCTGTGTGACTTCAGGAACCCCCAGCCTTGCTGAATCCATGTCCCCAGAAGAGAAAAGCCTGCCAGGCCTTGGCCTGCCCTGTCTGGGAATCCGTGCTGGAGCCACCCAAAACACCCTTATGGGAAGACATTTGATCTTCATCATTCTTGGGTGTTTTCCACTGGGCTTGTCCCCAGTGGCAGCTGGGCCTGAGCTGTCAGCCCAGGCAGGAGACAGACAAGACTGTGACTCAGGCAGGGCATGGCACAGCTGGTGGAAGGAGATGTGCCTGTTCTTTGTGGCTGGGTGGCGGTTTATCAGGACATAGGGAGTCTCCAGCTCCTGGCTTTCCCATCTCAGTGCCCCCAACCTGCAGCTTGGCCATGGTTCTTGGGGCCTCCCAAGGCTGCCCCTGTTGGCAAAGGCATCCTGACGCACCCACCCCAGGGTGAACCAAGGGCAGGGACACCCAGAAACACCATGCTGGAAGGTCAGAGAGCCCCTCCTCACCCCCCAACACCAATAAGTCCTTGCCCACCCTCCAAGACCTTGGGGTGAGCCTCATCACTAGTGACTATAACGGAATTTCAGTGCAGAATATCATACAAATTAGTTTATTTCTTCCTTAGTATTACAGTTCCACAATGTAACTGGAAGGTCAGCACAGGAGCTGCTGTGACATAAAAAGAGAGAGTCACCTGGTGCCTCCTGCAGTCCTCCAGTCGCCCAGCAGCAGTGGGGTGCTCAGTGGCACACACTAGGTCTCTGTATGGCCTCCCACCTGCAAGGACTTCCCCGGGCAGGCCCAGCTGCCCAAAAGCCCCGGAACACACAGGAAGACAACACTATAGAATGGCGGGTGGGAATCTGTGCAATACCAACATGTAGTTAGAAAACCCAACCAAACATCTGTCTAGAATACTTCCTATATCAGTATACTGTAGTTGAAACCAGAACCGTCTCAAGCCATCAGCAGTCTTGGTGGCTAGGCTACCATAGCCATCAGCAGTGCCGCAGGCTACCTGAGGTAAGAAGTGGGCCGGCCCGCACATCACATCAGCAAGTCAGTGAGAGTCAGGGCCAGAGGGAAGAGCAACTCAGAGGCTCAGGCTGGCACAGATACAAGGGAGTCACACACATAAGAACTTGTTATATAAAATAGATATGTGGAATCCAGAAACACCTTGGGCAAATAGCCTATAAAAATATAAACTGTAGTGAAAGCACACAAAAATATTAACAGAGGTTCAACCCATCAAAAAACCCCATCCATTTAAAAGTTGACAACTACCAGCAGGTGTGGGGAGGGAGCTCCCATCAGTCCTTGTGTGCATATTTGGACAGGCCTTTGGGTTTCCCAGCTGGCAAAGTCCCCCTTGCAGGGGCCATGGGCTGGGTGTTGTGGTGAAGGTTTGGAGGAGGAATAGCAGTGTGGGGCAGCCCCTGCCAGAAGGGCCTCCTGCCATGGCAGCCAGTGGAGGCCAGGGACTTTCAGGGCACTGGAGGGGACAGAGCAGCTCTTTCCTCAGTGACATGAAGTGGGGAAGTGTTAGCGCTGAAGAGTGAGGCCACAGTCCTGGAAGGAGGAGTTGGCTCCATATTGTTCCCCAACTGGAACCAGGGAGAGCTGCACTCTATTGCTTCCTGGACATGCGGCACTTGATTCCAGGTAGGAGAACATCTGAGAAAGTGTCCCCAGTCCCTTTCCTCCAGGAACTCTCCTGCTCTCACACACACACTGCCCGGCAGCTGCTGACAACAGTCTGGAAACACGAACATACCACCGTGGGTTGCAGCCATGACGGGACCCTGGTCAGGTGCATCTCTTGGCAAACTGGACAACAAAAACCTGTCCCTAAAGGCAGTGTCTTAGCCCCAGGACATGGCAGTGTGTGCTGGCATGTTCTAGGGGCCATCAGCTTAGAAAGTAAAACCTGAGGGCAGCTGGTGCCGGCCCACGGGCCCAGCCCCATTCCTGCTGCACCTCCTCAGCAGCCGCCCCCCAGGCTGACAGTTGTCGTTTCCGATGGGCTTAGGGGGTGGGAGGTTCCAACACTTGATTAGAGCAGACTGCAAGGCCCAGCTCACAGGATAATTTCCTGAAGGAGTCAGACCTCAAACTGCTGCTCTGAAAGGCAAAGACAATGACAACACTCATTTTTGTTGCCTGAAAAGAGGCAAAGGCTTTTGGCTAAATATAGAGGCCAGCCCCTCTACCCAGTGAAATGTTAACCAGCTCCACTAAAGACATGAAGCTGGGGCTCAATCTAGTGTGCTGAAATGCCAGCTTTGCTGTGACACTGCTAGAAAGTAGACAGCAAAAGTAATAGGAAAAAAATATTTCTTAAAATTGCATTCCACCGTTGACTTGGAATCCCGAACCGTCGTACTTGGTGAATGATTCCCACAAGTCAAGAAATGCATTCCACAGAATCTCACCGAGCCACGCCAGGCATGCAGCAAGCTGGGGACAGAGCAGCCCAGTGATCTGCAAATGCAGGCTGGCCATGAGAAGTGAGGGTGGGTGTCTGGGCAGCCAGGCCCTCCCCATGCAGGCTGGGAGCCACTGTTGGAAGGGTTGTGTGTGGAAGAGCAAAGGTTATTCTAGAAATGGGGCATGGCTAGCAGCTTAAAACCACTGGTGGGAGGTTCACAGGCTTTCTACAGTGGCCATTTCTGAACAAGGGATGTGTCTGCTTTTCTAAGGCAGTCCCTTTTCATACCGACCTTATGCCTGAGGCAGCAACCCTCCGGCCTACAGGTGCCTGAAACGCAGTGGGCATCCTTCACAGCACTGCCATTCAAAACCACACACCACTGCCCACTATGTACAGGAGAGAGAACATGGGGGAGACGCCCAGCAAAGCAAGGTTTCGGGGTCAGAGCACCGACAGGCTGACGGAGGCTGGAAACAGGCTCTTGCAAATAGCCACTGGTAAGCCTGAGGATCCACCAATCAGGCAGAAAGCATGACTGAGATACGTGTAACCAAAAGCATGGCATGGAAATGGCTGTAAACAGATGAGACCTCCCACCCCTGCCCCCGCACAGTGGGAAATGAGGAAGTGCAGTCTGGCTTTGGATATCTGCCCAGCAGATTCCCAGAGGCCACACACGTTACATTCTGGCTTTTAAGCGTGCTTTCACCCTTTGGGCACATTTTGGTTGTGAAGGTAGGAAGAGAAGTGTCTCAAAGTCCACTCAGGTATCCTCCTCCTCGTTGCTAACTAGCTCACCCTTGTCAGGGCTGGTGTCCTGCTCACACAGGAAGTCCTATCGGATGGCCTCTAGCTCGGTCAGCTCCACCTGGACCTTCTCCAAGTGGTAGGCGCGTCGGTTCCAGATCTGGCATAGGGAAAAGGGGTTCAGGTCCCCAAAGGAGATGCTGATCAGCTTCATGGCAGGATCCAGGAAAGAGACAAGAGAATCAGCAGCACTCCCATGAGTGCTCACACACAGCCCTCACGGGCACAGCAGGTGGCCTGAGGCAGGGTGGGAAGAGCACTGGCCAGACTGGGGGTCTGATGTAGAAAACGAGGCCCATCTTCTGCAGAGAGGTGACAAGGAACAATGGCCCAGCCAGGGGCAGGCTCAGAATGACAGCCTGGACTCCAGCTCTGCCACATGCTTGCTGTGTGACTGAAGTCACCACCTTTTCTGGCCTCTGATTCCTCATCTGCACACTTGGGATAACAGTAGTGCCATCTCCTAGGGTGTGGGATTACTTGAGTTCCCATACATAAGCACTGAGAAGAGTGCCCGGCACTTGCATAGTGATGGTGGGTGCGGGTGTGTCTGCATCCTCTGGCAGGCACGAGGTCTGGCACCAGGCATGAGTCTGGGACGTCTGTGTCCCAGGACTGATTGACTGGGAATGAACACAGGCCCAGGCAGTCCTGGCGATGACTGTCAGACCCAATCAGCAATGTGATAAGTGTCCAGATGCAGTCTACAGAGAAATGTGCAGTTCGTGGGTTTCATATTATCCCCAGCTCAAGGCTCCAATTTACAATAAAAATGTTAAGGTTGTGATCACTTGCTCCTAACCACTGGTCAGTGGCTTAATAAAAAAACCAAAAGCTGTTCTGAGGCCTGGCTATGGATTTGTAGCACTAAGGGGTCAGCCACGCTGGTCTCTTGGGATCACAAAATAAGCCAGTTCCTCCAACACAGGGCCACCATCTTCCCCTCTCTGGATTCTGCCAGGCCCTAGATGCTCTGCATCCAGAAACAGGGGCTCATTCGCTTTCCTGTCATCCAAAGCCCCAACAGATACACCAGCACCAGGAAAAGCTGTGATGAAACAGAAATGCCCTGAAGGACTTCCTGCCTGTCCCCATCAGAGCAGGCCATTTGCTCCTGCTGCCGTCAGCTGCCTGGGCTCCTGTCAACACCAGGCACACACAAGGGTGCAGCCTTTTATGTTTCCAACACCACTCCCTGGACAGGCTTCACTCTCGTCCACAGGCTCAAGGTCAGAAAGGCCAGCTTTATTTAAATCCTGAATTCCCCTGCATGTGTTCTAGAACATGGGAGCATCAGAGAACAGGGAAGACCCAAGCACAGGGGTCCCCGCATGTGGATTTCTCAGGTTCCACCTGCTGCCTGGCTCTGTAGACCGGGCTGCCAGCCCCACCAGGCGGGAGGAGGCTCCGAGTGAATGGGGCACGGGGTCCCCACTCACCAGCACTTTCTCCCCCACAGCTGTCAGCCCACAGCCCCCACAAACCTCAAACCTATGGTGCTCAACCCTTCTGTGCTGCAGAACGTGAGCCCGAAGTGTAATTCTTCATTTGCTCCTCAGTCAGGAGCTGACAGAGGCCTCTGAGCCCAGGCTGGCACCTGAGAAACCAGACCCCACCTCTGCCTCAGGCCTGGAAGGTTCTGCTGGGAGATGAGAAGGTGCCTCATGGTTAGATAAATTTGGGAGATGATGCTCAGCACCTTGAAAGGCTCCCAGAAGTCCTGCTGCAGAGCCTGGTTCAATCCTATTTAACCCCTGTCTCTTGAATGCAGCTGACCACACAACTCCCCCACTGTGTTTCTGAAGGCCAATCACTGTGCTGCAGGACTGGACTCCTTGCAACCACCAGTCTGGTTGCATTAAAACACTGAGGCTCCAGCCCAGAGGGGGGTTATGGGCCCCTGCAGTCTTGATAACATCGGGGAGTCTGATGCCATGGCCTGGCACTCCTTAAAGCACCTGTTGGTCTGGCGACCCCGCTTTCTAAAGCAAGCTGCAGGGGAGACCATACCAGGAGCCTCTCACAAAGAGGCGCTGCAGGACCACGCAAGCCCTAGCAATGTGGGAGGGGCCAGGTCGGCCTGTGGTGCCAGGGAAGGGGCGGGCACTCACCAGAGCCATGCCCACTCACCTCCACGCCTCCTGGCAGCACCTGGGACCCAGTACAGAACTGAGGGCAGCAGCGCTCCCAACACAGCCCTAGCTGCAGCTGTCTGCGTGGGCGAGCTTACTCCATGTCACTCTCAGCAATCCTGACCCAACATGAGATGAACAGAAACTCTCCAGGCTCACACCACAATTCAGAATCAAACTTTCCCCAGCAAATATGTTTCTCATATCCTTCCTCATTTGGCAGAAATCAGGGCACTGTTGTTGGTGCTATTAGTAAGCCTGAAACTATTACAAACCCACTCCCAATAAAAGACCCTGAAAATAGTGACGACCTCCAGCATGGCCTCAGCCAGCACCTCAGCTCCCTGTGTCCAAATCAGCTGTCAGGGTCAGAACAGCCAACAGCTGCGGACGTATGGAAGAAGGTGGCTCAGAACAGCCAAAGACGGTGTGGCCAGGGAAGGTTTCTGAACACTTGGCCGCCTAGGCCAGAAACCCAGGGCTCTTCCAAGTCAAGGATCACTTGAGCCCAGGAGTTCAAGGCCAGCCTGGGCAACATAGTGAGACCTGGTCTCTACACAAAAATTTTAAAACTAGCTGGGCTTGGTGGTGGCACGTGCCTGTAGTCCTAGCTACCTGACAGGCTGAAGTTGGAGGATCACTTTGAGCCCAAGAGGTTGAGGCTACAGTGAGTGGTGATCTTGCCCACTGTACTCCAGCCCAGTCACAGAGCAAGATCCTATCTCCAAAAATTTTTTTAAAAAACTGAGTAGACAGGTGTCCTGGTGGCATGATAGATCCTGGGTCCCCTTCCAGATCTGTGACCTTGGGCAGCTGACTTTTCCTCTGGACCTCAGTGTCCCCATCTGAGTGAGAAAAGGTGGTGGGGAGGCAGATCTTCAAGTTGAAGCAGTGTAAAAACCACATCTGAAAAGCCATATTTGGGGCTCCAAGTCCAGCACACGGTCTCAGCAGGGCCCAGTGGGGCGGCCAGGGCAGCACAGGCATCAGTTCCCAATGTCCTTCCCTCTTTGCCCACTCTCAGACCAAGAAGCTCATCTTCTCAGAGCTGCTGTCCAACCTTTACTTGCATGGGGATCAGAACACGCTGATGGAGGAGTCAGCAGAGCAGGCACAGCGGGGCAATGAGATGCTGCACATGTACCACATGCTGATGGAAGTGCCCAGCATCATCGGTGACACCAACACAACCACCATCAGAATGCCCACGGGGCCCATGGATGTCTCCTGGCTGCAGGTGCAGAGTGTCTCGGCTGGACGCAGGTACCAGGGCTGGCCCCCATGACCTCAAAGTCCCCCAGCCTCCATGACTGGGCCTGGGGGCTCTTGAAACAGGTGCCGTGCCCAAGCTGGCAGATGTGAGTGCTCTCTGGAGCTGTCAGAGCAGAGAGCTTGTGGTTTATGGTGTAGGGGCTGGGAGCGTGGAGGGGGTTATGTGTGGGGCTACACTCTAAGGTGGCCAGAGACCTAGGAACATCATCCTGGGCATGCTGTACCTGTTGTGCAGTCTGAGTCATGCTGCCAGGGCAGGACATCCAGCTCCCAACCTGGGAGTGCCAAGAGCCAAATCCACTGCAGAGGAGGGGTGATTGTCAGAGTCCCACCTCCTCTATCTGTCGGCAATCCAGTGGCGATCTAGGTGAGAGTCCCATGCACACGGTCATCCCACAACACACTTCACAGACCAGGAAGGGACACACAACCCCCTTCCCTCTCTCCCAGGTACCATCATAGCTGCTAGCATGTGACCAAAGGCAGGGTCCCTGGCCCCCGCTGAAGTACTACCACCGGCCAGCAGGCTCACGCACCTTGGTCTGTTGCTCCTAGGGGCTGCCTGTGCTATTCAGCCAAAGGGACCACAGTGCCTGCTGGCCCAGCTGAGCTCTACCTAGCGAGCCCGCCTGCCACTTCTGCCACAGACTCTCCCTCTTCTGCTTTTCCCAGCAGGAAGGGCCCAGCCTCACCTATGCAACCTGCAGCCCCTCTGAGCCCAACCAATTGAGGCTCCCCTCTTAGATTTATAAGTCTATGGCCAGTGGCATCCAGCTACCTGCCCTCCCTGCCTTCCCCAGGCTCCCTTCAGAGGACCCTGGGCTTTCTGACTGCACAGAGAGAGGCCTCTGGTACTCACCCCAGCCATCCATCCCTTATAGCTTCACCATTTTAGTTCAAGCAGTGTTCCTTGTCTATCAGGTCTGGTGATTGTTGGGTGGGGTTCCCCAAGCAAGAGGTGGCCCTGGGCCATGGTGACCAGGGTGACCAGAGAAGAAAGAAGCCCAAGGGAACTGAGCATTGGTCTGAACTGTGGGTGCACTGCCTGAATGCCATGGGAGAGGCGTGTGTGGGGTGTGGAGGGCCGCTGCAACCCCCAAGCACTACCTGTGAAGCTCCAGGTCCTCCCTCCATCTTCCTCCCCTTTCACTTCCAGCCCCTCTTTTCCAGGATCCTTGCCAAACCCGCACCTGCACCCTTCCTTCCCTGAGCCTCCCACAGCTCCCGCACCAGTGCTCTGTGCTTGCCTCACCAGCTCTGGCTTTTCTTTAACCCATTTTCTCTCTGCTTTCTCTCCAACTGCCAGCTGAATGGGTCAGGCAAGTCCATTCTGTCTGGAGAGCCCCAGGCCCCCATTCAACCTCTAAACAGATCCTCCTCTTCTCGGAGGCCTCCCTTTCCAAGCCTGCCTGGGCAGGTGTCCCGTGACTTGACATTGGCTCCCCAGCCCCAAAGTCAGCCCCTTTCATCCTTGACTTAGTCTATTGTAGTGCTGAGCTGACACATCCAGATATGACTGTTGCTGAAAACTTGTGCCTCCTCTGTGGTATGCCCCTGCCCTGTTCTATAAATAGCTATATATATACACACACACATATGTGCTTGACCACCTCACCTCTAGAACTGGGAATCAGTCACCATGCTGTCATTTTGGAGGCTTGTGGCTCATCAAGAGAAAGCTGTCCCCCGACATAGCCCCTCCAAAGTGCGCCACCTCCAGTGAGCCTCCCTGTCATGCTCGGCCTGTGGACAGCCAGCCCCCACCATCCCTCCCACCCTCCTCCAAACATGGGGGTGCTGTTCAGGCAGCCGTGTGGCCTGACAGTCTCTACCAGTCCTGCTGTCCCTCGGCTGAGAATCAAACCCATTTCTGGATGATGGGGAATGTGTCGTCTGCTGGCTGTGTTCTCTGTGGAGCTCAGGGGAGGGAAAAGGTCAAGCCATTTCTAGGGTGCTGTTGGGAGCAGTGAAAAGGCCAAACCCTTTCCAAGGGACACTTCCTGGAAAGCCCCTGGAGTTTAGCTGGCTCTTATCCTGTGAAGCCAGCTCCGGCCATTAGCAAGCAGGGCCATGAACTCAGCCTGGAGGAAGCCTACAGGGCACCTGTCACTCTGGAGGGAGAGACACAACAGGCCACCCAGTGCAGACAGGAGAGGGAGGCAAGGGGACAGAATGGAAGTTGCCTGGGGTGGATAGAAGTCAGTGGCCTTGGGTGCTGGTATCTGTCTTCCTGGCCACCACTAGATCAGGCTTCTGAGCCTGTTGGCTGTCAGGGCTGGACTGTGCCCCATAAGCACCATGGCAGTCCTCGTGAAATCCACCAGGTGTCACCAGGCAGCATACACGTAACAGGCCTGGAAGGTCCCCAACAGCCATCTGGACATGCTCAGACATTCTGGGGCTCCTCGTTCAGTGGGACAAACTGCAGGACCCAGTGAGGGAAACGGAAGGATACCAGGCCAAGCAGTATGGCTAAATCCATTTATTCCAAAATAAAAAGCAAAAAAATAACAGGAGTCGCATCACCAGGGAGCCACAACCTGCCTCCTTCCTCACTCCTATGCTAGCAATAAATAAGTTTCCCAGCCACAAATGCTTAGAACCTCTTCCTCATATGCTAGCTCCAACCTCTGCTAGGTAAGATACAGGGGGTGGCCCTACACCCCGGAATATACAAAATGTTACACAGATACTGTATGTACACTGGGGAAGGGGGTCATCCCAGCAGCCTGTGCCCTTACCTGGTCCCCACTGTCCCACCTCAGCTGCCTCTCTGAATAAGAAGATGGGAGATCCTTGAGGGAAAAGTTGTTTTGGTGAGAGTAGAGAGGCCATCAGGCCTCCTCCAAACAAACCAACTCCACCAGCCTCTTGCTCTTAAATAACAAACATCATCCAGAAATTTAATGACTCAGCCCTGCTCAAGGTGGCAAAGGGTCTGTTTGTCTTCCTCCATTAGACAGGGGTCTTGTCTCGTGACCCTAATGGTAAAGAGGTGGTTGGTACATGGTGGGGGCAAAGACTCCAGACCCACTACTCTAGGCTTATGCTGATAGGGGCCTGCTTTTATTTACTTTTATTATTATCCCATGACATTTTTTGAAATCCCATAACTTTTTTTTCATAACTTTTTAAAAACACTTTTCATAAAACTTTTTTCCACTTTTGTTTTGTCACAACTTTTCCACAGCATTTTCATCCTATAACTTTTCATCCCACAACTTTTAAAATGCCCATTACTTCTTTTTAGTTTGTGTTCTTTTAATAAACACACTTGCATAGTTACAATTTTGTAAGAATAAAAACTGATGAGCTCGTGCCAAGAGTGCCCAGCATTTGCACAGTCTCAATACCTTTAATACTATAGTTTTCAAGACACACTAAATTTTAAGGCAAAAATGGCAGTTTGCAACAATTTCATAATTTATTGCATTACAGTAGCATCACAGCAGCTGTCAATAATGGCACTTTAGACAACAGTCTTTCAGTATTTCCATTATACATTCTGTTTATAAAAATTCATAAATTGGTAAAAGTAATTCTAAGAAAACTTTGCAAATAAAGCTTTAGACTGGAATTGCCATTTCTTTCTCTACTTTTCCTTCCCCCAGTTTCTTTGTTTTAAACAACAGAATTCATATTTTAAAATGTTGTAACTTATTTCAAAACATTAACATAGCAGTTACATTTTTGAATGGTTATATTATTTTAAAGTGACTCTGTAACATAAAGTTTTAGAGAAACTACTATGGATAGGGCTGATCACGTTTTCACATTTTCTAAAAATCAGCATTGGTTTTAGAACTGATTATTTTCATTTCTGGAAAATCTATCAGGTTTAATCAGATACTTTAAAAATAATGACCATATATTGCAATCTTTAAATAGGTATTTTGATTCTTTATTTCCTACAGAAATTCAAATTTATTCAGTTGAACTCACATTTTAAAATTCTATATTTCTGAT
>NW_016808547.1:25724-39067 GCF_001698545.2 Rhinopithecus bieti | reverse complement strand
AGCACACTCTATCCTGCACACACCTGCCAGCACAGGCCACTTCCCTCTTCTGTGAGATTTAAAAAGCTCCCCAAAATGTTATCACTCCCACCCCCAATACACAGAAAATAGGGGAAAGGCTGTTTCCAGTTCTCGGCCTTTAAACAACTCTAAATGTCAGTACTCACAGTGGCATATTACAAAGTAAGAAACAGTGCGCACTTGAGGGCAAACCACATATTGAGCTAATGAAGAGCTCACTGTGATTAGGATCGGATCAAACATAGTATCAGAACATAAGCAAATTTTATCTGAATTCCATAATGAATATACATGCCGCAATAACATCAAAAAAAGCATGGCAGCCTATTCCAAACCAGCAAGAATAATTTTGTGCAAATAGTGGGTCTTTGTGTGTTTGAACTCCCACCAGGTAAGGGCAAACTCGATATGTGAGCTAATGACTTACAATTATCAAATTAAAAAACAAAAATGCTAAAGGATGCCAGAGTGAACATCAGGAAAAGATCCACTCTCCCTTAACTTTCTACAAATAAATTTAAACTAAATTAGAAACACAAATAAACATGAGTGGCTCTAACATTCAAATGAAGTAAATGAATTGTGTGGGAGACTAATCCCAAAGTTTTCTTTCTTTTTTTTTAAATTTCTCGACCAGGTCTTAGATGATTATGTTTATCTCCCTGTTCTCAGTTGCCCAGTAAAAGAATGGCATGCAGGGTTTGCTGGCCAAGCCTGGGTGCTCGTGGGTGTCCTGCATTACAGGAAGCAGGTGCATGATCTGCTGTGCAGTGGGGTAGTCATGGGGAGAACCCTCCCTGGCCTTTCCTGATGCAGCCTCCATGCTGTCGTACAGGCTCACCTCATAAAAATCTTCGGAGAGAGGGAGGCGGGGATCTCAGTGCAGGGCCAGCTTCCCCTGCTCCTGCCTGCCCACCCTGTCTGAGGGCTCTACTCACCACCCTGCTTGCCAGCAGCCCCAAGTTCCTGGGGGGCTGGAGCCCCTGGAGCGGGCTCATTAGCAGGGTTCTGGACAGCAGTGAAGAATTTGCCATGCCTCTCGTGGTTGCCCATGGGTGGCAACACCAGCTCCTGAAGTTCCAGAGATTTGCTTGAATGGAGGGGTGCTCAGCTGCCACACCAGAGACAGTGCCCATGCCCACCCCCACCCCTGTAGAGGTGTTGCACACCCTACCTTCATCTCTTCCTTGTTCTGGGCCAGCCTGATGACATCCTCCATCTCCCAGTGCTGCATGTTTGGCACCACCCCTTGGCTCTCATATACTGTGACATACTCTCCTGCAAGAAGACAGGGCTCAGACACTGGGGCCCCTCCATTGGCCTTGCAGCTTCCCATGCCATGCCTAGGTCTCCCGCTCACTCATGCCGTCTGTTGCTTCAGAGAGCTGGATGAATCCAAGCTCTAGGTTTTCCACCTGTTCCTTCCCATCTACCTTCTCCTTCGGGAGGTCCATAAAGCCATTCTGGAGCCAAAATAATGGGGTGACCTGTCTCAAGAGTGACCTGTCCTGTCCTGCCACCACTTTTCTTGGCTCATGCCAGGAATCACTCACCTTCACCTTCTCCATAGCCTCCTTCAGGGCCTGGTAACTCTCCCCACACACAAACTCACCCCCAGTCCCTGGAGCTGAGTCCTCTGCCTCTGGCTCCTTCCAGGCTGAGTCCATCAGGTAAACCAGGTGTGGGCAGCACAGCCTTTGCACCTACCGCTGCCCACATAGCCGTGCCTGCTCCTCCTGGGCACTGGCTCCAGGGGAGTTGAAAAATGCCACTTGAAGGCAAGAGGTGAGTATTCTTATAGGGGCATACACAGAACAAATGGGGCAGGGAGGTGAAGTGCAGCCCCTTCCCTTGGGGCCTCAGAGAGTGCACCTGTTGGTCACAGGTGAAATGGTGTCTGACCACTGGCTTCCAGAAGGGGTGAGGGTCCAGAGAAATCAGAAGGCAGGGAAACCAAGAGCATAAGGGAGTCTGGGAGGGACCACAGAGGAAGGTGGCAAAGGGGAGGCGGGAAAAGTCAGTCTCACCGTGGCCTCCCAGCTCTCCTGGTCCTGTGGGATACTTGGCATGGGCCGAGGTGCCTCCTCTTCCTCACTGTCCAGATGTCCTCCTTCATCTCCTGTGGGGAGGTGGCCAGAGGGGTCCTCAGACAACCCAACTAGGGAGGTACTGTGGGCCCACCTCTCCCCACCCTCACTGTGTAACCCTGAGCCAGGCCCTCCCCAGAGGGGAATGAGCTGCTGTTCTTTATTTTTCCTTTTAAGAACCAAGATCTTGCTATATTTCCCAGGCACAGTCACATTAGTGGTCAGTGCGGGAGTTCTGACCTGCTCCCTCTCTGATCTGGGCCAGTTCACTCATCCTTAGGCAACCTGATTGCCCCCTTCTCTGAGAAGGTCACCATATTGATGCCGAACTCAGTGCAGACACCTGGTTGGCACAATGACCAGCTGTTCTAAAGGTCTCTTCCAATTCCTCAATCCTATGCTGCTAGCAATCCCCTCTTCCTCCTGGGGCTCTCTCCTCTTCCTCTGACTGGTCTCCTGTACCTTCTCCAGGGAAAGCCATGACGCTCAGCTGGGTCTCTAGCTGTTGGTTCTACTGGCTGGCAGCTTCTAGGTACTCCTAAGGGGACGGAAAACAAACAGAGTGAGAAGGCATGGAGGTTGCCAGGTCTTCCCCCTTGGGGCTCCATCCTCTGCAACTCCCTCCCCTTGGTCTCCTGCTACTTTTGGTGGGCCATCTCAGCCACCGTTTTGCCCCGAGCTTCCTGCTGCTGCAGCTGGTCCATGAGCTGGGCCTGCAGCAGTAACTGCCTGTACAGCGCCTCTTTCTCAGAGGTCAGCTGCTGATAGGTGGCCACCTACTGCTGCAGGTGATCCAGGTACTAGTTTCACTGCTGCTGCACACTCTGAGACTCTTGGCTCTTCAGCTCCACTTGCAGTAAGACCCTGGGCATGAGGGCACATGGTGGCTGGCTTCCAGATTCTGGGCCCATTAATAGGGTAGCGAGGGCACTGTGGGGCTCTGTCACCTGCCCAGGCCCCTGGCCCCTTGCTCCAGGCCTAAGAGACTTCCCACTTTGCCTAGAACCTCATGCCTCCTTCCCCAGCCTCAAATCTCATGTCCTTCTTCCCACCATTTAAACTGTAGACCAGTTGGTGGAAAAGCAGAGGGAGCCAACCACCATCTGCTAAGTGTGCTACATGCCTAATGTTTCCATGTATTATCTCATTTAATCCTCAGCACCTCCATAAGGAAAATGCTAACTTCCTTTTGAAGTTAAAGAAACAGAGACTTAGAGATGAAAAGTAGTTGAATGGTGACCAGTGGAACCGAGGCCAGAATCCAGTTTGAATCTAAGGAGGCTTTATTGTTTTGTTTTGTTTTGTTTTGTTTTGTTTTGTTTTGAGACAGAGTGCCACTCTGTGGCCCAGGCTGGAGTGCAGTGGTGCAATGCCAGCTCACTGTAACCTCCACCTCCTGGGGTCAAGCGATTCTCGTGGCTCAGCCTCCTGAGTAGCTGGGATTACAGGCATGCACCATCATGCCTGGATGATTTTTTGTTGTTGTTGTAATTTTAGTAGAGATGAGGTTTCACCCTGTTGGCCAGGCTGGTCTCAAACTCCTAACCTCAAGTGATTCTCCTGCCTCAGCCCCCCAAAGTGCTGGGATTACACGCATGAGCCACCTTGCCTGGCATAAGAAGCCTCTCATACCACTGTCTCTTTCCCTGTGATTGGGAGAATCCGTGCCTCTACCTGGGATGATGATATCCAGACCTGGGAGGAGCCCAGGGCTACCCACCTCTAAAAGTCAGAGAGCAGGAAGCAAGAAACAGTCATAGGGCTGCCCTGGAAGGTGCTGGGGTCACCTACCCCCCAGCTGGAGCTGCCTTTGGCCTGGCACCTCCCCTCCCCAGAAGCTGGTGCCTGCCGCCCAGCCCTTCTTGGATGGGGTGGGGCTACCATCTGCCTCACCTCGCTCAGCTCCTGCAGCTCCTTTACTTGCTGTTCCAACTGCAGTGCGCTCTGGTTTTCATTGTTCTGGACAGAGAGAAGCAATCAGTGGCCAGCCACTGCAGCTGAAGACCCCAGAACTTGGTGTCTGCCTCCCATGTCACCGGGAAGGGTGGAGGCAGATTAGAAAAATCATTCCCTCTCCCCTACAGCCATCAGAGCAGGGCATGGTGAGCTCTGGCTCACAGGTGCCTTTAGAAGTACTATTTCATGTGAGGGCTACACTGCCCCATTTTACAGGTGGGGAAACAAAGGCCTGGAGGGTTAGGGATAAGGGCAGGCTCCCCAGGTGGGGCAACCCACCTCGAAGCTGCAATGTGGCTCAGCCAGTTGCTTGTCAAGCTTGTGGTTCTGGGAGAGCACGAGCCTCTCCTCCTGCTTTCATAGCCTCTCCTCCTGATCCCACAGCCTCTCCTCCTGCTTTCACAGCCTCTCTTCCTGCTTTCATAGCCTCTTATCCTGCTTTTTCAGTCTCTCACCCTGCTCCCATAACCTCTCCTGCTGCTTCCGAAGCCTCTCCTTTTGCTCACGCAGCCTCTCCTGCTCCTGTAGCCTCCTTTCCTCCTGCTCTCGGAGGCTCTCCTCCTGATCCCAAAGCCTCTCCTTTTGTTCCTTGCTCAGGAGACCCAAGGCCTGATTGTTTTCCACCTGGGATTGGAGCTTTCCCTCCAAACTCTCCACCAGCAGCTACAAGATGAGGCCAGGCACCTGAAGAAGAGAGTTTGGAGGGAAACTGTCTTCTTCAGGTGCCTGGCCTCATCTTGTAGCTGCTTCACCTCAGATATCTCTGCTGGGGTGCTGGGGACAGGGGTTAGCTGAGAAAGGAAGCAGACAATAAGCGCCTCTGGATTCCCCACCCACCCCCCACCCAAAAAGAAAAAATAAAACCCTCCTCTTGATGCACAGCTCCTCTCAGGTTTCACAAACTTGGCCTCACTACTAATGATTCCTTGCACCTGATGGTAGCCAATTGCCAAGTCACTTTCAGATAGAGAGCACTATGGGTGGCTGACAATGGGCACTCCTCCCTCTTTGCTGATGGGGACACTGAGGCTCATGGAGATGACATAATTTGCTGTCTCCTGGCACAGACCTCTTTCCCTCTGCCTCAAAGCCATTCAATCCACCCACCTCCCTGGGGCATTCTAAGCCACCCCCACAGCCCTCTGATGCCAGTCCTGCTCCCACATCACACCAGCCCCATCTTACCCATCTGGGTTTTGAGTTCGGACAAGCTCCTCTCCAGCTCCTGTATCCGATGTATGTCACGCTTCTCCTCCTTCAATGTGCGAGCCTACCCAAAGCACAGAGGGGAAGGGCCCTGGAGAGAGGGGCTGGTGGCTGGACAAGCTACCATCTCCCTCTCTGCCCTCACCTCCACAAAGCCCAGACCCATGACCACCTCTGGCTGTACTAGTCCCATTTTACAGATGCCCAGAAAGATCCAGTGACCCATCTAAGGTGGGGGCTGAAGGGTCAGGTCTCACCTCCACCGACATTTTCCGCATCCTCTCCTGCCACCGGGCCCTCTCTCCTTTTATATGTTGAGCATATTCATCTCTCTCTAGCTGGACTTGTTTAAGTGACCCTGTCATCTGCGAGAATGGGCACAGAAGTTAGGAAGGGCTGTCACTGGTCCTCAACTGCTCCTGGCCAGCTGGGGTCATCTTCCTTCCACATCTCTCCTCTGCAAAGCCTCATCTGTGTCACATGTGCGTTCAGCAGCACCCGCTCCTTTGAGGACTGCTGTAATTGCCGCTGGAGGACTGCTTCACTGTGGCTCGAGGACTGGATGGTGAAGAGTGAGAAGTTTTGATCTGGGGAGCCCGGGCAGTGCCCCTGAAAAGGGCTAGGGCTAGGCTCAATATACAACTCGGTCAGTAAAGATCAAGGCATTTCCAAGCCCGTGGCCTGGTTTTTAAAAGAACTCAGTAAAGTTGGAAGGGACAGGAAAAGAGGTCGCATTTACAGCTGGCTAACAGAGGCCCAGAGAGATCAGATAATATTGCTATTATTATTACTGTTATTACTACCACTTTGAACCTTTACCAAGTGCTTCGCCAGGTACCATGCTAACAATCCCATTTAATCCTCACTACCACCATATGAGACAGTTACTAGGATTACCTCTATTGTGTAGATGAAAAACATGTAGTATTCGAGGTTAAGTTCTTGCCTAAGATCACTTAGACAGAGCTGGGATTTGAACACCCAGTTCTATCCCATTCTCTAAGCCCATTTTTCTTGCTGGGGGTGGGGACAGAGATAGGAGGGGGAAATTAATCTTTTGTTTGCTTTTTGAAAGGATGATACATTCGCATAGTCCAAAACTCAGAAGGTACAGAAGGGAAGTGTCTCCCGAGCACCCTGTTACTCTCTCCTGAGTTTTTTTACAAACACTTGCAGACATGTTTTATGTACATTATCATAGTACACACACACACACACACACACACACCTTTCCTCTCTCTACAGAAATGGTAACGTACTAAAGGTACTCTTCTGTACCTTCACAGTACAAGTACCCAATACCCCACCTAGGATTTGGCCAAGGCCACAGCCAGGTAAGGGCAGGGCAGGCACTTGGCCTCTGAGCTCTGTATCCAGTGCTCACTCCCCACAGCGCCCCCAACTTACCCACAGTAGCTGACTTAGCCCCAGGCTGCCTCTAACAACCATACACAAAAGCAGCTTGAAATGATCCTGCTGCCTTCTGGGCAGGACACTGCATCCTGCAGCAGAGACCTTTAGGCTCACTCCTCTATCTGTCAAGCCAGGTTGCAAAGGGATGGGGCAGCTGGTTGGACTCACCCTGTCCTCTTCCTGCTGCTGTGTAGACACAGCAGAGAGAGCCTGCTCCAATTCTTGAATACGCTGTAAGGAGGATTGCAGGTGGCTAGCCAGATCCTTGGACTCTCCTGTAATGACAGAGGTTGAGATGGGGTCCAACGGACTCCCCCTAAAGACCTGTCAAAGTGCCAGGTTGAAGGATGACGGGGTGCCCAGATTCCCACCTTCGAAGTGTCTGGCGGCACGTTTAGTATGGTAAAGGGTGGTCTTCAAGTCTGCCTTTTCCAATGTGAGGATGTTGATTGTCTGGAATTGAACGTTTGGGAGAAAAGCCAAGCAAGTGCTGAAAGAGAAGGAAAGAAACATTCTCCGGAGGACAGGAGAAAACTCCCCACCCTCCACTCACCTCTAACTGCTCCGTTTGTGCTCTGTGTATTTCCTTGTTTGCTTTCTTTTCCTGTAGGAAGAGGAAGACAGAGCTCTTACCATGGGGAGGTAGAGAGAGCGCAGCAAGAGACATACCCCCAGAATGCCACCAATGCCCCAGGACAGGTCCACTCATGGGACTAAGTTATCAGGGACCCTATGGAGATGGGATGGAATCTGAGGGGTGAGCCTTCTTCCCCAGGCTGGAAGTGGGTGAGATGAGACTGGCCACTCTACATCTGACTGTCCCCCAAACCCAGCAGTCATGTTGTGAGCAAACAAAGAAATCACATTACTTCTTCCAGCTGACGTTCCATTTGTTTCTTCTGTTGTTGCTGTGGAGAGGGTCAAATTCAGGTGACTAAGGGTGGCCCCTCCAACTCTATTCCCCAGACCAGGAAGCAGTAGTCAGGGCCAGGAATGGATTTTAAAGGCAATGTTCTCAGACCCAATGGCAACACGAACTGGTCAACTCTCTTCAAGCTCCCAAGGACAGAGGATTTGGGTCTTTGTTGGTTTTTGCCCATAGACACAGAACTCAAAGTCTGAATCTGGATTCTCTTGAAAGGACAGTAACATAAATCTCTAGAGATGGAGTCTGAGAAAGGCCCACCCATCTGCCAGCTTGTGATTTAGAAAGGTGCATTCATTCAACAGACATTTACTGAGAACATATGGGCCAGGTGTTGTTCTCCACAACAGATATAGGATGGAAAAGGACAGACAGGAGCCCTTGACTGTGAGGTTTCCATTCTAGGGCCCTTTAAATCTCGGACTCTCAGAGCTAACAGAGACCTCTGATGCCATACCTCCCCTCGAAACACAAGCCCAAGGAGAAGAGGTGGTTTGTACAGAATCAAAGAGCAAATTAGAGACAGAGTCAGAGCAGAAATTCGGGGCCCCTGACAATGAGTCAGGCTAGTGCTTCCCCGACAGGTGACAACCCCAGGGTGTATGTGGAAAGGACTAGAGCAGGGGTGTCTGGAGAAGAGAGAGTTGGCAAAAAGGGCAGTGACAGAAGAGCCATGCCACACGCTCCTTGTTCTGGGGTCCCTTCAGGTGAGGCCTGGGTGCTCCAGCTCCTCATTTGCCCTTGGCACCAGGGGCCCCCAGCCCTTTTCTTTAGGGCCCCATGGGGAAATGAAAGCCTAGGACTGGCAGCATGGAATCAGGGGACCCCACTGGACTCTTACCAATGATTCTATGTTTTCATTGAGGTGACTGATTGTTGCAGAGCTTGACTCCAGAGCTACTGCTAGTTCTTGGTACCGGCTCTGAGGCGCATGCAGAGAAGATGAGTTGGAGGAGGACTGCGGGGAGAGGTAGAGAGAACAATCATTAGGGCTGGGGTGTATGTGGGCTCTCTCAACTGGCAGAGGGTCACCCAGCCCCTGCTGGTGAGAGGAGGTTGGAGGGCTGGCCTGCAGTATCACTGCACCTTGGCCTAGGGCCTCTTACCTCCAGATCCTTCAGGGTAACAGATGATGCAGGAGTGATAAAAATGAGAAATTCAAAAAAACAGAAACTTACATGGGAAACAACTATAAATATTGAGAAATTATAAAAACAGCAAGGGGCTGGGCACGGTGGCTCACACATGTAATCCCAGCACTTTGGGAGGCTGAGGTGGGTGGAACACTTGAGGCCAGGATTTCAAGACCAGCCTGGCCAACATGGTGAAACTCCATCTCTACTAAAAACAAAAAGATTAGCTGGGTGTGGTTGCAGGTGCCTGTAATCCCAGCCACACAGGAGGCTAAGGCAAGAGCCAAGATCGCACCACTGCACGCCAGTCTGGGTGACGGAGTGAGACTGTCAAAAAAATAAAAAATAAAAAATAAAAAGCCCCAAATCCCACATGCTTGCTCTGTGTGTTATTCCCAAGTTACTTTTAAACTTTAAGGTCTCACCATTTCCAAGATGATAAAAGATGCAGGGAAGGAAAAAACCCAATCAATCAAGCAGGTGAAGAGGCAGACATAAACAGGACAAAGGTTAATGGCAGCAACATAAAATAAGCCAGAGGCAAACTATTCCCCAAACTAAAGTAGCCTCAGGGGCATGCACAGCTGGAGACAGCAAGCCAGAGAGGGATCTCAACACAGCCTAACCTTCCACTTGTCCAATGGGGGAGTGCTACCCCATTGGAATGGTTAAGGTTGGACACAAGCACCTTCCAAATGTCCTGAATCTACAGGAGATGACAAGGGAGAAACAAGGACAGGGAGAAAGACAGAAGTGGCTTAGAGAGAAACAAGAAAGTCAAGGTAGGAGGAAGATGTGGGTTCAGGAAAAGAAATGCTGAAGAAGAGCAGAGGAGATTAAAACCATGGCCTGTGCCATTCTTCCAAATGGCCACCTGCTGCCTTGCCAGGGGCAGGAACAAATAGATGGAAAAGTCCCCTGAGTGATACAGTCACAGAGTAGAGTCACCTGACCAATGCAGCTCTTAATATGCTCACTGGATCCCTTTTCTCAGGCCCAGGATGTGGGTGATGAATCTGGTAGAGCTCCAGATCTCCACCTCCATTAAAAAACCAGACTTCTGAGTAAGGATTCACTTGAACTAAGGGGGCTCCAGCTAAAAAATAAGTTTGAAAGACACTGATCTTATCCAGTATCATCTTACAGAGGAGGAAACTGAGGCCCAGGGGAAGAAGTGATTTTTCTGTGGTCACCCAGCAAGCTGGTGGCAAGTTAGATCTTCTCTTACTCCTAGTGCCTGGGGCTCTCCTCACCACAACCTGGGCCCCCTGCAGTAACTCCTAAAGGGACAGCCTGATGGCAAGTGGCTGTCCTCATTGGCCCAGCTTCCCCTTGAGACGGGGGTTGAGGAAAATCAAACAGCAACGACCATTTCCTAGGTATCGTGGGTGTTTACAGCAGGCTATGTACTAGGGATTACCAGAAAAACAACAACAACAACAACAAGGAATCTCATTTAAACTTCACAAATGGAAGTCAAACAACACTACCCCTATTTTACAGATGTGAAAAGACAGGCCCAAACAGCTCAAGCAATTTGCCATAAATCAGATCCCTAGCAGAGGGAGAGGCAGGATTCAAACCCAGAATTCTCTACAATTACACAGCAATCTCAACAATTACCCTCTACTGCCCCTTGGGCCCCCTGTCCCCAGGAGCCTGGCCAGCCAAGACTCACATCCCCAGGAGTGGTTATCTCAGGGCTACTTCCAGGTTTTTTCTTTTTTGTCTTCACTCCTGCTGGAACACCAGGGCTGTTCCTCTGCTGATATTCTTTCAGCTGTGGGAAAGAAGAGCAGTAATACTCATGAGAACTACCAGCCCCTACAGCCACATCCCCCTTTACAGTTTTTCAAAATACTCTTATACACCATCTGATTTAATGCCACCAACAACTGTACAAGGTGTTGTCACAATCACTTAGTGACTGAGAGGGATGGATATTATGGGCAAAAAAAGGAGGGGGGCAATAACAGAACTTAAACTCAGTCTTCTGACTCCAAGCTCTGGGGTTTTGCCACGAATCAGCAGCTGCCAGGGACCAAAACCAGAGTCAGAGATAGAAAAGTAAACATTAAGTAGGCAAGAACTGCACTCTGTGGTTTAGTCATACATCCTCACATGTCTGTTGGTGTGAAGAAGTGCACCAGTACCTCTCAAACTTTTATAACAATGTGTCCTCATGGCAGAAGGCAGCTTTTTTGTTAAATCTGGAAATTTTTCAGAAAGAGGACAACCCAAGTCTCATTTCAGAGAGAAGTCTGGTATACTCTTAGAAACCTATGTGACTGTCATCCCTAAGTACATTAATGTTTTTTCTCTCTCAAGAGAATTGAGGGAAACTTATGCTTCAGAAAGATCTCCCACATTTATCCCATGGCACTCAAAGTACCCCAAGTTGAGATGATATGAGGAAGATTCAAGCTGTCAAGTTCAGTTTCCCAGGATCTATTCCACAGACGATAAGCAAATCTCACTTCAGAGACCACTGACTGAAGGGCAGTCTGGTCCCAGAACTGTGGAGAATTAGAATATGAGGTGGAGAACTCAGAAAAATATGTTAAAGTCTCTCTGGAGAGTAGAAGGCCGGGAGAAAACCAAACCAAACCCGTTCCCCCATTGCCACCCAGAGATACTGTCAACGTTTTGAGATCATGGGGGATATGTAGGCTTTTCCCACTGTCAATGTCTATGAGAAGGGAATAAGGCAGCCTGTAACCTCTTGTTCCTAGGTCCCATATTCCCCATTCCCCTTCTAGCTGGAAATTTGTGCTGCAACAAGAGGAACCAGAAATAGGGTGAGAATGCTCAGGGGACTGGGTCATAAGATCAAAGGCTGGTCTTGCAGCAGTAATGACAGTTCCTAGGGGGACTGTGACATCACTACATTCCACTTCTCCTGGGGGTGGGAGGAACCCACATCAGTGCAATGGCTGAGTCACTGAACCACGATGTGGGAAGGTGACATAAGGCTGGGACCCAGGTCCTTAGAGACACCAGTCCAAAGAGCTCAGGGAGGTCGGGCTTGGGTCAGCAGGAGGGGAGAGCAGAGTCTGCAGCAGGGAACCCCACGAATCACCAGCCCAAAGTCACCAAGGGATGACTGGTGATGGGGGTGGGAGATGGGGCTGGGGCTGGGGGACCCAGGTCCTTGGAGAGGTGATTCCAAAAAATCCAGGGAGGTCAGGCTTGGCATAGCAGGATGTGAGGGCTGAATATGGAACAGGGAGCCCCAGGAGTCACCCGCCCAACATCACCCTGTCGTGATTGGCGAGGTCAGGGGCTGGGCTGCTTGGTGAAGTGGGGGCTGACTGACAAGACTTTGGTGAGGGGAGCCCAGAGGTGCCGGGGTTGGGTGGCCTAGTCTGGTATTTCTCAGGACTGGTATGGACTCTGGCAACGGTTTTGTCCTTGAAGGGGATCTGTGGCTGGGTTGGGGGGTCCATGACCTGGTGAGTTTTACCTTTTTCTTGGCTGCTGCCAATTTGCTCTGTCGAGTTTCTTCTAACATCATGGGGTGGGGAGGGAAGCAGGGTTGGGGCCACATCAGCGAACACCTCCAATGACCTACCAGGCAGCTGTGCCACTGAGCCAGAGGAGGCATAACCAGGGAACCACTAGAACATAGAATGGGGGCATGGCCTTAATGATCCAAGTCTATTGGTCAATGAGGAAGATGAAAGGGAAAGTAGGCGTGGCCAGGCAGCAGTGTGTCCAGAGGATCCTGTGGCATCACAAGGAAAGTTGACCATGCAACTGCTGTCCCTTCCCACTTTGGGAGGGGGCGGGGCCTGCCTACTCCAGGAGAGGAGAGGGGCCATCCAATGTGGGAGAGGGGAGGGGCTGGCTTTTGCTTTAAAACTTTAAAAATAAACTTTAAAAAATATATGTGTTTATCCTTTGTATATATGCGTGTCTGTGTGTGTGTGTGTGTGTGTGTGTGTGTCTATGTGTTCCTCCAGAGCTGTCTTCATTATCCAGCATCCATGGATGATGATTTTGGCCTATATCCACCATTCATGGATGATGATTTTGGCCTGTATTTTTCATCTTCAGATGGAGTACAAGAATTATCAGTATTACCTCAATTGAGACACAAATCCTATAAAAACGGAAAATCCATAGCATGTTTGATTATTAATGAAGTAGACTGTATTATCCAACATTCCAATAAGGTAAAATAATCACAATGATTTCTCTTTTTTGGAAAAACATTATTCTTATTCTCCTACATTATTAATTTTTTTTTTTAAACAAGAAGCATGTCTAGTATCTCTAAAAACACAAAGCTTTTGGGCTGGTTGTGGTGGCTCACACCTGTAATCCCAGCACTTTGGGAGGCCTAGGCAGGTGTATCACCTTAGGTCAGGAGTTCAAGATCAGCCTGTCCAACATGGTGAAACCCCGTCTCTACTAAAAATACAAAAACTAGCCAGGTGTGGTGGTGGGTACCTGCAATGCCAGCTACTCGGGAGGCTGAGGCAGGAGAATAACTTGAACCCGGAATGCAGAAGTTGCAGTGAGCCAAGGTCATGCCACTGCACTCCAGCCTGGGTGACAGAGTGAGACTCCACCTCAAAAAAAAAAAAAAAAAAAAAAAAA
>NW_016808547.1:5097-25520 GCF_001698545.2 Rhinopithecus bieti | reverse complement strand
AAAAAAAAAAAAAGAAAATACAAAGCTTTCAATTTAATAAGCACTCAAAGCTCTTCACCGGTTGAAGGCAAATACAAGGCCTATTTTTCTAGAATCACCTGGCCTCTCTAAGCCTTGCAAATGAAACTGCATTTCTCACTTGATACTTGGCTATGACTTGCAATCATGAAAACCAAGAATTGTGCTGTGTCACTGTGTATTGCTTGTTACCTGAATTCCACACTAGACTGGGATCAAGGGTTGAATCTTTCATGACTTCCTCCATAATCTGTGTACTTCTTTTCCCACACAAAACTAAGCTTTTTTCTAGAGTTCTGCAATTTACAGTTAGTAGACAGGAGTGGTTCTCAAAAATGTAGCCTCTGGACTAGCAGCACCAGCAGAACCTGAGAACTTTTTATAAGCGCAAATTCTCAGGCCCCAACCTGGACCTGGTGAATCAGAAACTCTGGAGTAGGGCTCAGCAATCTGTGCTGCAGTAATCCCTCCAGATGTTCAAGCACCTCTAGGATACAGCAGGTAGAAAAATGTTCCCTTCTGTAGGTCCAAAGCCAGGGATACTATATGTTCTGTCTTGATATGAAACAATGACATGTAATTAAAAGACATAAATCTCCTTCCTAATCCCACCCTCCATCCGATGTGTTTTATTTTTATGAGTTAAATAAGAAAACAAGCGGCAGTCAGAGATTCTGTCTAAAAAGGGTATTTACAAGTGTCAGTTCTCATCCAGCCTGATCTCACTCAATACCATTTACACTCTCTTACCTCTCAAGTTTTTAAAATGTGCCTTCACAATGTAAGTTGCAGGCACACTAGCAGTTCTATAACAAAACACCAAGTAGATCAGAATGTCCAAATTTACTAGAGAAGAAAGGTGGTATCACTGCCTATATTTTCAAATTGTATTCAACAGGAAATGTAAGTTTTGAATTCTTTCACCTTCACACTTCCAAGTTAATAGAATTAAATCAGAATACTTTTTTCTTTCAAAGCCAGGCAAAGTTTTACTGTATTACTTCTTGCTTTAAATGGATATAAAGCAGAGTCCTGGTAGGCACATTTTCTATGCCTGCAAAGATGCAGAACTAAACAGTACCATCTGTTCAATATTAAAACAAAAGTCCTGTAAACCTCGGATGGTGAGTGTAATACTCCAACACTAGCACCAAAGCCTCAAATATGAAAAGATACCAAGAACCCCTTTAGCAAACAAAATGAGCTGTTGGCTGGAGCAGTAGTTCACACCTATAATTTAGCTTGTCAATAATTTGGCAAGCCAAGGTGGGAGGATCACTTGAACTCAGGAGTTCAAGACAAGCCTGGGCAGCATAGTGAACTCACATCTCTACAAAAAATTTTAAAAATTATCTGGGTGTGGTGGCACACACCTGCAATCCTAGCTGCTTGGGAGGCTGAGGTAGGAAAATTGCTTCAGCTCAGGAGTACAAGGCTGTGGTAGCTATGATCATGCCACTGCACTCCAGCCTGGGTGACAGAGCAAGATCTAGATAATTATAGTCTGTCCTGCTCCTGTTTACATTAAAATCACTAAGTTAAAATGCTTTCAATCAACAGGAAAAAAATTAAGTGAAATGTGACTTTGGAGGTTGGCCAGAAAATAGGCAATGGAGAAACAGGCACTTCCCACAAGAATAAAAATGGCCAATAAGCATATAGAAAAGATTCAAAGTCAGGTGCAGTGGCTCACACCTGTAATCCCAGTACTTTAGGAGACCGAAATGGGTGGAGAGCCTGAGGTCCGGAGTTCAAGGCCAGCCTGGCCAACATGACTAAATCCTGTTTCTACTAAAAATATAAAACGTAACCAGGCATGGTGGTGCACACCTGTAGTCCCAGCTACTTGGGAGGCTGAGACACAAGAATAAGTTGAACCAGGGGGACAGAGATTGCAGTGAGATGAGATCACACCTCTGCACTCCAGCCTGAGTGACAGAGTAAGACCCTGTCTCAAAAAACAAACAAACAAACAAAAAAAGCACAGGTAAAATTGTGCCTATAACCAGGAGAGAAATAAATCAATGGAAATAGGCCTAGAAATGACAGAGATGATGTAATTAGCAGACAAGGATATTAAAAATATTATAAATATGCTCCATATGTTCAAGAAGGCTAAAAAGTTTGAACATGATGAGAAGAGAGAAATGGAAGATATATTGACCAAAAAAAATTAAAAAAAATAAACACTGGCTGGGTGAAGTGGCTCACGCCTGTAATCTCAGCACTTTGGGAGGCTTAGATGCAAGGACTGCTTGAGCCCAGGAGTTCAAGACCAGCCTGGGCAACATAGGGAGACCTGTCTCTATAAACAATTTTTAAAAATAGCCAGGCATGGTGGCACACACCTGTAGTACCAGCTACTCAGGAGGCTGAGGCAGGAGGATCACCTGAACACACTAGGTCGAGGTTGCCATGAGCTGTGACTGCACCACTGCACTCCAGCCTGGGCAACACAGTGAGACCTTGTCTCAAAATAAAACAAAAAGAATGACTAGAGATGAAATAGTTACCTCTGCAGATATGGGATTAAAAGCAGTTGAAGTCAGTGAAGCTAGGTGTGGTGGCTCATGCCTGTAATCATTCCAGCACTTTGGGAGGCCGAGGCAGGAGGACTGCTTGAGGCCTGGAGTTCGAGACCAGCCTGGGCAACATAGTGAGGTCTCATCTCTACAAAACAAAACAAAACAAAACAAAACAAAAAAAAAAAAAAAAAAAAAAAAGAAAACTGAATAAAACATTTTCAAAAAAATTTAATGAAGACAAAATACAGACTTTTTCACACAAAGAAAAGCCAGGATAATCACCAGCGGGCCTGCACTCTGAGAAATGTTCAAAACAGTTCTTTGGTCAGAAGAAAAATGACACTAGATAGAAATTTGGATCTACACAAAGGAATGAAGACCACTGACATAATAAATACATGGACAAATAGAAAAGATCCTATTTTCTCATTTTGTGATGTCTAGAAATAGTTGAGGCAAATGTAGTAACATATTGTGGGGTTTATGATAGGTGGAAGTAAAACAATGACGAGAATAGCACAAGGGACAGGTGGGGAAATGTAAGAATACTATCATAAGCTGGCAGTCACAGTTAAGGGAGGTGATAAATCTCTGTGATTCCACCTAGAATACTGCATTGCTCCTGGAAGTGGGAAGAGGGAGTTTCAGAGACTTCCCCCGGGCTCTTCCTACTGTAGTGGCTGATACCTACAGCTCAGGGAGTAAAGTAAGAGCTCTGTTACTTTCTAAGCATATTTATATCAATTGCATATTTAGGGACAGATAAATGACAACCAGATGGGGCTGCAGCCTCTTAATCCAGGGATCCATTTATTACCTAATCTTCACACATCTTCAGTCTTTTGGAGAGGGGACATTGTGGCATTGTGGGTCTTCTGGTGTCAGGGTCAGCTCTAATCCTATATAAATGGTCCTCAAACAATCTGGATATTCCCTTTTCATCAGCTACAGTTACTTTCATCAATGACCCCACATCCCTTTGGAGAATAATTAATGAATACCATGTGGTAATGTTGCAGGATCTTTTTCCAAGAATACCCAGCCTACCCTACAATCAATGAGCTATAGGTCTCAATTGTCTCAGTCTGAAAACTGGGTAGGAAATTGTAACTTTTTGTTGCAGCCTTCTGCGTGCCAGATCTTATTGTTGTTGTTTCCTGAATACAAAGATCAGGAAATATCCTAGGGCTCACACCTGTAATCCCAACAATTTGGGAGGCCAAGGCAGGAGGATTGCTTGAGTTCAGAAGTTTGAGACCAGTCTAGACAACATAGCAAGACCACATCTTCACTAAAATTAAAAAAAAAAAAAATTAGCCAGGCATGGTGGTGCATGCCTGTAACCCCAACTACTTGGGACGCTGAGGTGGGAGAATCACTTGAGCCCAGGAGGTTGAGGCTGCAGAGAGATATGATTGTGTCACTGCACTCCAGACTGGGCTACAGAGTAAGATCCTGTCTTCAAACAACAAAATACCCTAGTCAAAATGCCTTATACTCTCCCAGGAATGCCATCCGTTTTTACCAATAAACAGATACCTGGAGACAAGGCTCCTGGTTATCATGCTGCCTTCCTACCATTAGTTAATTACACGACCACCATTGTTGATGATGCTGAATCTGCCCCCACTGGCATCTGCTGTTTCCCCTCACCGGATCCGCCTGCACCACGAAGCTGGGTCTCCGCAGGCACCTCCGTTTGTCGATCCTGGCTACAAAGGTAGTGCCCTGCAGTCTCGGAAAGATTCAGGGTGCCCTTTCACTAGTGCTTCTCTTGGTAGCTAGAGAGGGGTTCCTGTGAGGTTCCAAGGGCACATAGTCAAGTGGTGGATTTGATTCTGCTGGCATAAACGAACCTTCCAACATTATCTCTATCTTTTCCGGTTCTTTGATGCTTTGCAAATGCAGTTCTATAATCTCCACCTATTCCCTGCAGCACCCTGTTTCCATCCACATTTAAGGGAGCACTGCAGCGGATGTTAGAGCCCCAGTGTCCTTGCCAAGCCATTAAATCCTGAGGTGTCCACTTCGTGTATTTCGTGTTACAGCTTTTGTTTCTCCATGGTCAACATCCTTATGTCCAGTCTTTCCACTCTCTCCCAGTTCTGGCAGTACCACTCGGCAGCTCTGAGCTTTTTGGAAAATCTTTCTCCAGGCAGACTGTGTTTTGTCTTGGGCCATGATGAGAATGACATAGCTGGTGGTCATGTGGGGCGCAATGCAATGATACCTTTCCTGCTGTAAAGCCTTGTTGTGAGGGCTCTTTGCCTAGTTCCAGGCAGGGACGCTGCCCTTCTCTTAGCAAGGAAAGGGGGCTATTCTTTTAGCCAGGCATTGAGTGGAACTGGACGGTTCGAGTTCCGATGTATCTACTTAAGTTTCCCATACAGGATTCAAGGATCCATTGCTCTCTTCCTCCCCTCCCTCTTTTCTCTTCCTGTCTTTTTTCTCTCTTCTCTCTTTTCTTTCTTCCTTCTTTCTTTTCTCCTTTCTTTTCTCTTCTTATTTTTTTCCTTCTTTCTTTTTCTTTTCTCTTCTCTTTCTGTCTTTCTTCTCTTTTTTGTTTTTCACATGGGTCTCCACCCTGTCCCCAGGCTGGGAGTGCGGTGATGTGATCTCGCTCACTGCAACTCCACCTCCTGGCCCAAAGGGATCTCGGTCTCCCTGGGTAGCTGGGACCACGGTACATACTACCACATCTGGCTAATTTCTTATTTTTTTATGGAAAGGGATTTCACCATTGTACAGAGCTGGTTTTGGGAACTCCCAGGCTCAAGTGGTCCTCCCTGGCTCGGACTCCCAAAGTTCTGGGAAAATAGATGTGAGCCTGCACTCACATCTCTTTTCTTAAGTTTCTAAATAAAGATTAATCATAAGATAACTAAGTTTGTATTTTGGGGACGGAAATGACACAAAACTGCATGACAGTGAAATAAAGACTTTATTTTCTTGATTTTCTGCTGTGTGCATGTGTGCATGTGCACAATTGTCCTTGGTTGGGCCTATGTGTGTACCTGCTGTAGCGTATTGGGTCAATCTTGCACAATGTTGACTCCACAATTTCAGCAAACAAAGCTCTTACATGGTCCTAATTTTCAGCCAGTGAACACTGGAGCAGCTGTCTCCTTTGTTTTTATTGGAATTAACTGCAGCTGCACTTGTGTGGAAACTGACAATATTCAACAAGAAGTTCCAGGTGAGGCTGTCCCCTCCAGTGTAATTAGGGCCTGCTTGGGTAGGGGGGATGCTTTGGCTGGAGGCTGGGTAGAGGGCTCTCCTGGCTGGCACCATTCCCATCGTAGACTGGATGGAACTCTGCTTGGGAGCATGAGGATGGGACCTAAGAAGACCATCATTAGGAAGTGCCCTTGGTGCATGTCAGTTTTAGTGGAGAAGGGTGATTGGTGCAACAACCTTCTATGGGAAAACTAGTCGGAGACATGACGTTCATTGTCTTTCTTACATGTGTGCCCACAGCCCACTTGGAGGTTGAAAGTTCAAGAGACAGATAAGAGTGGTGGGGACATGTCGATGCTGGCCGAGGCTGGATCCTCCACCACCTTGGTCCTGCCTCTGGATCCTGGGGGCAGGGCTGGGTGGAGGTCCTTTTTGGGTTGGGCTTTCTGGCCAGGATGATTATGGGCTTCCTAAGACCCAATGTGGGGCAGCCTGTGTACAAGATCTGAAAATAGGGGAGGGACAGCATTGATAAAGTGAACAAGTATGACTAACTATTCTATGGCAAAGCCTTTGATGCTGAGAGTCTGACTCTGAAGATGGCAACTGAGCATGGCTCTGACCAATCTCCTCTGACCTACTGAGCATATGAGCTTGCCTTGCTCCAGTCGTGTCTGGATGGGAGGTCTCATGGGTCCACTCGATATGCCTTCCTGTGTGCCTGTCACAGCTGATTCCACCCACATGTCTTCTCCACAGCCAGCCAGCCTGCCTTGGCCCTGCCATTGCAGTTAGGGTCTTGGGGGTGAGTGCAGGAAAATTCACTTGAGTTGCCTTGGCAAGAAGAAGTTCCATTGGGGTTTTTCAAGGGTTAAGTTAGCACGTTGCAGGGCAGGAATCAGCTGGGCCTCAGGAATACCTGCGTTTCAGGAGTCACCAGTGCTGTCAGGTTTGCAGCCTCTTTCCCTTGTTTCTGTCTCCACCTAGTCTGCGATCAGTTCTAGTGCTTCAGAGACTTTCCCACTAAGGTTGGGTCAGGCTTTGGTGCATGAGACTTCCTCTTCCTGGCTTTGCCCTACAAAGGATGGTACTCCCCTCATTAGTTCTTTCAGAAAACTCAGAAGAAAGTTTCTGTTTGGTGTCGGTCTGGTTGGACGGGTAGCCTGGGACACTAACTGCCAACCCTCTGTGTCATGTGGTTGAAGCTTAGGGGTAGGGGATGTATTAGTTTACGTTGCCATGCCAAAATACCCACAGACTGGGTGGCTTAAACCACAAACATTTATTTCTCACAGTTCTGGAGGCTGGGAAATCCAAGACCAAAGTGCCAGCAAGGTAGGTTACATTCTGAGGCCTCTTTTCTTGTCCCGTAGCTGGCTGCCATATTGTGTGCTCATGTGACCTCTTCTTTGCATTTGTGCAGAGAGTGACTGCACTATCTAGTGTCTCATCTTATAAGGACACTAATGCTACTGAATCAGGGCCCCATCCTTAGGACCTCATTTAACCTTAATGACTTCCTGAGAAGCCTCATCTCCAAATATAGCCATGCAGAGGGTTAGGGCTTCAACATATGAATTTAGAGGAGACAGAGACACTCAGTCCATGATGGGAAGAAAATTTCATGAAAATGGGGTGAAGTGGCCAGAAAAGGGGCAGACAAATTGTTCTCTCCATTTTCCAAAATACACATCTCACACACACACACACACACACACAACACATGGTCCTGCCTTTGCCCCTTCCCAACAAGGCCACTCCCCACCCCGTAATTATTTACCTCCCTCCTATCCTGCTCTCTGGAGCTACCCTTTCCCCTAAGTTGTCCTGTGGCTCACTGATTGCTACATGCAGGTAGGTGCATGTAAATGTAGCCCGGGGCTGGGGGCCTCCTGGACCATGTGTGTCCTGAGCCCTACCATGGGACTGGGCAGGAAGCGGGTCTTACCCATGTCTAATGTCCTCAGGCAGAGCCTGGCCCTAGGACATGAGCTCAGTGGGTGCTGCAGGTTTGTTGGATTCACTTCAGGCACCCTTTCCCCATATCCACTTGTAAGGTTCTCAGAGCCTTGATACCTCTTGTCCTTGGAAGAAAATAATGTGATTACTCAGCTCACACAAACCTGCTGGTGGCTTCTTGTAATAGAAGGACATGATTTTCTAGTTCAAAAGAGTCTACAAAGTGACTAGCACAGTGAATGAGGATCTACAACAGGGCAAATAATTGGGAAATTTCAGAAAGCTAAGAACAGAGAGAAAATCCTAAAATCTTCCAGAGAGAAAAGACAGGTCATATATAAAGAGCCAAGACTCCACATGGCACCAACTTCTTCCCAACAACACTGGGAACTAGAAAATAATAAAGCAATGTTTCCCAATGTGATGAGAAGTTACATTTAAATTACAGCATTATATCCAGTCAAACTATTAATCAGAAGTTGGAGTAGAACAATAACATTCTAAACTATGTGACAGTCAGAAAGCTTGGCTTCCATTCACTCTGTCTCAGGAAGCTACTGGAAGATGTGCTGCAACACAATGAGAGGATAAACCAAGGAAAAGAAGATCTTGGGCCAGGGAACAGGAGATGCACACAAAAGTAAGCAAACAGAGTTGATCTACTGCCTGCTTGAAAACACTATTTAATAATCCCTAACCCAAAGAAGGCCAGAGCTCTCATGAATCTGACCCAACAGATTTTGAAGCCAAAGTTGAGGACATTTGAAGCGAAAGCCTGGCCAGACAGAGATGAGGCTCCTGGGAGGGAACAGGTTCAGTCCTGCTCAGGCTGCAGTGTCCTCGGGCTACAGTTGGACAAGGGCTCCCTCTGGGTCACAGCTTCTAGGGACAGAGTTTGGGGTAGTTCGACTGTCTGCATTGTAGGACTCTGGTGATGAGCTCACCTGGGAAACTGTGTTGTAATGGGAAGTGAATGGTTTTGCTTTTCCAAATCATCTACCCCATGCATGCTTGGATCCACATTGAAATTCAGTGTAGAAACTGCCTTTGAACAGCTAAGCCTGAACTCTGGGCTGTTTGTCCAGTTTCCTGGCCTCTGGCTTTGTTCATTCCTTACCCCTACCCATCACTGATGCCAGATCCATCCTTCCAAATATCCTTTCATCATGTTACCCTCCCCACCACCTCATGGCACCTTCTATACAACAGGAAATGCCTCCCACCTCAGCCTGGCATTCAAGGTTCTTTCTGACATGGCCCACCTCTCACCACCCCACCAAATCTCCCTGTGGGCCCTGCCAAATTGGATCAACTTTTTATATCCATGAGCTGAACTTTCCCACCTCCATACTGTTGCTTACACTGTGACCTTCCTGTGCGTGTTCTTTTCCTCCCTCTTCCCAAGTCCAAATGCCTGCACCACCCTGCACAGCCAACAGTGGTACCCAGGTAGTCTGCTATGGGCCTGGAATAAGGCTCTGAGACATGCTGGCTTCAGGTGGGACCCAGCACATTCCCAGCTTTGGTGGCTCTGGTGAGAGACCTCTTCTGCTTGAGAAAAGGAGAGGGAAAGGTAAAAGGGACTCTGTCTTGGAACTTAAGTACTTGCCTGTCCACGGTGGGGCAGAGCACCAAATAGGCTCCTGTGGTCACTGATTTTAGGCCTTGTCTCTTAGATGGAATTTCTTGACCTGCCCTGGGCTGGAGGGGAGCCCACTGCCCTGAAGGGTGAGTCCCAGGCCTGGAAGCATTCACCACAAGTGACTTAAGAGCCCTTGGGCCCTAAGTAAATATCAACAGTAGCCTGGCAGCACTCCCTGTGGGCCTGTGGTGGTAGTCACAGGGTGAGGCTCCTCTGCCTGTAAAGGCAGAGTGGGAAGGACTTTGTCTCATGGTTTCAGCTGCCATACAGTAAAGCATCAGGTAAGTTTCTAAGTTTTTGCCTCCAGTCCCTGGCTCCTACACAGCATCTCTGGATGCACCAGGGCCTGAGGGAACTGGTTGCCCTGAAGGAAAAGACACAAGCCTGACTGGCTTTGCCACCTGCTGACTGTAGAGCCCCAGGACCTTGAGTGAACATAGGCAATAGCCAGGTAGTGTTGACAGTGGGCCTTGAGTGAGACCCAGTGCTTTGATGGCTTTAGTTCTGACCCAGTGCAGTCCCAGTGGTGTTGGCCATAGGGATGCTGTGTCAGCCCAAGTGGCCCAGCTCTGGCTCAGCAGAGAGAGAGAGAGAGAGAGAGAGAGAGAGAGAGAGAGAGAGAGAGAGAGAGAGAGAGACAGGACAGACAGACACATAGACAATGTTTTTGGAGAGAAATTACAGGTAGGGAATAAGAGTTTCTACTGCCTGGTAGCCCAGAGGATTCTTACAGATCTTATCTGAGACCACTAAGTAGCTCCTCAATGAGTCTGCAAGAACCATAGCATTACTGGGCTTGGAGTGTATCTAATAAAGATACACTTTAGATCACCACACCCACATCCTTTCAAATACTTGGATAGTCTTCTCCAGGGTGGGTACAAACAAGCTCAGGCTGAGAAGATGGTGGCAGCCTGACATGAGCCATGGAATATTTGCACCATGGAAAATGGTAAACACTACAAAACAGACTTCTGTTCCCTCTCTGACAGAACCCCTTGTATAACAACAGCACACCACTGCCCCATCCCTGAGCAGAGCGCTGTGCGTTGCAGCAGAGTGGAGGCAGATGTCTTCTCCCTTGGGCTACAGAATACACATTTTTTTCCCCCTCAGCATGTGGATCATTCTCAAGGATAGATCATATCTTAGGTCAAACGACAAGTCTTAACAAATTTAAAAATATTAAAATAATATCAAATGTCTTCTCTGATCACAATGGAATAAAACTAGAAATTAGTAACAAGAGAAATGTTGGGAACTATACAAACACATGGAGATTAAATAATACGCTCTGGAATGACCAGGGGGTCAATGAAGAAATTAAGAAGGAAACTGAAACATTTCTTAAAACAAATGATAATGGAAACACAACATGCAAAACCTATGGGACATGACAGAAGCAAGACTAAGAGGGAAGTTTATGGCTATAAACACCTACTTTTAAAAGTAGAAAAGCATCAAATAAAAAACTTAACAATGCTCCTTAAAGAAATAGAAAAGCAGAACAAGCCAAACCCAAAATTAGTAGAAGAAAAAAAAAATAAAGATCAGAGCAAAACAAATGAAATGAAGAAAGCAAAGCATCAATGAATTGAAAAGTTGGTTTTTGTAAAGGATTAACAATATTGAGAAACTTTTAGCCTAACTAAGGCTAAGAAAAAAAGAGAGAAGACCCAAGTGAATAAAATCAAATATGAAAAAGGAAACATTACAACTGATACTGCAAAAATTCAAAGGATCAATAGTGGCTATTACAAGCAACTATATGCAAAGAAATAGGAAAACCTACTAAAAATGGATACATTTCTAGACACATCCAGCCTAGCAAGATTGAACCATGATGAAACCCAAAACCTGAACAGACCAATAACAAATAATGAGATCGAAGTGGTAATAAAAAGTCTCCCAGCAAAGAAAAGCCTGGGACCTGGTGCTTCACTGCTGAATTCTACTAAGCATTTAAAGAAGAACTCATACCAACCTTACTCAAGCTATTCCAAAACTAGAGACCTTACCCAACTATTCCAAACTCATTCTACGAGGTTAGTATTACCCTAATACCAACACCAAAGATGCATCCAAAACAGAGAGAACTACAGGCCAATACCACTGATGAATATTAATGCAAAAATCCTCGACAAAATATGAGCAAATTGAATTCAACAACACATTAAAGTTGGGGTGCAATGTCCCAGGTTCACTCAACCCTTCCCCTTCTCCTCTCTGTGTGCGTCTACTTTGGCTGTGCTGCCTAGTGGCAGTGGCGGTAGCAATGTTTGTGCGTGGGCCTCCCAGGACAAGGAGAAAGTGAGTATGCCCTTCTCTTGCCTCCTGCCAGGTGTCTGCAGCCTCGCACCAGCTGGCCAGGACTTCAAGCAAGGGACCTGGAGATGTTCTTTTCTAATTTCTGGATTGGGAAATGGAGGCAAATTCTGGGTACTAGAGTGAGAACTAAGAAGAGGCTTGATCAGGGGAGTCTGGGGTCCTGAAATGCAGAGACCTGAAACCTTCTAGAGTGTCTGGGGAGCTGGGTGGGTGTTCAGTCCAGTCACTTCTCTCTGTGCCTCAATGTTCCAGGTACCCTTGGAGGGGTTGAGATCCCGGGAATTCCTGGAACCTGGCTGCATGCCCTGGCCATCCTGATGCCCTTGTGTTCTCCATGGCAGGCCCACAAGGCCAAGGAGAATGGCTCTGACAGCTTCATTCATTCCATGGACCCACAGCTGGTGCAGCAAATGGAGACCACAGAGAGCCTGGTGGACTCCTACATGGTCATTGTCAACAAGACTGTGTGTGACCTCATGATTGGTCTCATACCAAAGACCACCATGCATCTCATGATCAACAATGTGCATGCACTGCCTCATGGGGGCAGGGGGCTCCTGTGGCACTGAGGATGCAGGTGGCCATGTTGGAGTAGGGTAGCTGCCGACCAGCCCTATGGGACCAGGTCCAGGGACAATGGCACAATCCAGACCAGAGCTGTCCCATAGAAATATAACATGGGACTGAGCAGAGTGCCCCATGTCTGTAATCCCAGCACATTGGGAGGTCAAGGCAAAAGGATCTCTTGAGCCCAGGAGATTGAGACTATGATGGCAACATAGTGAGACCTGTCTCTACACAAAAACTTTAAAAATAGCTGGCCGTGGTGGTGGTACATGCCTGTAGTCCTAGCTTCTCAACGGGCTAATGTTGGAGGATCATTTTGAGCCCAGGAGGTTGAGGCTGCAGTGAGCGGCGATCTCACCCACTGTACTCCAGCCTGCTGACAGAGCAAAATCCTATCTGAGTAAACAGGTGTCCTGATGGCATGATAGGACTGGGGTCCCCTCCCACATATGTGACCTTGGGCAGGTGACTTTTCCTCTAGACCTCAGTGTCCCTATCTGAGTGAGAAAATGGCAGTGGGAGAAAAGGACAGACCCCAACTCTACAAAGAAATACAAAAATTAGCCAGACATGGCGGCACATGCCTGTGGTCCTAGCTACTCAAGAGACTGAGGCAGGAGGATCATTTGAGTCCAGAAGGTCAAGCCAGCAGTGAGCTATGATCATGTCATGGCACTCCACAGCCAGTGTGGCAGTGAGACCTGTTCCAAAAACATTTTTTTCTATTTTTTGAGAGGGAGTCTCACTCTGTCACCTAAGCTGGAATGCAGTGGCATGATCTCGGCTCACTGCAACCTCTGCCTCCCAGGTTCAAGTGATTCTCCTGACTCAGCCTCCCAAGTAGCTGGGATTACAGGTGACCACCACCACATCCAGCTAATTTTTGTATTTTTAGTAGAGTCAGGGTTTCACTATGTTGGCCATGCTGGTCTCAAACTCCTGATCTCAGGTGATCCACCTGCCTCGGCCTCCCAAAGTGCTGGAATTACAGGCATGAGCCACTGCACCTGACCTAAAAAAAAGTTTTTATTACAAAAATAAACTCCTATTTCTGAAATTCACTACTGATATGAAGTAACAAGGGAATATACCTCCTACTCTAGCAAACAACAACAACAGGACAGATTAGCTAGAAAATAAAAAATATGTTTAACTCATCAGAAAGCTAAGGACACAAAGAAATCTAGGTTGGGTGCAGTGATTTATGTCTGTAACCCCAGGACGTTGGGGCATCAAGGCAGGCAGATCTCTTGAGCTCAGAAGTTTGAGATCAGCCTGGGCAACATGGCAAAACCCTGTCTCAACAAAAAATACAAAACTTAGCTGGGTGTGGTAGTATGCATCTGTAGTCCCAGCTGCTCAGGAGGCTGAGGTGGGAGGATCAGTTGAGCCAGGGAGGCAGAGGGACTGTAGTGAGCTGAGATCACTACAGGCTGTACTCCAGGCTAGGTAAGAGTGAGAACCTGTCTCAAAACAAAAACAAAAATCAAAGAAACCTAAATGATCCAAACTCCAGAAATTGCCAAGTCCTTCATAGGAGAGAAGAGACCCCCTAGCTCTTGTTATTTCTAGTTGAACTATGGTAGGAGGAGTAATACTATGGGGGAGAAAAGAGAAACCTGTTGAAATTTAACAAAATTTTCACAACCCTTTGCAGGCTGGTTTGACATTAGAAGCTAGAGGACCCAAATTCATAGATGAAGGCTTCCAACCAATCTTACCCCTTAAATGATGACCAGGTATAGCAAGGTGTAGTACACTAAATGTATGGATAATAGAAGGAAAGCTGAGAGAGCTTGACATCTCCCAAGGGCAAAATACCCTTTAAAGATGAAAGGGGAGGCAGGATTGTTGTGAAATCCAACAGAGGCACTCTTGGAGGCTAAGTGGGGTCAGAAATGCTAAGAAACCCATCCCCTAGGCATTGTGGACATTCCTCTACAAAAGGGCAGGGCACACATGAGAGCTGAGAAAAATATCCTCCTGTCCCCCAGCCCATTGATAAAAAAAATCCTGGCAGCAAGGTTGTAAACCAGGGAAAGATCTCCCACAGTGATGAAAGCTGGTGGCTTAGCTATGAAGGAAAGTCAGATCTCTGGAATCTTGCCAAAGCCCAAAATTCAGGCCCTGATGAGATGAGAGTTCTGATTCTATCTTCATTCAATGTATTTGAAGCTAGACACAAACTGAATCAAACTAAACTAAAACTGCAATAAGTCCCAAACTAGAACTCTTATACGTCAGATTGAGCCACCATTAAATTGGCCTAACAAAACAAAACAAAACAAAAACCAAAGGGCATGCTCTGTTTTAGAAGTAAATATTTGCTTCATTTTCTCTTTTTTTTTTCCAACAAAAAACGTCTGTCATCCAATCAAATACACAAGAGTTGCAAAATCAAGAAAATAAGATTCACGGTAAGGGAAGGGAAAGGCTTAATAGAAGCAGAACTAGAAAAGGCCTAGATGTTGAATTATCAGTTTGGATCTTTAAAATAACTGATTAAAGGAAAAAAAAAAGAAAAAAAAAACCCAGTAAAATAACTGATTAAAATGCTGAAAAGTAGAATGGAAAATGTGGAAAACATGCATGAAGCAATAGGAAATTTCAGCAGAAAATGGTAACCATATAAATACAATGAAATGCTAGAAATAAAAATATTAGAAATGAATAATTCAGTGCAAATATGTAACTAGAATCTCCAAAGAAGAGAAGCAAGAGAGTATGAGACAAGAGAAAAATGTAAACAGATAATGGCCAAGAAAGAACCAATATTAATGAAAGACATCAACACAGATCCAAGAAGATCAGTAAACTCTATAAAAAGAAAAACATACCTGGACATATCCTAGTCAATCTGCTGAAAAGTAAATATAATGTCCAGATGCAGCCACTGAGAACAACCGTACATTATGGAAAGGGAAATAAAAATTAAAATGATGAATGACTTCTCACCGGAAACAAATGAGGCCTGAGTACAATAAAATAATTTCTTTAAAGTACTGAAAGAAGAAATAAAAGGTCAACATAGAGTTCTATATCCAACTAAAATACCCCTCAAAAATAAAAGTAAGGACATTCTCTGATAGACAAAAGCTGAGAGAACTCATGTATATTAAAAGCTGCAATTGGGCCAGGTGCCGTGGCTCACACCTGTAATCCCAGCACTTTGGGAGGCCAAGGCGGGCAGATCACCTGAGGTCAGGAGCTCAAGACCAGCCTGGTTAATATGGTGACACTCCATTTCTACTAAAAATATAAAAGTTAGCTCGGCTTGGTGACATGTGCCTATAATCCCACCTACTTGGGAGACTGAGGCAGGAGAATCACTTAAACCTGGGAGGTGGAAGTTGCAGATGGCACCATTGCATCCCAGCCTGGGCAACAGAGCAAGAGTCAGTCTCAAAAAAAAAACAAAAACAAAAACAAAACAAAAAAACAGAAAAGACAAAAACCACTGCAAAAGGCTGGCCACTGTGTCCCATGACTGTAATGGCAACACTTTGGGAGGGCAAGGCAGGAGGACCACTTGAGCTTAGGAGTTCCAGACCAATCTGGGCAACATATCAAGACTCCATGTCTACAAAAAAGAAAAAGAAAAATTAGCCAGGTGTGGTGGCACACACCTGTGGTCCCAGCTACTCAGGAGGCTGAGGCAGGATGATCGCTGGAGCCAAGAAAGTTGAGGCTGCAGTGAGCCACATTCATGCCACCACACTCCAGCCTGGGTGACAGAGACCCTGTCTCAAAACAAAAACAAAAACAGTCCATGGGAGCCGAGTGTGCTGGCTCACACTCGTAATCCCAGCACTTTGGGAGGCGAAGGCAGGAGGAGTCTTGATGTCAGGAGTTTGACACCATCATGGGCAACACAGCAAGATCTACAAAAAATTTCTTACATTTGCCTGGTGTGGTGACATGCACCTGTACACATAGCTACTCAGGAGGCTGAGGCAGGAGGGTCGCTTGAGTCCAGGACGTCAAGGCTGCAGTGAGATATGATCGTGTCATTGCACTCCAGCCTTGCAGCCTGAGCTACAGAGTAAGACTGTCTCTAAAACAGCAACAACAAAACTGTCCATGAGCTGGATCTGGCCCATGGGCCCCACTTGTTTTCCAACCCCTATAACATACCATCTTAACAAAATAAAAAAGAGAAATACATAATAATCTTATTAGAAGCTAAAATGCAACTCACAAAATTTAAAACCCTGCCTAATAAAACTCAACAAACTAGGAATAGAAAGGAACTTCTTTGGGCTGGTCTATGAAAGACTTACAGTTAACATTATACTTAGTGATGAAACGTTAAGACTTTTATCCCTAAGATTGAGAGAACAAGGCCAGGTGTCTGCTCTCACCACACATTAAACATTGCACTAGATATTTTAGCCAGTGCATAAAGGCAAAAAAAAAAAAAAAAAAAAAAAAAAAAAAAAAAGAAAAAAAAAAAAAATCAAAAAATAAAAAAAAAAAAAAGAAGAAGAAGAAGAAGAAAAGGCATAAAATCAGAAAATCAGAAAAAGAAGTAAAGACATTATTTGCAGACTAGACTGCTGTGCATGTATTTAATGTAAAACTCTATGGAATCTACAAGAACTATTTCTAGAATAAATAAATTTATCGAGTTGGCATGATTGAAGATTAGCATACAAAAATCAGTCAGGCACACTGGCACATGCCTAAAGTCCCAGATACCTGGGTAGCTGAGGCAGGAGAATCCCTTGAGCTCAGGAGTTTGAGACCAACCTGGGCAACATAGCAAGACCCAGTTCTAAAAAACAAACAAAAAATCGATTGTATTTCTAGATGCTAGCAACAAACAACTTAAAAATGAAAATTAACTGGGCACAGTGGCTGATGCCCCTAATTCCAGCACTTTGGGAGGCCAAGATGGGTGGATCATGAGGTCAGGAGATCGAGACCAGCCTGACCAACATGATGAAGCCCTGTCTCTATTAAAACTACAAAAATTTGCTGGTCATGGTGGTGCGTGCCTATAATCCCAGCTACTCAAAAGGCTAAGGAAGAAGAATCGCTTGAACCTGGGAGGCAGAGGTTGCAGTCAGCCGAGATTGTGCCACTGCTTTCCAGCCCACCCAACAAGAGTAAAACTCCATTTCAAAAAAAAAAGAAACAAGAAAGAAAATTAAAAATATTTTAAAAAAATGCTTAAGAAAATGTCTAATGTAAAATATACAAGTTCTATACAAGGGAAGCTACAAAACAATCCTGAGAAAAAAATTAATACCTAAATAAATGAAAAGACTTAATGTGTTCATGGATTAGCTGATGCAATACTCTTAAAATTTTCATTCTAAATGGACCTGTACACTCAACAAAACCCCATATCAAGATTCTAGCAGTTTGTTTTTTGTTTTTGTTTTTTTAGACAGGGTCTTGCTGTCACCCAAACTGGAATGCAGTGTCACGATCACAGCTCACCCAGCACAGCTAAGTTTGAAAAACAAGGTGAACTAATTCTAAAACTTTTATGACAATCCAAAGTATCAAGAATAACCAAAGCAATCTTGAAAAAGAACAAAAGGGAAAGATTTACTATTTTAAAGACTTACTAGAAAAAAACTGTACATCCATGTTGAAAAAAACTGAACCTCATTCTGTTCACAATAATTGATTTGAGATGGATCACAGACCCAAATATAAAATCCCAAACCATAAAACTTCCAGAAGAAAATATGTTCTTTGTGACTTTGAGGTCATAAACCCATAAAATAAAAAACTGATAAAGTGAATTTTATCAAAAAAATTTGTTCATCAAAAGATCCCAATAAGTATACAAACCAGAGTCTTTAAAAAAATCATAGCATATCTATCCATCAAAGGATTTATACCCAGAATACAAAGAATAATACCTAAAATAAAAAGACACCCAGACCATCCTGGTTAACACTGTGAAACCCCGTCTCTACTAAAAAATACAAAAAACTAGCCGGGCTAGTTGGCGGGCGCCTAAAGTCCCAGCTACTCGGGAGGCTGAGGCAGGAGAATGGCATGAACCCGGGAGGCGGAGCTTGCAGTGAGCTGAGATCCGGCCACTGCACTCCAGCCTGGGCGACAGAGCGAGACTCCGTCTCAAAACAAAACAAAACAAAACAAAACAAAACAAAACAAAACAAAAAAAGACACCCAAATTTAAAATGAGAAAATACATGAAAGACACTTCATGAATGATAGACAAGTGAAAAGCATATGAAAAAGTGCTCAACATTTATTAATCATCAGGGAAATATAAATTAAAATCATTTATTTCACGTGTGCTAAAATGGCTAATATAAAAAACACTGATAATGTAAATGTTGACAGACATGTAAAGCAACTGCAACTCTCATACATCACTGATGGGAGTACAAAATAGTGAAACCACTTTGGAGAACAAGAAGGCAGTTTCTAATAAACATACACTTACCATATGATCCAGTAATTTTCTACTGTTATTTATCCGAGAGAGATGAAAACATAAATCCACAAAAAACAAAAACAAAAGTCTGTGTAATAATATCGATAGCATCCTTATTCATAATAGCCCCAAACTGGAAACTATGAAAATGAATAAACAAATTGTGATATATTTATAGAATGAAATGCTACTCAGCAATAAAGAGCAATGTCCTGATACATACAATATGGATGTCTTTAAAGCATTATCGGTGAAAGAAGCCAGATTCAAAAGAGTACATTATTATATGATGCCATTTATATGTAATCCAAAATAGGTAAAGCAAATCTTTAGTGATAAAAATCAGGAAGTGATCACTGGAGTGGGGAGGTGCTCAGGGGTGATTTAAAGGTACTTGAGAACTTTCTGGGTGAATTGTAATGATTTATGTCTGCTTTTGGTAGTTATTACACAGATGTATGCAATTGTCAAAACATCAGACTTAACATTTAAAATGTGTGCATTTTGTAATAATACAAATTTCTATATATCAGTTTAAAATAAAAGTGAGTAGCAGATTCCTTTTCCAGGAGTGTTTGCCTCTGACTCTTTACTGGCCTATTATCTGTTTGCTTCAGTGAGGTTTTGGGGTTCCAACTTATTCAGGGCCAAGCCCTTGATGATGGAATTTATCTTGAAGGGCACACAATCCAGTGTCCCAGAGACAGCATTTAGAATCTGTGAAGCAATTTTGTGGAAACAACAGTCACTTATTTCCATTGGTTATTGAGCAACCACTTAAACATTGTAAGGCACAGACTTGTACATGGACTTCCTTAAAAGTACAGCACTTAACCTACTTTGTTGCAAACTAGTGAAAATGGAGTAAAAATTCATTATTCAAAGGCATGCAGAACACTATCACCTTTCATTAATCCCATTCTCCAGCATTTGCTGCCCTGACCTTTACAACACTCAAAATTAGTACTAGGATTTTTGGATACAAAATCATTTTTATCATTTCCTATCCACAGCAGACATCTTTTCCAAAGCAGGTAGACACTCAGATCATTCTTCCTTATTAGAAAACTCTTTAGCGTTTTCCCTAGTTAGATAGAAAAAAACCCCACAAGTCTGGACATATGGTAAGAATTTATTACCAAGCAAACAACTTTGTTCATACCAGGAAGACTAGCAATTAGATTATAAATGACTTCAGAGCAAGTGCAAGAACTTAACAATTTTAGCACATTCCATGAGAAAGTCTATTTGCCCAGGAAGGCCCACAAGAAGTGATCTACAAATATTGGTTATTCTTTTATGCTGTACTTCCTCTGAGAAAATGATATGACGTACAGAAGTGGGAGTACACATAGCAACGGAGTCTCCTTGTAAAAGGAAGCTGAGAAATTCAAGTAATGGTGTTTTTGGATAAGATCCCTAAGAAAACTTAGGAAAAACCCTGCTGTGCATGTGTTTGCTCAGTCCTCAGGAATCCCACTTGACCAACTGACTCCAGAGAGCTACAGCCTCACCTTGCAAGCCTCAGATTCATAATTCTAAGAACAGCCATTTAATGTGCACTGAATTGACTTATAGGGCACTACTCTGTTGTTATATGGAAAAAGATTTTAGCCATCAGAAGGAAATCTGAAATCTATAGAAATATTTTCAGCCTAAAATGCTTTCTGGGGGATAAACTGTCTATTATATAAATGGTTGGTTTTGTATTTTTTTCTTCTTCTTTCTTCTTTCCTCTTCCTCTTTCTTCTTTCCTCCTCCTCTTCCTCCTCCTCCTCCTCCTCCT
>NW_016808547.1:0-4470 GCF_001698545.2 Rhinopithecus bieti | reverse complement strand
GGTGAAAAAGGAAATATCCTCAGATAAAAACTGGAAAGAAGCTTTCTGAGAAACTGCTTTGTGACATGTGTATTCATCTCATAGAGTTAAACAATTCTTGGATTGAGCAGTTTGAAATCACTCTATTTGTGGAATCTGAGAAGGGATATTTGGGAACACTATGAAAAGTATGGTGAAAAAGGAAATATCCTCAGAAAAAAAGTAGAAGGCAGATTTCTGAGAAACTTCTTTGTGTCATGTTAATTCCTCTCCCAGAGTTAACCCTTTCTTTTCAATGAGCATTTTGATAACACTATTTTTGTGTAATCTGTGAAGGGATATTGCAGAGCATTTTCAAGCCTATGGTAAAAAAGAAAATATCTCCAGAGAAAAACTGGAGAAAAGCTTTCTGTGAAACTGCTTTGTGATGTGTGCAGTCCATTCTAAGACATACACATTTGTTTTCATAGAGCAGGGTGGAAACAATTTTGGTGAAAAAGCTACCAAGAGATAATTCAGAGTGCATTGAAGCCTAGGGTGAAAAAGGAACTATCCTCAGATAAAAACTGGAAAGAAGCTTTCTGAGAAACTGCTTTGTGTTATGTTCATTTGACTCATTGAGATAAAGCTTTCCTTGCATTGCACAGTTTGGAAACTCTGTCTTTGAGGAATCCACGAAAGGACATTAGGTGGCACCCTGAGGCTTATGTTGAGCAAAGAACTATCTTTCAATGGAAACTGGGCAGAATCTTTCTGAGAAACTGCTTTGTGTCATGTGAAACAATCTCCCAGTGTTAACAGATGCTTTTCATTGAGGTGTTTGCTGACGGTGTTTTGCTGTAAACTGGGCAGCGATACTCGGGAGTGCTTTCAGGCCTATGGTCAAAAAAGAAAATTTCTTTTTTTTTTTAATTTAATTTTTTATTTCCAGATAAAAACTGGAGAGATGCTTTCTGTGAGCCTCCTTTGTGATGTGTGCACTGCACTAACAGGGTTATACCTCTCTTCTCATACTGCACTGTGAAAACAATTTTGGTGTATAAGGTACCAAGGGATATTTCAGAGAGCTTTGAGGCCTATGTTGAGAAGGGATATATTCTCAGAGAAAAACTGGAAAGAAAGTTTCTGAGAAACTGCCTTGTGATGTGCGTATTCATCACCTAGAGTTAAGCAACCCTTTGCATTGAGCAGTTTGAATGCACTGCTTTTGTGGAATCTGAGAAGTGACATTTTGGAACACTCTGAAAACTACAGTGAAAAAGATAATATCCTCAAATGAAAACCAGAAAGAAGCTTTCTGAGAAACTGCTTTGGGTCATGTGAATTCCTTTCGCAGAGTTAACCTTTTCTTTTCATATAGCAGTTTGATAACACTGTTTCTGTGTCGTCTGAGAAGGGATATCTGGGAGCCCTTTCAGGCCTCTGGTGAAAAAGTAAATAACTCCAGATAAAAATGGGAGAGAAGCTTTCTGTGAGACTGCTTCTTCACGTGTGCATTCCACTCAGAGAGTTATGCCACTCTTTTCAGAGAGCAGTGTGGAAACACTTTTGGTGTCAAGGCTACAGGGGATATTTGGGAGTGCTTTGAAGCCTGTGGTGAGAAGAAAATCTTCTCAGAGAGAAACGAGTAAGAAGCTTTCTGAGAAACTGCTTTGTGATGGGTCTATTCACCTCATACAGTTAAACCATTCTTTGGGAGGAGCAGTTTGAAATCACTGTTTCAGTGGAATCTTGGAAGGGACCTTTGGGAACGCTATGAAAGATGCGGTGTGAAAGGAAATATCTTCGGATGAAAACTAGAAGGAAGCTTTCTGAGAAACTGCTTCCTGTTGTGTGAATTCCCCTCACAGAGTAAACGCATACTTTTCTTTCAGCACTTTGCTGGGACTCTTTCGTGTAATCCGGGAAGAGATATTCGGGAGGGTTTTGAGGCTTATAGTGAAAAGGAAATATCTTCAGGTAAAACTGGAGAGTAGCTTTCTGTGAAACTGCTTTGTGATGTGTGCATTCCACTCTAAGAGTTATACATTTCTCCTCATAGAGCAGGATGGAAACACTTTTGGTGAAAAAGTGTCCAAGGGATATTTCGGAGAGCATTGAAGCCTATGGTGAAAAGGAAATCCTCAGATAAAACTGGAAAGAAGCTTTCTGAGAAACTCCTTTGTGATATGTTCATTCGAGTCATTGAGATAAAGCTTTCCTTATATTGCACAGTTTGTAAACTCTGTCTTTGAGGAATCCACGAAAGCACTTTCGGTGGTGCCCTGAGGCCTATGTAGAGCAAAGAACTATCTTCAAATGAAATCTGGACAGAATCTGAGAAGGTTCTCTGTGTTGTGTGAAACAATCTCCCAGAGTTAACAGTTTCTTTTCACTGAGGCATTCGCTGACGGTGTTTTTGTGTAAACTGCGCAGCGATACTCGGAGTCGATGTGTGCCCTCCATTAACCGAGGTATACTCCTCTTCTCATACTGCACTGTGGAAACCCTTTTGGTGTAAAAGGTACCAAGGGATATTTCAGAGAGCTTTGAAGTCTCTGTTGAGAAAGGAAATATCCTCACAGAAATACTGGAAAGGAGCTTTCTGAGAAACTGCTTTGTGATGTATGTATTCATCTCCCAGAGTGAAACAACCCTTTGGATTGAGCAGTTTGAATGCACTGTTTTTGTGGAATCTGAGAAGTGAAAATTCGGAACGCTATGAAAAATATTGTGGAGAAGGAACCATCCACGGATGAAAAATAGAAGGAACCTTTCTGAAAAACTGCTTTGGGTTGTGTGAATATCTCTTGGAGAGTTAACCATTTCTTTTCATATAACAGTTTGATAACACTGTTTCTGTGTCATCTGAGAAGGGATATCCGGGAGCCCTTTCAGGCCTCTGGTGAAAAAGGAAATTACACCAGATAAAAACGGGAGAGAAGCTTTCTGTGAGACTGCTTTGTGATGTGTGCATTCTACGCACAGAGTTACACCTCTCTTTTCATCGAGCACTGTGTACACGCTTTTGGAGTAAAAGCTAACAAGGGATATTTCTAAGTGCTTTGAAGCCAATGATGAGCAAGGATATATCCTCAGAAACAAACTGGAAGGAAGCTTTCTGATTAACTGCTTTGTGATGTGTGTATTCATCTCATACAGCTAAACCAGGCTTTGGATTGAGCAGTTTGAAATGGCTGTTTTTGTGGAATCCGAGAAGGGTTACTTGGGAACGCTATGAGAAATATGGTGGAAAAGGAAGCATCCTTGGATGAAAACAGGAAGGAAGCTTTCTGAGAATCTGCTTTGTGCCTTGTGAATTCCTCTCACAGAGCTAATCCTTTTTTTTCATTGAGCAGTTTCACAGCACTGTTTTTGCGTAACCTATGAAGGTATATTTCGGAGCGCTTTGAGACCTATGGTATCAAAGGAAATATTTCCAGATAAAAACTGGAGAGAAGCTTCCTGTGAGCCTCCTTTGTAATGTGTGCATTCGGCTCACAGAGTTATACCTCCCTTATCGGAGAGCAGTGTGGAAACACTTTTGGTGTCAAGGATACCAAGGGATATTTGGGAGCACTTTGAAGCCAGTGGTGAGAAAGGAAATCTCCTCAGAGATAAATGTGAAAGAAGCTTTCTGAGAAACTGCTTTATGATGTGTGAATTCAACTCACTGAGTTACACTTGTATTTTGTGGAGCCGTTGGCTAGCCCTGCTTTTGTGGAATCTGAGAACTGATATTTCGGATCCCTTGGAAGACTATAGGACCAAAGGAAATATCCTGCGATAACAATGAGAAAGACGCTTTCTGAGAAACTTCTTTGTGATCTGTGAATTCATCTCACAGAGTGGCACCTTTCTCCTCATGAAGTCGTTCGCTAAGATTGCCTCGGTGAAATTTGCAAAGTGATATTTGGGAACCTATTGAGGGCTATGGTGAAAAAGGAAATATCCTCAGATAAAAAATGGAAAGAAGCCTTCTGACAAACTGCATTGTGACAGGTGAATGCAACTCACAGAGTGACACTTTCCTTTTCATTGGTGTGTTTGCTAACACTGTCCTCTTCAAATCAGAATTGGGATATTTCTTGGCACAATGAAGCTGACAGTGACAAAGCAAATATCCTCAAATAAAAACTAGAAAGTAGCTTTCTAAGAAACCTCTCTGTGATATGTGAATTCATCTCACTGAGTTACAACTTTGTCTTCACGAAGCAGATTGCTAACACCGTTTTCACAGAATCTGCAAAGTGAAATTTGGGAGCACATTGAGGCCCATGGTGAAAATGGAAATATTCTCAGATAATGACTAGAAAGAAGCTTTCTGAGAAATTGCTTTCTGATCTGTGAATTCATCACATAGAGCTTCACCTTTCCCTTCTTGAAGCAGTTTCCTAACACTGTGTTCATGGATTCTGCAAAGTGATATTTGGGAGCTCCTTGAGGGCTATGGTGAAAAGGAAATATCCTCCAATAAAACTGGAAAGAAGGGTTCTGAGAAACTGCATTGCG
>NW_016808546.1:0-855 GCF_001698545.2 Rhinopithecus bieti | reverse complement strand
ATTCCTAGGGTTTTATTCTCTTTGTAGCAATTGTGAATGGGAGTTCATTCATGATTTGGCTCTGGTATGAATGCTTGTGATTTTGCACACTGATTTTGTATCCTGAGACTTTGCTGAAGTTGCTTATCAGCTTAAGGAGTTTTGGGCTGAGATGATGGGTTTTTCTAAATACAGAATTATGTTGTCTGCAAAAAGAGACAATTAGACTTTCTCTATCCCTATTTGACTACCCTTTATTTATTTCATTTGCCTGATTGCCCTGGCCAGAACTTCCAATACTATGTTAAATAGAAGTGGTTAGAGAGGGTATCCTTGTCTTGTGCCAGTTTTCGAAGGGAATGCTTCCAGCTTTTGCCCATTCAATATGATATTGGCAGTGGGTTTGTCATAAATAGCTGTTATCATTTTGAGATATGTTTCATCAATACTTAGTATATTGAAAGTTTTTAACATGAAGCAATGTTGAATTTTATCAAAGACCTTTTCTACATCTATTGAGATAATCATGTGGTTTTTGACTTTGGTTCTGTTTATGTGATAGATTATGTTTATTGATTTGTGTATACTGAACCAGTCTTGCATCCCAGGAGTGAAGCCAGCTTGATCATGTTAGATAAGTTTTCCAATGTGCTACTGGATTTGGTTTGCCAGTATTTTATTGAGGATTTTTGCATCAATGTTCATCAGGGATATTGGCCTGAAATTTTCTTTTGTTATTGTGTCTCTGCCAGGTTTTGGTATCAGGATGATGCTGGCTTCATAAAATGAGGTAGAGAGGAGGCCCTCCTTTCCAATTGTTTGAAATAATTTTAGAAGGAAGGGTACCAGCTCCTCTTTGTACTTCTGATAGAATTT
>NW_016808545.1:0-1093 GCF_001698545.2 Rhinopithecus bieti | reverse complement strand
CTCTGGTGTTTCTGTGTGCTGAGCTGTGTGGGCCTGGCTGAGAGGGACTCTGGTGTTTCTGTGGGCTGAGGCTGGTGGGCCTGGCTGAGGGGACTCTGGTGTTTCTGTGGGCTGAGCTGGTTGGGCCTGGCTGAGGGGGATCTAGTGTTTCTGTGGGCTGAGGCGGGTGGGTCTGGCTGAGGGCAGTCTGATGTTTCTGTGGGCTGAGGCGGTTGCGCCTACCTGAGGGGGCTGTGCTGTTTCTGTGGGATGAGGCGGTTGGGTGTGAGTGAGGGGGCTCTGGTGTTTCTGTGGACTAAGGTGATTCGGCCTGGCTGAGGGGATTGTGGTGTTTCTGTGGGATGAGGTGTGTGGGCCTGGCTTAGAGGACTCTGGTGTTTCTGTGGGATGAGGCTGGTAGGCCTAGCTGAGGGGGCTCTGGTGTTTCTGTGTGCTGAGGCCGTTGGGCCTGGCTGAGGGGGCTCTGGTGTTTCTGTGGGATGAGGCGGGTGGGCCTGTTTGAGGGGGATGTCTGGTGTTTCTCTGAGAAGAGGTGGGTGGGCCTGAATGAGGTGTCTCTGGTGTTTCTGTGGGACAAATTGGGTGGGGGACGTATTAGTATTCCATCAATTGTAATGCGAAGCAAACTGGTAGAAAGTTCTAGCACATCTTCCAGCACTTTTCTCTGACCTTGTTTTGGGGACTCTCCTCAAAGGGCCAGCCCTGTCTCTGCAGGCTGGATCATTACATCAGTGAGGTTTCCTGGAGATAGACAGGGAAGAAATATTTCCTTCCCCAGGCCCTGGTGTTACAAGTGTGTCCTAGTTCTGTGAACTTTCCTTTAAAATACTATTTCTTTTATTTTCAGATGTAACTGGGAATGTGACAGCAACACAACATTTTGATATGTATGAAGGCGGTAAGAAAATTTTTTCTGTTAAAATTCAAATGAATTATAAACATAAAATTAAGATTAAAAGCACAAAGAAAATGTCAACCATTTTATTTTGTCTTCTAGAAAATGCCAGCAGCTCTCCTGAGTAATCTAGTGTGGTCTTATGTAGATCCTCTTAAAGTCTAATTGAATTCATAGAACATTTGAAGGCATCATCTA
>NW_016808544.1:0-1096 GCF_001698545.2 Rhinopithecus bieti | reverse complement strand
GCTTATATATTATATATATTCTATATATATAAGCACTGCATATATATAGACACACACATATATGTCTGTAGCATATTTACAAGGTCAACTCTTTCACATGAGAAATGTGTGTACTTGATTCTTAAATAGGTTTTGTTAGTTTGCTATATGACAGAAAAAAATGTTTTAAGAATGTAAACTTCATAAAAAGTGAAACAAATATGTTACAATGTGCTCTCTTTTTCTCATTTCCTCCCAGCACCCAAAACTCAATTTTATATTATTTTTGTGTAGTAAAAGTTAATGTTAAAAAATAAAAAAAATGCCTGTTGTATTGTGTTTAATATTTTCTAGTCTTATAAGGGTGACTTTAGTTACATGATCTTAAAATATGGTAAGTTACCATGGTAACTAGATCCTTTGACAAGTATTCTATTTTAATACAAACCAATAAAAGTGGTTAAAAATACTCTATTCTTAAATCCTTAGACTCACAGTCACTACAAAAGTTTGTCCTTACCTTCCTTGCCACATTTTTCAAGTAGATGTTTAAGGATTTTTCCCTGTCCTATTTCACCCCTCATCAAGCTGATTTGAACAGGAACAGTTCTCAGGCCATGGAAGCTGATGCACTCTGTGATAGTAAATGCCCAGCAGGAATTTTTGCACTTAATTCAAATAGATAAATATCACCAGAGTTTGTTATATAACCAGGAAGGTTATGTATTCTGCTCGTTGTTTTACAGAGGAAAATCAGATTTTGTTTTAGAGACAGATACTTTTTTAAAAAATAAAGATGCATCATACATTATTTTAGTACACTTGTGGTCTAAAACATGATTTGAATTGCCAATAAGCCATTGTTGAACACTGTCAGAAAGAAAAAAATAGGTAGCTACTATCCCCTCTGTGCCTCTGCACCAATTTTATGTATCTCTTCGCTAGTAGTGATCATATCATAATTAACAAAATTTCTAAAGCTATTTTATTCAGAAATCATGTCATATTTATCTTTATAACCCAAGTATATCACTTGGTATTTAGTGGGCCCTCAATTAATGGTATAAAGAGAAAAGCAAATATAGTAAAGATTGGTTGCTTTGTTCTTCATCAGTGG
>NW_016808543.1:14441-19526 GCF_001698545.2 Rhinopithecus bieti | reverse complement strand
GTTGGAGACTGGAGCTGTTCCTATTCGGCCATCTTGCTCCGCCCCCCTCGAACTTCTGTTTTTTTAAGATCAAAGTTATTGCTGAAATGCTTCTCAAGTTTTATTTATTTATTTATTTATTTATTTAGAGGCAGAGTCTTGCTCTGTCATCCAGGCTGCAGTGCAGTGGTGCAATCTCAGCTCACTGCAACCTCCCCCTCCTGGGTTCAAGCGATTCTCCTGTCTCAGCCTCCTGAGTAGCTGGGATTACAGGTATGTGCCACCACACCCAGTTAATTTTTGTATTTTGAGTAGAGACGGGGTTTCACCCTGTTGGCCAGGCTGGTCTTCAATTCCTGACCTTAAGTGATATGCCCCTCTCGTCCTCCCAAAGTGCTGGGATTACAGGCGTGAGCCATCACACTTGAACCTCAAGTTTCTAAAAGACACATTATATATAATGTTAATTATTGTCAATAACTTCTAAACTCTTGTTCAACTTCCATTTTCTGCATTTAATTATGTTAATCTGCTAACAAGCCAGACTGTGATATTCATTCATTGAAATGATTTGAGTACCTATCATGGATGAGGAACTGTAGTAGATACTGAGGATAAAATAGCAGGCAAGACAAAGTCCTTCCCCTCATAGAGTTCAATGGGGAACAGAGATGGTCAGCAGCTAGTAAGCAAATATCCCACCCACTGTTTCCCATCTTGGGGTGGTAAAGGAAAAGCTAAAAAGCAAAAACAGGTGAAAATTAAGGTTGAAAGTTCAAGACTCTAGACTGGGTCTCATTGGTTCATACTTCAAAAAGATTCTCTTTGCCACAAATTCCTGAATCTTGGCCATAGCACGTTTGTTGTATCACCATAATAACACTTGTCTACTTTGTCTTCCATAACAGAGTGGCAAAACTTGGCCCAGTTAAGACTGCAAAACAGGTAAAATTAGCATTAATAATTCATTTATTAATTCATTTCAACAAACATGTATTAGTTACGTTACATACTTTTGGAAGATCTGAATTGTAAAGATTAAAAATTATATACAGAAAGACTTCTGCTTTTGGGCAGGATGTGATAGGCCAATACTCTTACCTGAACAAATGGAAAACGTTAAAAAAGTCATTTTTAAAAGCAACTGAGAGCTGTGAAAGCAACGAAGACTAAATGAAATAAAATTCCAGAGAGAGAAAGAGAGAATAATTTCAAGGTGATCTGATGATTGCTGGCTATTTTTCTCTCAGGACATTTTGTCGGTTCTGGGAGTACACTGATGGTTTGGGCTTGACCCAGATAGAGGGACTCTGCTGGAAAAAGGGAAACCAGTGAAGCTTTTAATAATCCTGTGGAGCACTGGAAACTTAAGGAGCCTCAAATGCATGCCTGTTTCTCCCCATTGCACTGAAATCTTCCACAGTCTCATAGAGATTAGAAAACAAAGACTCTTCAGGAAGAGGCCTGCTTCAAACACATGCCCAATCTGCCTCTGAAGACATTTATCAAATCTTGAAGTTGCATGGGGGAGGAGGCCAAAAAGTAAGCTGAAAACTTCCAAAGGGCAGAAACGTATCTCCTTTCAATATGCGGAAGAGGCAAAGAACCACCATGCTTGCAATGAAGAGCCTGGGATAGCCATGGCTCAGGAACATTTAAACCAGAAATAGACTGACTTTTAATACAACGTTATCTCTGTTCAATGTATGATGGGATTGAAGTGATTGGACCCTTTTATGTGCCTAACAGAGATGTATTAGTCTGCTTGAGTTGCCATAAAAAAATACCACAGATCGGGTGGCTGAAATAACAGAAAATTTATTTCTCACAATTCTGAAGGCTGAGAAGTCCACGATCAGCAGATCTTGTTAGTTGGGTTTCTGGGGAGGGCCCTCTTCCTGGCTTGTAGACTGCCACCTTCTCATCATGCCCACACATGGCCTTTCCTCTTTCTGGGGTGCATGCTCATAGGGGCGGTGGGGGCAGGGGTGGGGGAGAGAGAGAGAGATGAGTTCTCTCTCTTCCTCTTCTTATAAGGTCACCAATCTTGTGAGATCAAAGTCCCACCCTTATGACCTAATTTAATCTTGATTACTTCCTTAGATGCCTCATCTCCAAATATAGTCATATTGGGGGTTAAGCCCTTAACATATGAAATTAGGAGAACATAATTCAGTTTACAGCAAGAAGATAAATTATTTTTGTGTGGAATATAATAATATCTGAAATCCTCCACAGGTCCCTTTATACCATAACATTCTACTACAAATCAGGAGTCACTAACCACATGGTGGGAAGTGGGCAACTGCATATGAACCAACATCAATAGATAAAAAAGCCATACGGCAAACAGATGATCCCACATAAATTGGAGTTAAACAGACAAAGAACTTTAAAACAACCATAATTGGGAGACTTCATGGATAGCTTAAGGCAACAGCTGCACCGTTAGCTTATATGCCTCTCTATATTTCCCCCTAAAGGAATTAAAATCAACAAAAAAATGGTATGAAAATGTAGACAAAACCCCGCCCTTTTGGGCAATAACTGAAGACAAGAGAAATTCAAAATATTAAAAATGACTGGTGAACTAGGCTGGGCCACAGTGGGTCACACCTGTAATCCCAAGCCATTGGAGCTGAGGCCAGGTGGAAATCACTTGAGCCAGGAGTTTGAATACCAGCCCTGGCCCAACCATTGTGAACCCTGTCTCCCTACTAAAATACAACAAAATTAGCCCCAGGCAATGGTGGTACATACCCTGTAATCCCAGCTACTGGGGAGGCTGAGGCATGAGAATTGCTTTGAACCTGGGAGGCGGAGGTGTGGTGAGCCAAGATGTATGCCCCACTGCACTCTAGCCTGGATGAACAGGCGTAAGACTCTGTCCTCAAAAATAAAGGTAAATAAAATGACCTGTGACTAAACAGAGAAAATCAAACCACATTCCAGTGTAAGATCTCTTAAATTCTGGCTTGATCCCTGTATTACACATTGCACAAGGCTCTTTAGAGAGTAAAGACAGACTGAGAAAAACTTCAGAAAAGTAAAAAAAAAAAAAAAAAAAAAAAAAAAAAAAAAAAAAAAAAAAAAAAAGGAAACTAGCAAAGGACCTAAGGTTCATAAAAAACTACCATCAAAAAGACCCAGTTGACCTTACCAATGAAATATTTTAACAATATCCTGGCAGAGCACAGCATGGATTGCAGGGAAAGAACTTCAGAGTATGCGTGATTAAAAGGGTCAGGAGTTATTTAAACGACATTGTTCAAAACATATTGTTAAATGGAAGAAAAAAAGACGAAAAGGAAGGGGGAAGCACCCTTTGCAATTGGACGGTGAAGGGGAAATAAGCAACTGGTGTAAAGATTAGGGTCTTGCAAAATCAAAGAGAAACACAACATTGGAAGGTTTATAGCTCTTCCTGCCACCACTAAAACAAGAGCAAATCACCCCTAAAGCATATGGACCTCATTATATTGCTAATGAATGAAGCCATTAAACTAGGAATCTTATGATCATAATACAATAAAAATGAAAAGATATATCAACAGATTAATCCAGAGCCATTGCCAAAAAAGCAGGCAAGGCAATTCTACATATAGCATCCACGTAACAACCCCCATACTCCATGAGAAAAACCCTGAAGCAGAAAAATTGTGTATAAGTCAGCATTCCAAACTGGATCATATACATTCATTCAAGCATTTGAGAATACAGAAAAAATACTTGTATTAGAAACTCAAAAATTAAGAACAGAAGTGGATAAAAACTTCACAAGGGAAAAAATAAAAACAGGGTTGACTGAACTCAGGACAGAAATGAAAGAAAAATACAAAATTATCCAAGAAGGAAAGAACAAATTACAAGATACTCAAAGAAGAGTAGACACACATGAAGATTTAATAGGCATAGGAGGAAAGCAGGAAATTATTAAAAGAGAATAAAGTAAAAAGAAAGTAAAAATAGTCAAGAGAAAGGAATAGAAATGGAAGAAAGGCAAAGAAGGACAGTACATAAAAAAACACAGACTAATATATTCTTGAGTATTGATATGAAAATACTAAATAAATATTAGCAAGCAGAATCCAATATCCCATTGAGAAATACATCTAACCAAGTGGCATTTATTCTAGGAATGCAAAGCTTGTTCAATATTAGTAAATCCATTGATATCATCCCATACTATATCAATAGTTCTAAAGAAAAAGAAATCACAATTATCTCCATAGATGCTAAAAAAGGCTGTGACAAAATTCAAAACCCATTCACAATAAAAATACTCAGAAACAGGAATTCCCATATGATAAAACTGATTTGTGTGGACACACACATGTACACACCTTAGTCTTCAATCCAGTCTATTATGTAATGGGGAAACACTAGTGGCAGTTCAACTAATATCAGGAACAAGCAAAGAATGCCCACTACCTCTGTTCCTGTTAAACCCTATAGTAATGTTATTAGCTAATGCAATTATACCACAGAAATCAAGTAGATGAACAGGAATAGATTAAAGAAAAAAGAACTATCTCTACATGTACATAATGAAATAGTATAACTGGAAAGCCTTAGAACATTGCAGGATTCTTATGGGATAAGCAAAAAAAGTGATCGCCTGAGATGGAAGTGTCTCTTGCTATGAACTGTTGAAATGGCAACAAAGGATTTAGAATATTACACAAATTTAGTTAATAAAGCAACAACAGGGTTGGAGAATTGACTCCAATTCTGAAAGAAATTCTACTGTGGGTAAAATGCTATCAAACAGCATTGCATGCTATAGAGAAACCTCTCATAGAAAGAAGAGTCAATCCATGTGACAAACTTCATTGTTATCTTATTTTAAGAAATTGCTACAGCCACCCCAACTTTTAGCAACTACTACTCTGGTCAGTCAGTAGTCATCAATGTGGAGCCAAGAGCCTCCACCAGCAAAAAGTTTATGACTTGCTGAAGCCTCAGATGATGGTTAGCATTTTTAGCAATAAAGTTTTTTTGTTTGTGATTTCTTTTCTTTCCTTTTCTTTCTGTCTTTCTTTCTTTCTTTCTTTCTTTCTTTCTTTCTTTCTTTCTTTCTTTCTTTCTTTCTTTCTTTCTTTCTTT
>NW_016808543.1:0-13723 GCF_001698545.2 Rhinopithecus bieti | reverse complement strand
TTTTTTTTTTTTTTTTGAGACAGGGTCTTGCGTTGTCACCTAGGCTGGAGTGCAGTGGTGTGAACACAGCTCACTGAGCCTTGACCTCCTGGGCCCAAGCAACCCTTCCGCCTCAGCTCCAAAAATAGCTAGGACTACAGGTGCATGCCATCACACCCAGCTAATTTTCATATTTTTCTTAGAGATGGGGTTTCACCATGTTGTCCAGGCTGGTCTTGAACTCCTGAACTCAGGCAATCCACCCACCTCAGCCTTCCTCCCAAAGTGATAGGATTATTATAGGCATGAGCCACTGCACCTGACCCTGTCAGTACTTTTAAAAATTACACAGAACCGAGTTTCCTAAGGTCATTTGTCTCAGTCAAAGTTTGTGACTGCAAGCAACAGAAACTTTAACTTTGGCTGATTCGAGGAGAAAATTATTTAATTAATGGATATTGGGCAGATTATAAAATTTCCAGGAAATCTTGAGAACCAGACTTGGAGACTACATAATCAGGAAAAAATGCTGCAAAACAAGCCTCAGAACTATTGGGAGCCACACCCCTGCTTTTGCAGTGGGCACAGGCGTCTTTTCTGATCTGGGAGACAGAATGACACTACCAGATCACTGAGCCTGTGGTCTCTAGGTGTGACCTTGGCAGAATTGAGTCCTTGGCGATCTCTGATTCTTCATGTCAACAGCTTCTGAACCAAATTCTAGGGCACACTCATCAGATTAGCCAAGCCTACAGCTTTTTGTCTGTGCACTGGCTACAGAGGAGGATGGAAGAATGTCTGTGAGATTTTTTTCAACTTATCTAGGGGGAGTTGATGCATGCCTCATAAAGTGGGGTCTCTCAAATAGGAAAGGAGGTCAGGTACTGGTCAGTCAAAAAAAAATGACAAATGCCTACTACAGAATTTCAGGAGATATAGTAGGCATTGCATGAAAAAATGGGGGCATATTCCATAATCAAATACATTGGGTGTATTTGTCGGGGTTCTCCAGTGAAACAAACAGAACAATAGGAGATATATCTATATCTACATCTATATCTAATACATATGTATATCTGCATGTGTGTGTATATATACACACACATATATATCACACAAAATAAGATTGTGCAGGATTGGCTTGTGTGATTACGGGGGCTGTGAAGTCCCACAATCTGCCCTCTACGAGCTGGAGACCCAGGAAAGCCGGTGGTGCAGTTTGAAGGCCTGAGAGCCAGAGACGCAATGGTGTAGATGCCACTCTGAGTCTGAAAGCCTGAAAACCAGGAGCACTGAGGGCAAGAGCAGATCAATGTTCTGGCTCACGTAGTCAGGCAGAGGGCGAGTTCAACTTTCCTCAGCAATTTTGTTCTGTTTAGGCTTCAGTTGACTGGATGATGCCTTCCCATATTGGAAAGGGTCATCACTTTATTCAGTTCACCAATTCAACGTTAATGTCTCCACAAACATTGTCTTAGACACATGCAAAAACAGTGTTTATCCAAATATCTAGGCATCCCATGGCCCAGTCAAGTTAATACTTAAAATTAACTCTCACTTGGAAAAATGCTCTTTCCCCTTCTTTCTTCCCCCTACTCCACCCCCTTTCTCTACCTTCACCTTGCTTAAACCTCATTCTTCAGGCAATTTCTCTCTCTTCTCACTCATGAAAGTGTATGGAATTTTAGTAAAAGGTAATGGCATTAGGCTAAGGATAATTTTGAAGTCTCTCTAATTTAAGATAAAAAGATAAATCATTATATATGTTTGGTATGTATTGATTATTATCAGCAAATATATTAGGCTATAGATGATTTTGAAACACAGAAAGTCATGATGTTATGACTGAAGCATGTGGATTTAGGTCAAACGGTATCAGAAAAACAGTCTTAAAATATACTGGTTGGAAGTTTTTCTGTGAGCAACACTCTCAACCAAGACCCCAGTGTGTTTTGCTACATCCTCCTTCCCTTCTTTACTTTCTGTTGAGGAAAGCAGGCTATGTTATTGCTAATATTACTTTGTTGTAATGTCCACTTAAGCTTCCAGTATCTTTCTAAGTAATCTGCAATCAATTCTAAATTACTACAATTTTAAATACAACTTTGTAACTAGCTAACATTAATTGCTGCTTTCCACAATTACAATGTTTCCCAAATGATTAAGTCCACAAACTAGTTAATGTACAGCACTCTCCATTCTAGCCTACTATGTCTACAAATCATTCTGTGGTATCTGGTAGTGCTGATTTGTGAGTTATCCTATCACCTTATTGAGCTTTTATCCTGCTAATGACCCTGCTGCCACAAGCCTCACATCATTTAGTATAAATTAGCTGTGGCTCCATGCTTTACCAGTGGAGTCCTGTGTGTGTATATGTGTGGGTATGTTTCTCTTAAAAAAGAAAAAAGAAAAAAAAAAAACCTACTGCTTTGTTAATATCCCAATTTTTTGTTTTGTTTTTCCAGATTTTTTTCAACTTTTATTTTCAATTTGGTGGTACATGTACAGCTTTGTTACCTGGGTATGTTGCATAATGCTGAGGTTTGGGCATGAATGATTCCATCACCCAAGCACTGTGCACAGTCCTCAACAGTTAGTTTTTCAACCCTTGTCCCCCTCCCTCCTTCCCTCTTCTAGTTGTCCCCAGTGTCTATTGTTGCCATCTTTATGTCTATGTGTACTCAATGTTTAGCTTCCACTTATAAGTGAGAACATACGGTATTCACTTAAGACCAAATGTTTTCTGTTTGCTTGTCTGTTTTTCTTAAGAAACAGGATCTCACTTTGTCACCCAGGCTAGTACAATCATAGCTCACTGCAGCCTCAAACTCTTGGGCTTAAGCGATCGTCCTACCTCAGCCTTCCTGACACTACAGGTGCGAGTCACCAAGCCATCTCACAAGTGTTATCAGTATCTACTCCGGCGTATTGCCAGAGACTGATCAGTGCCTTTAACAACCTAGGGCAAAATCCACTGTGTTTGTTGTTGGCTCTCACCTCCAGAAAGATAAAGGCATTTGTCTAAATTTAGCGTAGAAGCTTCATGAATGAACCCATCTCCAATCTGGGCCTTTTTCCTTCCATTTTTGACGACTATTTCCTGATATATTTTAAATTTCTCCTCCTTACTGAAATGGTTCTTGGTGCCTCATTCTGAGTACCCATCACCAGTACCCTTCTTTCCCTAAATACTGCCTTGGGGTGTCGATAAAATGGACATCAAATGGAGCATCCCACTATGGATTTAGGACATCCTTCACTCTGCCAGTTCCCAGTTTTCATTAAACCTGGCAATACAGATACTTGCCAAGACATCTTGCATTCCATTGATAGTCTGGTCTGGCAAAATTTAAAATGCATCATGTCCGTCTTTTCCTGTATTCTTTTTGACAGCATTTTTGAAGTATAAGAAATGAAAAAATATAAGGGGGAATCATCAGCAGAGAAGAAGCTGAAAGGTGCTTGAAAAATCCTTAGTCTATGTAGTCTACACGTTTCAAGACCCAAATGAGCAAAAGATTACTTACATATATAATTATGAAACTTAAACTCTGGTCCTGTTGCTTTAGAAGCTTTAACATTTATTTTAATGTGTCAGGAACAGTAATTAGTTACATTTGAATACACAATAAAGCATAATGTAATATAGTATAACGTAACATATAGAATATTATTAATAATATAATATCTCTAGCTATCTACCTATACACTTCTTACATCAACACTATGGTATAAGGATTAAGGGAAATACAAATTATCTGGTTTGAACCAATTAATTTTCCTGTCTGAAAAATTAGTCCCTAATTTGTATTTGATGTTTGTGTCTGAATTACTCCTATATATTTTATTCTTCAAGATCCCCTAAAGGAATTAAATAATGTTAGGCAACCTACTAGAACAGCGATTCTGCTTCTAGTAGCAGAAAATTAGGCTAGCATCCTCCAGAGATTTGCCAGCAAAATTAGCAGCAGAGGGTATAAAAGCAGCAACTAATTCTGCTAGAAAATGAGCAGAAGCAAAAGTACTAATCTTATTAGCAGCAATGTCATCAGTCAAAACAGTAAGAATGTAGTAATGAGGCTTTGAAGGCTATTTTATCTTCGAGAGTCCATTTCTCTTCTTATTTCAAGACCAATGGCAGGATAAAGAATAATGGTAGCACATGAAATCCAACAGAGGTGAAAAAGCAGAATTGTGTCATTCTTCTGTCACGTAATTTCATAAAAACTGGGCATAGCTCAAGAGTGACTTTGGGCATACACAGCACCGATTGCCCAGATACCACAAGAAGCTCTCACTGTGTTCAAATTATACTGAATGCTTTGCAAGAATGGTACCTCCGTGTAGGGTTGGCTAGAGTGCATAGTCTAATGGATTCAAATAGAGAAGCCACGCACTGAGCCCCACCCTCCTTCAGAGAAAACAGTGGGCTTTGGGCTGGTCCACCCACACAATCCAGAGGCCATGAAGATGGACCATGGACCATGGAGCTATGCTCTGTTTATTTACCTCTATCCACAGAGACTGTATTAATATTTCTGCTCTCTGAGTATGTGGCCCCAGCATGTCGGGTGGCATAAGTGCCTCATTTCACCTTTAGTTCAGTATAGGGTTCTGAGTTAACAAATGCTTAGAGTTTGATGAGAAATCCACTTTTCCCAAAGAAAATGGAATCAAAAACTATGTCATAGGAAGATGATCTCACTTTTCACCACTATGTTAGACCTAATCTTAGGCTAGGGCTAAAAGCTAAAACTTGTTTGTTTACATTGAAATTTTCCCCTGATATGAAATGACCTAAATTTTATTCCCAGTTTTTAGGGCCCCTGATCTCTCATCTGTAAATTTTCTAAGTCTCCTTCCTACATTAGCATTGAGTGATCAAATCAGAGTCACAACAACTGAAATAGTTAAAACATGTAGACATAGGTGGTTGCATGGAGTCTAGTGAGGACATTTTAAAAAATGGACTTTTTGGTCACCCAATCCCATGGCATTGACTTAATTTCCAAGCAGATAACAATCTCTGGTGACTTGACAGCAGAAACAACATAAAAATCAAAATTCAACTACTTTCCCATTTTCATATTCTTTGTTGAATTGATCAAATATTCATTTTATGAAACCCAAATGATTGTTGATTTTTTTCCTCAACACAATTAGGGAATTCTAAGTGTCAATATAGTTATTCAGGCTGAATAACAAAACGGTCTCTTGTGATAACTTGAAAGAAAATTGTGGTAAAGCCAGAAGTAGTTCTGAGTAGATGAACAATCCCCCACCCTGTACTGTGCTTGGCACTAGACTGCTCAAATCTGTTGTCTTCCCTCCTCTGTATTATCTACTTTGCATAGGGAAAATCATTGGCTATATCCACAATGCTCCAAAATGTTATCAGGCAAGCGAGGTTTGCTTCAGTTTCTCAAGCTGGGAGGTGGAGACTGGGCTCCCATAATTGCCTGCTGTGGGTTTTTACCTGGCTCATGTATTCCTATTTTATTTGCTTTTTAAAATAGCAAAAACAATGATTTTACTTTTGAGAGCCACTCTTTTCTGACTCTTGGCCATGAGATTTAAGTGGTTGGTACCAAAGTGGAACTGGCCCCATTCCTGGCTAATTAGCAAGTTCAAACACAATGATTCTTATATCAAGATACCTGAAAAACTAGTTTACCCTTGGACTTATTGGTAATGTGATTTTATAAATTCCATTTCTTAGTAACAAAAAGAATTCTAGCTCTCTTATTTTAGAGCAAAGCCCTTTGCCTTCTACGCAGGTCAATTCCATTTTGTGTGGCCACAGTGCCAATAAGGTCATGGCATTTTTCTTAGCCAATGACAGTCCCATACTTGCCTACAGCTTTGATTTTCCGATATCCCCTCAGGATAAGACACTATTGATTTTGAAGGTCACAAAGGCTAATGCTTGAAAAGGAATACCAAGAAATATGCAGTTAGGGCAGAGCTAGTATTAAGCGAATGGAATATAGGAACAACTTTCTCCCAATTCCTAGGTAAGGGGCAGTGGGCTTTTCCTAGGAGACAGAAGAGAAGAATGCATATTTACCTATAAAAGCCTACAACAGTACTGTGAAACAGAGAGAAATAAATGGCTGTTGTCATTCTGTATACCACAATTACTGAAGGAATGAAAGAACATTTGAGTGGCAGACAAATATCCTTCTAGAGCTTCTGCCTCTTTCTTAGGAGAGGCAGTGCAGCATAACCGTTAAAGTCATAGACTCCGGGGCCAAACTACCTAGTTCCAATTCCACCATAGTCATTTACTAGCTGTGTGATCTTGGGCAAATTATTTAACTTCTCTGTGTTTTCATTTCCTCATTTATACAGTGGGGATTAAAGCTACTTTACAGGGATTTTTAGAAGGAATTAATGCACACAAAATGCTTATAACAGTGCCAGGCATGTGCATGCTACTGGAAATCTAAATGTTATAAATGCTTGTAAGACTTTCTAAATCTAATATCAATTCATGATATAGTGAATGCTACTTTTATTCTTATCCAGTAGCATTGGATTTTCGTATTAGTGTTTGCTTTTTATACAAATAATGTCATGATCACTTCATAGCTTTTAGATTTATGTCTCCATCTCACCTGATCTCCAGGTTCTTTTCTCAACCACCATGTTTCTGATATTGGTGCCTCCATTATTACGTCTAAACCCAAAACCTTGAGATCAAAGAGGGGTGACTTTACCAGATTTGAGCCAAGGTTGGAAGCCAGGAGACAGAGACAGAGTCCCATCTCACCACTAATAGTTGTGTGACTTGGAGGTGAGGATGTCTCTGTGCTTCTCTTGTCTATCAAATCAATATAAATATTCCTCTTGAGCCTATGAGGGGCTGTCATAGGAGTCAGTTCCAAACCCTTACAGTCAGTCTTTCTTGTATAGGGTGCAAACGTGGATCTGAGTGGTTTCTAAACTGGGAGCTTCCTGAGGCGACGGTCACACCTGCCTATTCACCATTGTATCCCTCTGCCAGGCCACATGGTTGATGCTGAAATGTTTGTTGAATAAGTGGCTTACAGGTAAGAGCTGCTTCAACTCTAGTGATGACAACTGCCTAATTGCCTCAAGGATAGCACACAGAGACTACCCTTAATAAGCATTTATTCAGCACACAAAAAAAATTAGGCCAAATCACTTTCTGGGTCTTTAATATTGTTAATCCCAGTTACTAATTGTCCCAAGTGAAGGCTGAAATTTATTTGTTTGTAATACTACTTTCATTTTAATTTTAGTCTGACAGGCTTTTTTACATCATGGATTAGTCCTGCCTGCAGGGATATGCCTTTAATTTATTTCTTTTCATAAGACTTCATTTTTTTAAAAAAGGAGAAAATAATTGAAATTGCTTGCTTAAGTTTCAGGAACAAACCATGAAATCTTTTGGGGGGCATTTTATGAATGTGTTTATAATAGTTCCTTCCTCATGCAGTCACATCGAGAAAAATATATTGCCCTTATGTGTTACGTTTCTTTGTTTCTGTTGGTAAGTTTAGAACAACCTTTGGCAAGGTTGACTATAGATTATATTTGTAAAGCTATATCGAGGCTTCATTATTCACTGTATCATGGATTTATACAAGATTTAGAAAGTCTTACAAGCATATGTAAATTTTAGGTCTCCAATAACTTGTTAAAAGGAAAATCTTAAATAATTTGTTGTGTAAGGCATCAATGAAACCAAAAAGGACTTTATTAAGGAAATAGTTGCTGCAACCTCTTGGAACAAAAGCCCTTTTCCTGTCGTATTTACTGTGTTCAATCTCTAGTGAGTGAATTTGAGACCTAAATGTTTAAAGACTGAAATTTGATGGTGGCACCAAACAGAGCATTCAGATGAGCATTGATTTTTTTGGCATTAAGTATTAATAGGAGGTATTTGTTATGATACTATACCTATATTGTATCATATATTCATTAAATTTATGATATATATATTTCAGAACTTTAATAAACACCTCTGGCTTATTACATAGATAACAAAAATAAATGCGTTTGTAAGCCTTGAGACATCTCAAATTCAGTCTGGATTTGTGAAATCCAGAGAAGGGCTCTATTTATTGAAAAGCTGTGCCACAAACGGCAAAATTCACTCTCACTGGGCTTGCCATGAATAGCGAACATAAGAAGTGCAACTGAATTGGGCCCCATTCATCCACTGAACAAATATTAAATGAAACTCTGAGCCTCAAGTCTCCATTAAAGGTGGAAGGAAAGGCAAGAACCAGCCTATAGAGTCCTAGTTTGATTTTTCTAGTGGTTGTATAATTAAAATGTCAAGGTATGCAATACATCACAGGAGTATTATTCATTCATCCTACACTTATTAAACCTCACCATAAGAAATCCCTGAAGTAAGGGCATGAAAGCAGGAATAAAATCCAATCCCAAGCCTCACTGTTATGGCAATTACTTGGAATATAGAAATAATATGGAAAAACACAGTGTTGGTCCAAAAACCCGAAGCAGGAGATCACTAAATCCCAACTTTATTTCTCCTGTTTACATACAGTCTAAGTGGTAAAAGCTGCTGCGGGTCTGGGCAGTGCTTCCAACTATGACTTCATTGGGCCCTTCAAGTTCAGTTCTGTTTACTGGGCTTCCCTCCATGTTGTGCCTGCCCAAGAGGAACTCAACTGCCCTTTTCTAAAAAAACAGCCTGCAGTCTCCAAGAAGCCTCATCAGTCCAGTTGTTCTCTCTGGCAGGAAGCCAAGCTACAGGCTCTGGCTTTGGCGGTGTGCCTGTTCACAGGCTTCTTGACTTCTCTGCACTCAGCCATAGCTTATGAGCCACATCATGGCCTATGCATTGTGCTGTTTGCTTCCTTTTCTGGTCCTGCTTATCTCTGGGAAATAAATGTGATGTGTTCTGTATTCATTGCACTATAGTCCACAGCATGTCTGCCTTTTAACTCATCTTCAGTTGGTCTTGATGCAGCATTGGTATAGTTGAAGTAGAAGGACAAGGTCTGACCCCTACCTTTGCTGTTTATAGGAGTTTGTGCAATCTTTGCAAAACAGTTAACCCTCTCTAGCCATCCACTTAAAAATTTGTTTAGAAATATTATTATTTTAGAGGATGGGTCTCACTCTGTTGCCCAGTGGAGTGCAGTTGGTGTGATCATAGCTCACTATAACCTTGAATTCCTGAGCTCAAGCAATCTTCTTGGCTCAGCCTCCTAAGTAGCTCCAACTACAGGCATGTGCCAACTTGCCTGGCTAATGCTTAAAAATTTTTTGCAGCAATGGGGTCTCACTATCTTGTTTGGGCTGGTCACAAACCTCCTTAGGCCTCAAGCAATCCTCCACCTCAGCTTCTAAAATGCTGGGGATTATGGGTGTGCCTGTGAACCACTGCGCCTGGCCAGTCCTCCAACTTTAAAGGGGATAACAGTTTTTTAACTTCATCTGATTGTTATGAGGACTAAACGAGCTAGTTTAGGTAAAATGCTCAGGCATTATAATTGTGCTCAATACCATTTTAGTTAGCATCTCTTCCCTTCCAGTTCCCCACTCTAATTAGCAACCTCCATACGTGCGCACCTGAAACAATTTACCAGTTTAGCTCCTAATATTCACTTATTACACTCATCAACCAAGGCTTTCCCTCCAGCCCTCCAGAGACAGCCCACCCTTGCCCATGCAAGCCAAAGGGGCAGTTTTCATTACCCATCCCACTGTTCATGAAATGAAAGTTGTTCCCACGACAAGGCTCATGCATCTTATACATAATCAGCACTCAAAAAGTGATTATTCAAATGAAGGGGATGATGGGTATAAGAATGAAGGCTTAGCTCAGACTAATTCCTGATGGAGCACATATCATACACCAGGCACTAAGCCGGGTAATGAATAAGCCAGGTATGGATCCAGTTGTCCTGGGGCTTTCAGGACAACTTTTTACTTTGTTTTGTAACTCCTCTAAACACCAGGTAAAATGGTTTACATGCAATGGATTTTGATAAACTTGTTAGACTCTAAGATCAGTTAACAGGGAGCCAGAACAGAATTCTTATGGCAACAAGGCTGTGTCCCCTTGGTTAAGTGACTTACCTGTGCTGAGTTTCTGATTCCTTATCCGTATGATGATAGGCTTGGCCTATGTTGTCTTCAAAGATCCCTGCGTGCTCTAAATGGTTGTAACATTTTAAGATAATTTTAAGGCAGGTACACACTAGTGTAACCTGTGTTTTAAGTGAGGGGGTATGACTTTGAAAAATAAGATAAATTACCATAGCATTTCTGAAAGGAACATGAAAGTCTTTAAGATCAGTTTTGTTGACTGATTTTGAGTTATCACGGCCTCAGTGATAAGATTTTTGTTTCAAAACTAGAATATAAAAATTCAAAATGAGTTAAGCTACATCAGGTATAGCGTGGAGTTAATATTGGGTCGTTTAAATCAGCTGATATGAAATTTTTGTTTCTCTATAAATATTTGGTGACAAAGTCTCTTTTCTTCCTGAGAAAGGTAAATATGCCACTTATCTAAAAATCACTACATAAAGGGTAAAATTATTCACAAAACTGAGCTCAGAATGAGTCTGAGGTAACAACTTCCATGGACCATTAGGTGTATGCATCCAAGTTTTCTATGAATTATACATATTTGTATTTACAGTTTGATTTGTATTTATTAAATGACTGATGATTGAGAGAAAAGTATTTATTGTATAATCCATGCTTCTATGATTAAAAAAACAACCTAAATCCCACCATAATCAATTTTGTTAAATGCAAAAATGTCAGGGAAAGTATATTATAGGTCCCCCCATTTTTTCCTTTTATCAATATTTGAAGTTGGGTTATACCCACACAGACCTTTAAGAAATCTAAAAGGTAGTTCATTAAAAATCTGCCATTTTGCAGAGCCTAAAATAAGTGACCTTCTCAAGGTCACTCCATGAATTAATAGCAAAGCCAGGATTCTAATTATCTTCTTTGATCAATTAATCCCAAAGATTCTGTACTCTGAATGTGGAGCAAATGGACACGGATCATATTTGCTACTCGTCTTTTAGAGGTGCTCAGTTTAGACAGCTCAGAATGTCCATACTTTATGGATCCTCGTTTAGCTATTTCTTTCAGTCAACCTGCTCATTCCTCGGCTATCTATTTTATTTCTTCTTATAATTAAATACTCCTTATACCGTTAACAGTTTCCTTTCTACCTTTGTCTTTGTTTCTATTTCTGCATCTTGCATATTTACCTTCACTTATTTCACTTTTGATCTCACTGGACTTGGTCCAAGTGGCAGTGCAGGTCCGATGAGCTCTATGACATCTCTATTCAGGGTTCTTAGAAGGATTTTACTTTTGATTTTGAAAGCTAGTGCATGTGCATTCATATTTGGCATTTTTTAATTTCAATTATTTTTGAGTTGATATCAAACATTTAATGTTGACTGTGGAAACTTTTTATCTCTCTCGTTTGACACTTTGAAGACAAATTCCTTTATCCTGGATCATCCTAGGGAACCACACTATTAAGTACTGGATAGAATGCCAGATATTACCTGACAGATTTGTTTGCTAACAGTAACCTTTTAGAGAGGACAGGAGGTGGGGGAATAAGCACATAAAATAACTGAAGGAGAAAGTAATTAAATTTTTGATGCTACTTAGGTGAAGAAAGTTGTTACATTAACTGATGCAGGTGGTTAAATACCAGATTCTCTCATTCTAAACTGGTGAAACACATTCTCCAAGAAATACAGAGAAAAATACTTTTCTTCACCTCAGCTTCCTCCTGGAACTAAAGTCACTTCCCACAGCTAAGTGAATCTATAGGTTTATAATATCTCAGTTTCCAATATAGGCTAACTGAGCTAAAGGGAAATTAATCACTGGGACACTGAGTTTATAACACACCTCTAGAAAAGTCAATGTAAAAATTGATGGGGAGGAGTTCTTCATCTGGTTATATCAGATTAGCTTGTATCAGACCAACCCTCCCATTCAATACAATTATAAAAGCTAGATAAAGAAAAATGTTTCAAGGCATCCAAGAGCTTCCTCTCTGTGCTTGAGAGAATGTGATGCTGGACAGAAGGAAAGCACAGAAAGAATCTGACATTTGGCTCAAAATTTCATCGGAGCCATTTATTTATAAGCAGTGGCTGAAATATAGAGAAGCTGAGTGGAGCTTTTGGCAGGCTCACGGAGATGATGAGATAAAAATTGGAGCATAAGACCCAAGGAAGAAAAGAGCTGGTTAAAAACTTCAGGCTTTCAATCCCCACCCTGCACTAACTCCCCCGCACTTGATGACTTAAATCTTAAAACAAATAAGAAATAGACTAGCCCTCACGAAAACAAAAACCAAGATTTGAGTCACCTCAGTTCCCAATTAGATTAAAGTGATCTGTTTCTAACCTAATTGCCTGACAGAGGCTGGAGTATATTTTATCTAGGAGGAAGGTAACATCGTCCAGAGCCTCAAATTATCTCTACAATCTTTCAAAAACAATGTCTGGCATTTAATAAAAAATTAGCTGGATAAAAAAAGAAGAAAAAAGTCTTTACCAGTTTAGTTTAGGCAAAGATTTCTTAAGCATGATACCAAAAGCACAATGTACCAAATAACAAATTGATATATTGAACTTCCTTAAAAATGAGACTTTTTGTTTTTCAGAAGACATTAAGAGAATGAAAAGACAGCTACAGAATGAGAGAAAATATTTGCAAATCACATTTCTGATAAAGGACCTGTATCCAAAATATGTAAAGAACTCACAAAACACAATAATAGGAAAAGAAGGAATTCAATTTTCAAAATGGGCCAAAAGGTTTGAAAGGACACTTCACCAAAAACAATACGTAGATGAAACTAAGCACATAAAAATGTTAAAAATCATTAGTCATTAGGGAAATTTAAGTCAAAGTCACAAGATATCACCACACACCAGTTATAATGGCAAAAAAATAGACAAAACCAAATACTTGCAAGGATGTGAAGTTGCTGGTACTGTCATATATTGCTGGTGAGAAGGAAAACGGTACAGCCACTTTGGAAAACAAAATTCACTGTTCCTTATAAAGTTGTGCATACACTTAAAATATGACCTAGCAATCCTATACCTTTCTTATTTTCCCAAGTTAAATGAAAATTTGTATTCATACCAAAATCTATAATGTATATAGTGGCTTTACTTATAGTTACCCCAAACAGGAAACAACCCAAATATCTTTCACCTGGGAAGCAGGTAAAGAAACTACAGTACAAGCTTTCAATTAAATACTATTCAGCAATAGAAAAGGACAATGTACTGATACACACAACAATATAGATGACTCTCACGTGCTCTGTGCTAAGTTAAAGAAGCCAGTATCAAAAGGCCACATACATGTTGTGTGATTCTATTTATATGACATTCTAGAAAAGGCAAAACTATAGGGACAGAAAACAGATTAGCAGGGTGAAGGAAGGAGTTGAGCAAGAAGGGGTATGGGGGAGTTTGGGGGATGATGGTAGTTGTTACATGATTATATGTGTTTGTCAAAATTCTCAGAAATGAATTTCTCCTTCTTGAAACATATTTTTCACCGAGACATAAACATAAATAGACACATTATTCACTAAAGACAACGAAAAATTCTGGCCTTTGTGCATAAAACAAAAAAAAGACTGAGAAGTAGAGAGAAAGCATACCAGCTAGAGACCTTGGGTCCCAAGGAAAAACACCAATCGACTGTGATCAGTTATGTAAAA
>NW_016808542.1:0-2661 GCF_001698545.2 Rhinopithecus bieti | reverse complement strand
GCATTCTTGTTCTGATGCCTAACATAGATAGATAGGTAGGTAGGTAGGTAGATAGATAGATAGATAGATAGATAGATAGATAGAGATTTTTTTTTTTTTTTTTGAGACAGTGTCTCACTCTGTCACCCAGGCTGGAGTGCAGTGGTGCAATCTTGGCTCACTGCAACCTCTGCCTCCCAGGTTCAAGCGATTCTCCTGCCTCAGCCTCCCAAGTAGCTGGGATTACAGGTGCATGCCACCATGCCCGGTTAATTTTTTGTATTTTTTTTATTTAGTAGAGATGGGGTTTCATCGTGTTAACCAGGATGGTCTCGATCTCCTGACCTTGTGATCTGCCCACATCAGCCTCCCAAAGTGCTGGGATTACAGGTGTGAGCTCTCTCTCTCTCGCTCTCTCTCTCTTTATATATATATATACTTACTATATATAATATATACATATATTTTATGTGTATATATATGTATATATATTACTCCTGGCAACCCCTAATCTGTTTTCCATTTCTATGTCTAGTTTTGCCATTTCAAGAATCTTATATAAATGTAATTGTGCAGTATCCAACCATTTGAGATTGAGTTGTTTCATTCAGCATATACATATATACATATATACATGTGTATATATACATACATATACATATATACATATATGTACACATATACATACACACATATATATATAAAATTTTTTTTGAGATAGGGTCTGGCTCTGTCACCCAGGCTGGAATGCAGTGTTGCGATCTCAGCTCACTGCAACCTCTGCCTTTTAGGCTCAAGCAATCTTCCCACCTCAGTCTCCCAAGTAGCTGGGACTGCAGGTATGTGCCTCCACGCCTGGTTAATTTTTGTATTTTTTATAGAGACAAGGTTTCACCATGTTGCCCAGGCTGGTCTGGAACTCCTAGGCTCAAGGGATCCGCCCACCTCAGCCTCCCAAAGTTCAGGGATTACGGAGTGAGCCACAGTGGCCAGCCAATACCCTACTGTAGTTTCCCAAGATGTTACCATTGGGAGAAACTAAGCAAAGAGAACAAAGGGTTTCTCTGTATTATTTCTTACAACTATATGTGAATTTACAATTATCTCAAAATTAGAAGTTTAATTAAGAAAGAAAACCCACCTGAGAGCCCTTTCAAAATACCACCTAAGTTGGGAGACTGGGGTGAGGCTGAGATATGTGGTTTTTTTTTTTTTTTTTTTGACGTCTCCCCAAGAGTTGAAAACCACACAATGAAATTATTTCTAAAGTCCCTTCCACTAAAAGTTGACATTTTATGTGAAAATATATCAAAATCCGAATGTCTTGTGGATTCAGGCTAGAACTGTTCCCTCCCAGGCTGCCCGGCAGAAGGAGAGAGAAAGGCCTGAGAGACAGAATCAGGATGTGACCGGGGGGTTGCTCGAGGCGGGGGTGCAGCTCTCTCTTTCACGGTCCAAGGACTTCCAACCGTAAGACTCTCAGTGAAGCATAGCTAATAGCTTCAGTGGCCGAGGGTGAGAATAGAACCCACTTTCTGGCTCTGCCCTCCGCAGCTTGGTCAGGGCTCTGGGCAGGCCCCTACCAACACTCCCCTGTTAAGTGTCAGAACAGCTAGAAATGGTTCTAATTATAACCAGGAAGTTTTCAAGCATGTGGGTGGAAAGGAATGCCTATTCATGTAAGAGCCGTTCCTGCCACACAATAACCCCTCACCAAGTGTTCCTGGGCCAGTTTTTGAGAGTGACAAATGGTGCACGCACCGGCACAGATATCACACGGGTGAGAAACCCCAAGTTTCTGGAGCGAGAACAATACGCCAAAGGTCTTGAGGAGGGCAGCGTTTTAGGTTACAGGGTAGCTTGGGGTTTTGTTGTGTTTTTTCCTTCCCCCTTCATAATTAGCCAGCTCATTAGCCTCTTCTCCATGCTACGGAATCACCGAAGACTATGTAAGGGAGAGGAGCCATCAGAGAAGATGCTTTACTCCTCAGGGGTCCACAGCCTCCCACTCTCTCCCTCCCTTGGCTCTGGCCACCAGACGGTTTCTTTTGCCACTCTGAACAGAGAGCGGTGAACTTGGGATCCGGAGCCAGTTAACTTCACAGCTAATGTGCCGAGCAGCATTCCAGCCAGCTTCTGGAGCCAGAGCAGGGAGGCGGACGGCCCCAGGAGTTCGAGGTCCGGGAAGCCGAAGCACCACCAAACAGAGCGAGGTTCCAACTCTCCCTCCCAGGAGAGCCGGCTGTCTCCCAGCAGCAGCCCAACCACAGGGTCCTGCTCCAGACGTTACTATTTCCTCTTTTTTGGTGTGTCCAGCAGCAACCTCGACTGCCAACAACAACGTGAAAAATAACTGCAGGGCCGGGCGCGGTGGCTCACGCCTGTAATCCTGGCACTTTGGGAGGCCGAGGTGGACGGATCACGAGGTTAAGAGATCGAGACTAGTCTGGCCAACATGGTGAAACCCCGTCCTCACTAAAAATACAAAAATTAGCTGGGCTTGGTGGCGGGCATCTGTAATCCCAGCTACTCAGGAGGCTGAGACAGGAGAATCACTTGAATCCTGGAGGCAGAGGTTGCAGTGAGCTGAGATGGCGCCATTGCACTCCAGCCTGGTGACAGAGGGAGACTGTGTCTCAAAAATAAAAATAAATAGGCCGGGCGCGGTGGCTCAAGCCTGTA
>NW_016808541.1:0-2245 GCF_001698545.2 Rhinopithecus bieti | reverse complement strand
GATGTTTGCTCTGTTGCCCAGGCTAGAGTGCAATGGCGCAATCTTCGCTCACTGTAAACTCCGCCTGCCGGGTTCAAGCGATTCTCCTGCCTCAGTCTCCCGAGTAGCTGGGATTACAGGTGCCTGCCACCAGGCCCAGCTACTTTTTTCTTTTTTTTTTTATTTTTAGTACAGACGGGGTTTCACCATGTTGGCCAGGCTGGTTTTGAACTCCCGACCTCAGGTGATCCAGCCGCCTCAGCCTCCCAAAGTACTGGGATTACAGGTGTGAGTCTCTGCGCCCAGCCACCTCTAAACTTTTATGTACATAATAAGTTGCCCCTTCCTAAGGGGTTAATAAAAATATTTATCAAAGCAAGTATACCATTATTTATTGAGTGATTGCTTCATGCTGGATTCTGAAGTAAATATTTTGCTAGAACTGATTCATCTAATCTACAAAAAAAATACGTGAGTTGTGCACCATTTTGATCCCTATTCCTCTGGTGAGGAAACACGCCAGAGGAAGAGAAACCGGCTCCAGTTCACAGGTACACTAGAGTAGAGCTGAGGTCTGTACCTGAGCTTCCCTCTCCAGAATCTCCACCCTTATTGATTTCGATATTCATTCTCTCATGTCATTTTTTTTTTTTTTTTTGATACATGGTTTCATTCTGTCACCCAGGCTGGAGTGCAGGGGCTCGATCTCAGCTCACTGCAACCTCTGCCTCCCGGGTTCAAGCAGTTCTCCTGCCTCAGCCTCCCGAGGAGCTGGGACTACAGACATGTGCCACCACGCCCAGCTAATTTTGTATCTTTAATAGAGATGGGGGTTTCACCATGTTGGTCAGACTGGTCTCGAGCTCCTGACCTCAGGTTATCCACCTGGCTTGGCCTCCCAAAGTGCTGGGATTACAGGTGTGAGTCACCCCACCCAGCCATTTTTTTTTTTCCATTTTAATTCATTTTTTAGCGTTTTCTCTTAAAAGTGGAAACATACTCTTTATCAAACGTGTTGTACAATGTTCCCCCTTTTTTTATATTTGCTTTTTGACTTTTCAATTACATTCATTGTGATGCTGTTTATTTAAAACTTGTTCTATCACCCAAGGCTAATCCTGGCTCACAGATACGTGTCCAGGGATATCACATCAGCAAATGGGACACGCTATCAGTAACCAGAGGACTCCATTTCCACCACAGTGAACTTTTCATTCAAAGGCACTTCACTGAGACTGGGTTGTTAGATTTTCTCTTCTGAAATTGTGAAATTTAAATGATCAGATTTGGAAATTGTTGCAGCTGAGTCATGCGGAGGACTATACCGAGAACAATTTTAGGTTGTCCTGTTGCCTTCTCGGCTTTTCCTTCAATTAAATTATTTATCACCAATTAATATCTTGTTTTGGTTAGATTCAAGTTTCTAATATGCATAACACAAAGAATTTTAACAGATACATTAATTACATTTACAAATCAGGATTTTACTTTTTGTTCAAAGCTATACGTCCATTTACTTCTGGAGCAACTTTATTAGCTTGTTTTCACATTATCATGTTTTGCTTTATGCATTTAATTCAGTGATCCAGTTCAAATGATACCTGCTTTAAGAAAATTTATATTGTTTTCTGGCTACTCAGTTTTTCTAATGCTATAATAAATAATTCGTATTTTCTCCATTAACTGGAATGCCATCTTTAGTAGACAATAAGTTCCCATCAAATTTGGAGACTCTATTTTTTGAAATATCTTGATTTATACTCCTAGTTATTTCTTTGCCTATACTATATATATTTTTAATAATGCAAATCTATTTTATGACTGGTAAAGTCTGCCTTAATCATCTTCCTTTCTAGATTTTGGGTTTTGTTTCTCTCACCTATTTATTTTTCCAGATGAAATGCTAGAATCACTTACAAAGAGAGTGACACATTTGTTAAGATTTTCTGACAAATGCATTGAAGTTAAAAAGTTTATTGGTGGCCGGGCGCGGTGGCTCAAGCCTGTAATCCCAGCACTTTGGGAGGCCGAGGCGGGTGGATCACGAGGTCAGGAGATCGAGACCCTCCTGGCTAACACGGTGAAACCCCGTCTCTACTAAAAATACAAAAAACTAGCCGGGCGAGGTGGCGGGCGCCTGTAGTCCCAGCTACTAGGAGGCTGAGGTGGGAGAATGGCGGGAACACGGGAGGCGGAGCTTGCAGTGAGCCAAGATCGCGCCACTGCACTCCAGCCTGGGTGACACAGCGAGACTCCGCTCTCAAAA
>NW_016808540.1:0-916 GCF_001698545.2 Rhinopithecus bieti | reverse complement strand
AAAAAAAAAAAAAAAAAAAAAAAAAAAAAAAAAAAAAAAAAGAGTAGTAAAATAGTAAAAACAAAGGAAAGGAACGAGAAAGCAGGGGCATATACTGAGACAAACAAGTGGCTTGTTGAGTATTTATTAAAAGTATTTAGGCCGGGCACAGTGGCTCCCGCTGGTAATCCCAGACTTTGGGAGGCCAAGGCGGGACAATAATTTGAGCCCAGGAGGGGTTTGAGACCAGCCTGAGCAACATGGTGAGACCCTGTCTCCATAAAAATTAAAAACTTAGCCTGGCGTCATTCCTGTGGCCTGAGCTACTTGGGAGGCTGAGGTGGCAAGATCGTTTGAGCCTAGGAGATTGAGGCTGCAGTGTGCTATGATTGCACCACTGCCCTCCAGCCTGGGTGACAGAGTGAGACCCTGTCTTAAAAAAAAAAATTATTAGAAGGGAAAGATTGATGTAATTTGGCAGAGTCAAATGGAAGGTGTTCAGTTACTTACTGTAAACAGATTTGCTCTGTTTAATTTGGTTTAAGAGAAGGAAGAAATATTATTTATTCCAATTTGTAATAAAATTGCACATTTATTTTGTTAGTTATACTTGTTAGAATTAATATTATAAAAGGAACAAATAGTGAATATTAAACACAGGGTTAACCAAATTAGTTTCCTCTTTCTATTTTGAGAAGTGACAGGTGGAAGGGAAAAACACTTCAGTTGAAGGTATTTTTATCTCTCAAATTGGGATTTTCTTTTCTAGAGTCTGCCAACCAAACAGCATTGACATTGTTATGCATGTCATAGGCAACTTGTATAGCCTCCCACACATCCCTGTTGTCATACTTTACTTCACATTATGGACAGGATCTATTTATGTTTCTCTCTCTTCTGTGGGATTGCAAATTCCAGGACAGGGACCTAATCTTTG
>NW_016808539.1:0-3264 GCF_001698545.2 Rhinopithecus bieti | reverse complement strand
AAAGAAAGTTAAAAACATGTCTGTACAAAAAGCTGTGCACAGGTTTTTGTTGTTGTTGTTGTTGTTTTTGAGACGGAGTTTCACTCTTGTTGCCCAGGCTAGAGTGCAATGGCGTGATCTCGGCTCACCGCAACCTCCACCTCCCAGGTTCAAGCGATTCTCCTGCCTCAGCCTCCCGAGCAGTGGGGATTACAGGAGTGCACCACCACGCCTGGCTAATTTTTTGTATTTTTAGTAGAGACAAGGTTTCTCCACGTTGGCCAGGCTGGTCTTGAACTCCCAACCTCAGGTGATCTGCCCACCTCGGCCTCCCAAAGTGCTGGGATTACAGGGGTTAGCCACTGGGCCTGGCCGCACAGGTTTTATAATAGCTAAAAGCAGAAAAGACAAGGTGCAGTGGCTCACGCCTGTAATCCCAGCACTTTGGGAGGCTGAGGCGGGCAGATTACCTGCAGTCAGGAGTTTGAGACCAGCCTGGCCAACGTGGTGAAACCCTATCTCTACTAAAAATACAAAAATTAGCCAGGCGTGGTGGTACACTCCTGTAACTCCCGCTACTCCAGAGTCTGAGGTGAGAGGATCACTTGAACACGGGAGGCAGAGGTTTCAGTGAGCTGAGATTGTGCCACTGCACTCCAGCCTGGGCAACAGAGTGAGACTCCATCTCAATAAAAAATAAATAAATAAAGAGCAGAAAAAAACAAATGTCCATCAAATGATGAATGGATAAACAAAATGTGGTATATCCACACAATGGAATAACATTCAGCTATTAAAAGGAAAAAAGTACTGAAACATTACAATGTGCCCGACCTCAAAAACATTAAACTGAGTGAAAGAAGCTAGATACAAAAGGCTATGTAATGTATTATTTCATTTATATTAAATGTCCAGAATAGGCAACTGCATAGAGACAGAAGCAGATTATAGTTGCTAGGGGTGGCAGGAAAGGTGAAATAGAGAACACTGCATCATGGGCATAAGATTACTTTTGGGGTGATGGAAATGTTCTGGAATTAGATAGTGGTGATGGTTGCACACAAAGTGAATATACAAAAAACCACTGGGTTGTACACTTTAAGCAAATGAATTTTATGTTATGTGAACACATAATTTTGTGTTATGTGAATTATATCTCAATTGAAAAAACACCTGGTATTATTAGATAAGTATAGACGGATTATTATGGGAGCAGCTAACTCCAAATGAGAGAGGTTCCAAAGGCTAAGATAAGAAAGTGATGAGTAGAATCTGAGCAATAATGCCAGATGAAGACAGTGGGTAGAGCGAGAGTCAGCATACAGAAAAGGCTGTGTTTGGACTTGCCACTAGTAGGCTAGTCTTGCCACTTACTAGCTGTGTGACCTTGGACAGGTTACTTAATCCCACTAATATGACTCTCCTCATCAGCAAAATAGAGGATAAAAATATAGTAGTCCCCCCTTATCTGAGGGGGGTTTCCAAGACCCTCAGTGGATCCCTGAAACTGCGGATAATACCATGTATATACTATGTGTGAATTTCTTTTTCCTTCTACACAATTTTACAGATAGAAGATTCATTCTTACCATAGATCTTAGCAACCTTAGCATATGATTGTGTTTTTCCTTATTAGGTCAAGAACGTCCATCTTTTCACTTAAGGAAAGTGTTTTACACCGTCTCTTTGGCATATCTGAATTGCCAGCATCACTACCATTGTGCTTTAGGACCATTATTAAGTAAAATAAGAGCAACTTGAAACACAAGCGTTGAGGGACCTCAACAGCCTGTCTAACCCAGATGGCAAGTGACTCATAGGGAGATAGTGAGGGCAGAGTGGATATGCTGGACAAATGGGTGATTCACTTTCTGGGTGGGTCAGAACAGGATAGCATGAGATTTCATCACACTACTCAGAATGGTGGGCAATGTATGAATTGCTTTTTTCTGCCATTTTCCATTTAATATTTTTGGACTGTGGTTGACTGCAGGTAACTGAAACTGCCGAAAGGGAAACCTTTGATAAGGGGTGGCTAGTATACTTACTTCATGGAATTGCTGTGCAAATTAGATGGGATATTGTATGTGGAGCATCCAATACATGTTCAACAAATGTAACCTTCTCTTTCTCCCCTCCATCTTTTTTTTTTTTTTTTTTTTTTTTGAGATGGAGTCTCACTCTGTTCCCCAGGCTGGAGTGCAGTGGTGCGATCTCAGGTTCACTGCAACCACAGCCTCCCAGGTTCAAACAATTCTTCTGCCTCAGCCTCCCGAGTAGCTGGGACTACAGGCACCTGCCACCATGCCTGGCTAAGTTTTGTTTTTCTTGGTAGAGATGGGTTTTCGCCACATTGGCCAGGCTGATCTCAAACTTCTGACCTCAGGTGATCTGCCCGCCTTGGCCTCCCAAGGTGCTGGGATTACAGGCATGAGCCACCGCACATGGCCCTCTCAATCTCTTCTTATTGCTGTTTTAAGTGGGATTGATGGTTAGCATAAAGGCAGAGCAGCAAAAAGGCCTAGCTTACGAGAAATTCAATGACTGAAGTATGAAGACAGTTGGAAGCAGAGGAAAGTTGGAAGATGTTTTTGAGTAAAAAAACAAAGACTCTAAGCCATTTGTTTGTGTCATCTGTGATTTCTTTCTGCAGTGCTTTGTAGTTCTCTTTGTAGAGATCTTTCACTTCCTTGGTTAAGTAAGCATATTTCTAGGTATTTTATTTTTTTGCAGCTGTTGTAGGAGGGATTGAGTTAATGATTTGACTCTTGGCTTGGTCGTTGTTGGTATGCTGATTTGTGTATATTGATTTTGTAATCTAAGACTTTACTGAATTCGTTTATCAAATCCAGGAGTCTTTTGGAGGAGTCTTTAGGGTTTTCTAGGTATACAATCATATCATCAGCAAATAGCAATAGTTTGACTTCCTCTTTTCCAATTTGGATCCCCTTTATTTCTTTCTACTGTCTGATTGTCCTGGCTGGGACTTCCAGTATTTTGTTGAGTAGAAGTGGTGAAAGTAGGCATCCTTGTCTTATTCCAGTTCTCAACAGGGAATACTTTCAACTTTTCCCCATTCAGTATTACGTTGGCTGTGGATTTGTCATATACGACTTTTATCATTTTGAGATAAGTCCCTTCTGTGCCTACATTCTTGAGGGTTTTTATCATAAAACAATACTGGATTACATTGAATGATTTTTCTGCATCTATTGAAATCATTATATAGCTTTTGTTTTAATTCTGTTGATGTGATGTATCACATTTATTGACTTGCATATGTTT
>NW_016808538.1:0-1096 GCF_001698545.2 Rhinopithecus bieti | reverse complement strand
TATATATATATATATGAGACCAGCATGAGATTGAGAGATTAGAGATGTTTTGCATGGCTCCAAAGGGTATAACCACAGGGCAACTGACACTATTTATAAGCATTAATATTAATATCCTTATAATTTAAGCTACACAGATTAGGGATCCTACCTCATGGGTGGCTGAAGTCATCATTGCTCAGATTTTTCAAGCTGGATACATATTTATCAGAGATAAATTAGGTGACATTACTGTGCAAGTTTTGGGAGACTCTCGGAATTGTAGTTCAATAGACAGATTAAACAAGGACTCCAGAAACTGGACAGATTGTTCAAGTGGAGCAGACAATCTGGACAGGTTTTTTGTTGTAGGAGAAGGAAAAATTCAGGAGAGTCTGGCAGCATGAAAATCAGGATTTGGAGGTTAGGGTTGGGGTCTGCAATTAGAAGTAGTAAGATTAACTGCAAGAAACTTTCAAAATTTACACATGGTAAGGAATATAAGCCATTCCTTTTTTGAGAGTGTGTCATAAGTGAAAAACAATTCAACTGAGAGAAGAAACAAATTCTTAACCGTCAGTAGAATTTGTCCCTTAAGACAGGAACTGATTAGTAAATTTCTAAATCCAGACATTTCTCAAAAGAAGACATTGAATGACACCAGAGTGCCCCAGAGAATATGCAACAATGTGAATAAATATTATAACAAAAGTTTTGTTTTCTTCCTGTATCCCCAAAGAGCTATAATCTTAAATTCTGAATTAATGCTCCACATTTTCAATATCTCATTTTTTGCATTCTAAAATGTTATCTCAGAATCTGAAGAACCTATGAATTGGATCATATTTGATAGCAACATTTTTCCAAATACATTTTTAAAAGATATTTCAAAATACAGGTCCATTGGAGTATACATACATAAATTACAGGTTGTGCTTCTTCTGCTGAGGTTGAGAACAGTCATGTGACCATGGCGTTGATTAGCATATTATCAGCACTGTTTAGCGTTGATGAAATTAGTGGGCAATACTCATGAAAACAAAGCGACAGAAGCTCTTTAGTTGCTTCTGCACAGCAAAAGAAACTACCATCAGAGTGAACAGGCAACCTACAGAAT
>NW_016808537.1:0-812 GCF_001698545.2 Rhinopithecus bieti | reverse complement strand
TACATGAATTCACACATCACAAAGAACTATCTCAGAAAGCTACTTTCTAGTTTTTATCTGAGGATATTTCCTTTGTCACCAAAGGCATCAATGCGATCCAAAATATAACTTCTTAGATTCCCCAAAAACGGTGCTACTAAACTGCACCATGAAAAGAATCTTGTAATCTGTGAGATGAATTCACAATCACAAAGCAGTTTCCCAGAAAGCTTCTTTCTATTTATTGTCTGAGGATATATCCCTTTTCACCATTTGCCTCAGTTCGCTCGCGAATATCTTTTTGCAGATTCCACAAAAATAGTCTTAGCGAAGAAAGGTGTAAATCATTGAGATGAATTCCCACATCTCGGAGAACTTTCTCAGAAGCTTCTTTTTGGTCTTTGAGGATATTTCCTTTGTCACAGTAGGCTTCAATGCGCTCCCAAATATCCTATTGCCAATTCCACGAAAACAGTGTTATCAACTGCTGCAAGAGCAGAACAGTGTAACTCTATGAGATGAATTCACACATCACAAAGAAGTTTCTCAGAAAGCTTCTTTCTAGTTTTATCTGAAGATATTTCCTTGTCATCATAGGATTCAATGCAATCCAAGGTAACCCGTCTCAGATTCCCCAAAAACAGTGCTATCAAACTGACCCATGAAAAGAATCGTGTCATTCTGTGAGATGAGTTCACAAATCACAAAGCAGTTGTTCAGAAAACTTCTTTCAATTTTTTTTTCTGAGGATATTTCCTTTTTCACCAAAGGCTTTAATGTGCTCCAAAATATCCCTTTGCAGATTCCCCAAAAGATTGCTACAAAATGCTCAG
>NW_016808536.1:0-478 GCF_001698545.2 Rhinopithecus bieti | reverse complement strand
TGAAAAGAACAGTGTAACTCTGTGAAATAAATTCACACATCAGAAAACATTTCCTCAGAAACTTCTTTCTAGTTTTTATATGAGGTTATTTCCTTTGTCACCTTAAGCTTCCATGTGCTCCGAAATATAACATTATAGATTCCATGGAAACTATGTTAGCAAACTTCTCAATGAAAAGAACAGTGTATCTGTGAGATGAATTCACACATCACAAAGCAGCTTCTCAGAAAGCTGCTTTCTAGTTTTTATCTGAGGATATTTCCTTTCTCACCTTAACCTCAAAGCCCTCCCAAGTATCCCTTTGCAGATCCCATGAAAACAGTGTTAGCAAATGGCTCCATGAAAAGAAAAGTGTAACTCTGTGAGATGAATTCATATATCACAAAGAATTTTCTCAGAAAGCTTCTTTCTAGTTTTTATCTGAGGATATTTCCTTTGTATCCATAGCCTTCATTGCAATCCAAAATATCCCTTCTCA
>NW_016808535.1:0-317 GCF_001698545.2 Rhinopithecus bieti | reverse complement strand
AAAAATATACCACAAAAAAAAAAAAAAAAAACTATCAGAATCCGTTAACAAATTCCGTAAAATTGCAGGATAAAAATCAACAAACAAAAGTCACTAGCATTTCTGTATACAAAGTGAGCAGTCTGAAAAATAAATCAAGAAAATTATCACATTTACAGTAGCTACAAATAAAATTAAGTTCCTAGGAATTAACTAACCACAGAAGTGAAAGAGCTCTATAAATAATAAAAACTATAAAATATTGATGCAAAAAAAGATGATACAAAAAATGAAAACGTATTCAACGTTCATGCATTGGAAGAATAAATATTGTTAAA
>NW_016808534.1:0-2245 GCF_001698545.2 Rhinopithecus bieti | reverse complement strand
GAGACAGGATCTGGCTGTCTCACCCAGGCTGCACTGCAGTGGCGTGATCTCGGTTCACTGCAGGCTCGACCTCCCGGGCTCAAGCGATCCTCCTATCTCAACCTCCCGAGCAGCTGGGACTACAGGTGCACGTCACCACACCTGGCTAATTTTCTGTATTTTTTTGTAGAGACAGGGTTCTGCCATGTTGCCCAGGCTGGTCTTGAACTCCTGGGCTCAAACCATTTGCCCACCTAAGCCTCCCAAAGTGCTGGAACTACAAGCATGAGTCAGCACACCCAGCTGTAAACAACTTTCATATGCACTGGGAAACCAAAAAATGTGTGTGACTTGCTTTGAGATATTTGCTTTATTGCAGTGGTCTGGAACCCAACCCACAGTATGTCTGAGGTATGCCTGTATGACTGCAGCCCCGCCACCCTCTCACCCAATGCCTGTTTCGGTTGACTTCACTGCCTATAGCCTTGGCCTTACAACTATTTGTTTACTGTGCATCTTTTCCCCACTAGACTGTCGGTTCTATGAGGGCAAGGACTGTGTCTTCATCACTGTTGCATCCCAAGTACCTAGAACTGTGCGTGGTACTTCGGGGGGCACAACCCGATGATATAGAAGTTTTTCTATCATCCCCATTTCACAGATGAGAATACAGACAGCACGCTGAGTTCAACAGTGGACAGTCAGAAAGAAACTGGATTTGAACCCTAGTCCACCTGCCGCCGAAGGACAGGGCTGCCTCCCCTGCTGTTGACTTTGCCCCAGGAAACCTGGAGTTCTTTAGGCCTGTCATGTGTTATCAGTAGCCCCTAGGCCAGGCTGCCCTGTGTAAAAACCCACTTCTTGGGCTGAGCACTGTGGCTCACACCTGTAATCCTAGCACTTTGGGAGGCCGAGGTGGGCGGATCACAAGGCCAGGAGTTCGAGACCAGCCTGACCAACACGGTGAAACCCTGTCTCTACTAAAAATACAAAACTTAGCTGGATGTGGTGGTGCACACCTGTAATCCCAGCTACTCAGGAGGCTGAGGCAGGAGAATCGCTTGAACCCGGGAGAGGTTGCAGTGAGCCGTGATTGTGCCACTGTACTCCAGCCTGGGCGACAGAGTGAGACTCCGTCTCAAAAAAAAAAAAAAAGAACCGACTTCTTGGTGTTCTCAAGTACTGCTATTTCCAGCCACTTCCTCCCTCTCCCTCACCTCAGGAAATCCCAATTGTGCAAAGAGACACAAGGCAAGGGAGCAAGGGGATAGGAAAAGCAGTTCTAGTCCAGCCTTGGCCATGGACTCAAAAGACACAGAACCTTTCCAGGTCTCGGTTTCCTCATTTGTAAATCGGAGGGGCTGAACTTGACACAAAGGGTGGCAGAGAACAAGGCAATGGTTAAGAGTGTGGGCTCTGGGCTCAGAACAACAGTCTTCTGATTTCAAAATGATCCTGGCACTTTGGGCATGTTATGTCCTTTCTCTGAACCTCAAGTTTCCTTATGTATACAATGGGGGCAACACACTCACTTCATTATGAGGTCTGCAAAGATTAAATGGGATAATATATGTACATCTCTAGGCAGGGTGCCTGGCATAAAATAGGTGCTCAAGAAAAAGAACCATCATCCATGAGTCACAGTTCTGTGTCTCGGTGACAAGGTCATTTCTGTAGGGCAGGAAAATTCTGCTTCTCTCTGTATGGTGTTCTTTGAATGGTGCTTTTTTTTTTTTTTTTTTGAGACAGGGTCTCACTCTGTTGCCCAGACTGGACTGCAGTGGTGCGATCTCGGCTCACTGCAACCTCCACCTCCCAGGCTCAAGTGATTCTCCTGCCTCAGCCTCCCGAGTGGCTAGGATCACAGGCATGCACCACCACCAACCAGCTACCTTTTTTATTTTTAGTAGAGAAAAAGTTTCACCATGTTGGCCAGATTGGTCTCAAACTCCTGACCTCAAATGATCCACTCACCTCAGCCTCCCAAAGTGCTGGGATTACAGGCATGAGTCACCGCGCCCGACTTGAATGGGGTTTTTTTTGACCTCACAGGACCTTGAAGTTTGATTTCTTTCTACTTATCAAGAAAGACAGGCTGGGCACAGTGGCTCACACCTGTAATCCCAGCACTTTGGGAGGCCAGGGTGGGAGGATCACCTGAAGTCAGGAGTTTGAGTTCAGCCTGGCCAACATGCTGAAACCTCATCTCTACTAAAAAAATACAAAAACTGGGCTGGGCGCGGTGGCTCAAGCCTGTAATCCCAGC
>NW_016808533.1:0-3258 GCF_001698545.2 Rhinopithecus bieti | reverse complement strand
TTCCAGACTTCCCTGGAAAACAGCTAGGAATGACTTTGAGTTCTTCTGTTTTCTTTTTCTTTCTTTTTTTTTTTTTTTGTTCCTAGCTTATGAGCTTCTGACTTATATCATGCATCAAGACACTTAAAACCTGTTACAAAGCCTGCTAGTGATGAAATGCAGATGATACTGATTACATAAAATTCACCTCCTAGACAAGGTCTTCAACATGGGAGAGTTCATTGTCATTGTAGCTCATCTAATTTTATAAATTGTAGGTTTGTGTGATTTTTTTATTGAAAATAAAATGCACCTGGGAATAGTGATGGCACACAGCATCACAGTTTGACTCAGCAAACCTCATCAATATTAGTATCATTATTCTCATTATTGCAATCAATTGATGTGCTTACTGAAATAACTTATTTCTTCTTAGTGGTTATATAATTTTGATAGTTTTAGGTCTGCAAATTTTGTCATTTGTGATTGTTAATTAGAAAACTTAATTGGTATGTTTGTACCTGTGTATTCTCACACATACAATTTCTACAATTGTAATAATCAATAGATCCTCATTTAGGATCTAGGCTCTAGGCTTCGTAAGACAGAAGATTATTTGTTGCTAAGCCAAACACCTTATACAGAAAGCAGAAGTAGGAAAATATTAATTTTTAAAATATTACCAAGGATAGCACTAAGAGTCATTATGATGTATGGGTATCATATCTAACAGCTTATTGGAGTCTTACAAGTGAAATTTCTAATTAAGAATACATAGGAGCTTATGGAACAAACTTCTCTCACCTAGAGGATAAGGAAAGTTTCTGTAAAGTGTTTGCTCCAGGTATACGAAAGACCAACAGAAAGTAGCAGTTTCCTAAAATAGAATGTGTTGTCATGGTGTCGTAATTAAATAGAACAGCTAAATAGGCATGAAACTTTATTCTAATTTCCACAAATTGAAAGAGCCCAGTGGCCCATCTAAAGTTCTATTTTCATTTACCAATCAGTTTGGTCTTCGACCCAACAGTGATATTCCAGGATCACTTCAATTGCTATACATACTCAACTTTTCAAATTCTCTTTAAATTCATTCTATTATATTACTAACACTTTGACCAATGAGATTTTTCAAAAGAAATCTTAGGTGTGTACTCACAAAAAACCAGTTATATTCTGGTCTCTCCAAGCCCTTGGAAATGTTATGGTCAAAGGACAAGAACACCTTAAAATATTTGATTTCCTATAAAGCAAAATATAAAATTTATCATGTAGTCAAACTTGTCATAATTCAAGAGCAACATGAATGTTAAAGAGGGGTTCTCCAAAACACTGAAGTAATACACAGAATTAAGTAACCAACATCTTTATTTCCTTTAACACGTTTTCTCCCTCCAAAAAGTAAAACAGTGCAATACCAAAGCTCTATAAATTGTTGTCTTTTAAAAGTCTCCTAAAATTTAATTTTAAAAAATCTCCTGAATTCCCATTATTTTTTTCTTTCATATAAAATATGTTTATTTTTATTTGGTAGGATTGTGACCTCTAGACATTTTACACAGTATAAGTTATCTCTGCAGGCTTCTGGCATTTCTTCCACTTCTAGAGATTAATGCAAAATCATTATTAATCCAAAATATTTGTATTTGCCAACCTGGCTATTTCTTTATCTCTCCTTTCTATTCCTTCCCTTAACCCATAACATTCAAGTTTATTACATAAATGTTAGATTTATCAATACTAGAGAGACAAAAATTACAACTATTAAGTTGGAATGCATCTCTCAGTAATTGATAAAACAACTAGAGAAAGAAAAAGTGGTTGTCAGATGATCTGAATAATGCTTTCAACCATTTTGGTCTAATAGGTATTTTAGAGCACTTCAACCCACAGCTGCAGAATACATATATTTTCAAGTTCACATGATGTATTCACGATGAAACACAAACTTCTTGTCATAAAACAAAAATAAGATGATATATTTAAAGTGATTTAACTCATACAGAGTATGATCTCAGATCAGAAGGTCATTGAATTTGAACTGTAGCATCATTTCTACCTATTGGAAACCAAACCAATTATACACACACACACACACCCAAACACATTTATGTATTTATGTGTGTGTGTGTGTATATATATACTTATGTGTGTGTGTATATGTATATATATATACACATGTGTAAGTAAAAATATTTAGAAACATTTCAATTATCTAAAATTAAATAGCATACTTTTAATAACCTATGGGTCAAAATAAATTTCAAGGAAAATAGAGAATATTTCAATCCAAAATGTTAATAAAATTATAATATAAAATTTGTGAGGTGTATCTAAGACTTATAGTGGGTTACAATAAAGATCAAAAGTGATGCATATAATATTAACTCTCGATATTTTATGATCTTGGCCCCTCAAGATATGGCTGGCTTGGGAGACTGGTAATATCCTTAAAGAAATAGATTCTTTGAAATATTATCTAGCTCTTCTGTTCTAGTTGTTCTCCAACGCCATTTGTTTACTAACAGGTACTCCATCATATACGTAAGTGGAAATCTGACTAATTCACCCTTAATATCTGAAATTAGAAAACTACTTTAAAGTATCAACATTTGCAGTAAAAGATTAGCTGAACTAAGGCGTGTCTTATTCATATCTCACAGTTTAGCACAATTCAGAAATATTGTAAACATTTAGATGTGCTAGATCTCAACTCTCTTGATCATAATGACTCTGCTTTTGGATTGGTATTTTAATCCAATGAGACATAGATTATTTCTTCCAAGTAATACTATCACTGGATTTTACCTCAGCTTTTCAGATATAAGTTATGGTTTCTGTAGCATGTATTACCTTCTAACACAACCCTGAACTACAGATTACTGAATTTAAACATTGATATATTATTTTGTAATGATATCAGAGTCATTGTGGTGTCTCTCACATATTATTAAATTTGTTAGGCAGATGTCTCAATTTGATCTAATATGAATGTATCATTTTATTACATTGCTGCTATAATTAACTATAAAAACAAATTAACAAAATAATTAGCAAATAAAATTCAACTTCTAGATGAACCAATATGGAAAGCAGCAAACACAAATATCATTAAAATGCCAGTTCAATAAAACTATATCTTTAAATAAAATGAATATTTGTTAAAGTAAATCTGGATTTCATAATAAAGTATTCCTTTTAAGCAGCTATAATTGTACATTCGAATATTTTCTTGGAAAATATGCATCTGTTTTTTGTTATAATTAAAATATTGTAAAA
>NW_016808532.1:0-2235 GCF_001698545.2 Rhinopithecus bieti | reverse complement strand
CTTTGTGAGATAAACAAACATATAACAAAGCAGTTTCTCAGAGAGATTCAGTCTAGTTTTTATCCTGGGATATTTGCTTTTTTGACATTGGCCTCAATGAGCTCCCAAATGTCCTTTTGCAGAATGGACTAATAGAGTGTTTCCAAACTGCTGTATGAAAAGTAAGGTTTAACTCTGCAAAGTGAATGCACACATACCAAAACAGTTTCTCACTTAACATCCTTCTAGTTTTTATCCAGAGATATTCCTTTTTTTGCCATTGGCCCCAATGAGTTCCCGAATGTCCATTAGCAAAATGGACATTAAAAAGTGTTTCCAAACTGCTGAATCCAAAGAAAGGATTACACTGTGAGACAAATGCACACTTCATAAAGCAGTTTTCCAGAAATAATTTTCTAGTTCCTTCCTTTTCACCATAGGCCTCAAATCACTCCCAAATATTCCTTCTCAGATTCTACAAAAACAGTGCTTCCTAATTGTTGAATGAAAAGAAAAGTTTAACTCTGCAAGATGAATGCACACATCAGAAAGCAGTTTCTCAGATAGTTTCCTTCTAGTTTTATCCTGTGATAGTCACATTTTGCAATTGTAATCAATGAGTTCCCAAATGTCAATTTGCCGAATGGACAAAAACAGTGTTTCCAAACAGTTGAATGACAAGCAAAGTTTTACTCTGTGAGATGAATGCACATATCACAAAGTGGTTTCTCAGAGAGCTTCCTTTTAGTTTTTATCTTGGGATATTTGCTTTTCACTCATGTCTCAATGAGCTCCCAAATGTCCATTCACAAAATGGACAAAAGCAGTATCTCCAAAATGATGAATCAAAATAAATATTTAACTTTGTGAGGTGAATGCACACAACACAAAGCAGTTTCTCAGAAAGTTTCTTTTAGTTATCTGAGTATATTTCCTTTTCGTCTTTTGTCTCAATGCTCTCCCAAATAACCCATCAGAGATTCTACAAAAACAGTGTTTCAAAACTGATAAATGAAAATGATAGTTTACCTCTGCAAGGTGAATGCACACATCACAAAATGGTTTCTGAGATAACTTCAGTCTAGTTTTTATCCTGGGATATGTGCTTTTTTGCCTTGGCCTCAATGGGTTCCGAAATGTCCTTTCACAGAGTGGAAAAAAGTACCATTTCCAAACTGAGGAACACAAAGAATGGTTTAACTCTGTGAGATGAATGCACACTTCACAAGCAGCTTCTCAGAGAGCATCTTTCTAGTTTTTATTCTAAGATGTTTCCTTTTTCACTGTAGGCCTCGTTGAGCTCCCAAATATAACTTTGTAGATTCTACAAAACAGTTCTTTCAAACTGTTGAATGACAAGAAAGTTTAACTTTGTGAGATGAATGCACACAACAAAAGTGGTTTCTCAGACAGCTTTCTTCTTGTTTTATATGAAGATGTTTCTTTTTTCACCATAGTCCTCAATGCCCTCTAAAATATCCCTTCAGAGAGTCTACATAAACAGTGTTCCAAACTGCTGAATGAAAATAAATGTTTAACTGTGCAGATTCAGCAAAAACAGTGTTCCAAAAGTGCTCAATGAAAAGAAAGCTCTAACTCTGCATGATGAAAGCACACATCAAAAAGGTATTTCTCAGATCAGTTACTTCTCGTTTTATTCTGGGATATTTGCTTTTTCACCATTGGCATCAATGGGCTACCAAATATCCATTCACAGAATGGACAAAAACATTGTTACCAAACTGCTGAATCCAAAGAAAGTTTTAACTCTATGAGATGAATGCACACATCACAAAGGAGTTTCTCAGAAACCTTCTTTCTTGTTTTTATCTGAATATGCTTCCTTTTTCACCATAGGATTCAATATGCACCAAAATATCCCTTCACAGATCCATGTAAACACTGTTTCCAAACTGCTTAATAAAAACAAAGGTTTAACTCTGCAAGATGAATGTACACATCACCAAGCAGCTTCTCAGAGAGCATCCTTCCAATTTTTATCCTGGGATATTCACTTTTTTGCCATTGACCACACTCTACTACTCCCAAATGTCCATTTGAAGAATGGACAAAAACAGTGTTTCCAAACTGCTGAGTACACAGAAAGTTTTAACTCTGTGAGATGAATGCACACATCACAAAGCAGTTTCTCAGAAAGCTTCCTTCAAGTTTTTACCTGAAGATGTTTCATTTTCACCATATGCCTTAATGCTGCTCCCAAATATCCCTTTGCAGATTCTACAAAACAGTCTTACC
>NW_016808531.1:56317-69918 GCF_001698545.2 Rhinopithecus bieti | reverse complement strand
TGCTCTGTCGCCCAGGCTGGAGTGCAGTGGTATGATCTCAGCTCACTGCCAGCTCTGCCTCCCGGGTTCACACCATTCTCCTGCCTTGGCCTCCCAAGTAGCTGGGACTGCAGGTGCCCACCACCACGCCTGGCTAATGTTTTTGTATTTTTAGTAGAGATAGGGTTTCACATTGTTAGCCAGGATGGTCTCAATCTCCTGACCTCGTGATCGGCTTGCCTCGGCCTCCCAAAGTACTGGGATTACAGGCGTGAGCCACCACACCCGGCCTTTGAGTGCTATTTCTTTTGCAGCACCAAAACTTTATTTATAACAGTGTGCAGTGGTGTCTCCTTGTTGTTTTAATTTTTCAGTTCCCTAATGACATATGCCATTGAACGTCTTTTCATTTGCTTAGGTGCCACTTTTGCTCCAGTTTTAATGGCTTAGTTGATGCTTTCTGCAGGAAAGCTCTCTCCCCCATTGTGTCAGATAGCCTTTGCTGCGTAATAGATGACTTCAAAACTTGGTAGCTGAAAATAGCAATCACATATCTGTGGGTCCTGTGGAGTTCAGCTGATTAGGCAGGGTTGCACTGGTTGGCCCAGCTTTGGGCTTGTGGGTCTCCTGGGTCTGCTGGGTCCACTAGTTGGCTCTGTTCCATAGGCCTCCAACCGTCTTTAAGCATATCTGCCATCATATGTTCTTATGACAAAGGCCGAGGCACAACAGGGTAAGTGGAAACATGACATTTCTTAAAGTCTGGACCCACTGAAACATACCACCAATTAGCTACAGTAAGTCTCAGGGCCAACTCCAAATTCAAGGGGCAATATGAGGCCATAGCAAGGATGTGGATGCATGATGGGGACGAGAGAAGAATTAAGACCAACAAGTCAATCCACCACAGTGCACCACTTTGATCATAACTGTTCACTTTCCTCCAACATGCAAATGTCCTTACCCCCATCCCAGGGTCCCAAAGGGCTTGATTTGATCTGCAGGATGTCATAGAGTCCTGTAGACTAAAATGGCAAGTCATTTGCACCCTAAATACCCAACACTCAGAGGTGGAAGAGGAAGGAAATAACCAAAATAAAAACTTCCATTTGAAATTCTCTGATTTCTGCTCACATGCCACTGGTCACAGCATGTTGCATGGCCAAACCCAAAGCCAAGGGATACTCATGATGAGGCCATGATACAGTAGGGATACAGAATTGGGGACAATGCCTTACCCCAGTATAAATGGAAATGGAAGGATGGTTGTTCTTCCATTTGTATCATCTGCCTTGACCACCACTTCTGAAAGGAACTTTAGGAAAATGCTTTTTTTTTCATCTGAGTAAGTTTCTCAGAATATTTTCAGCCTGGAGAAAGCTGGGGGCTCAGAGGTCTTTTTACATTTCAAAGAGCCACAGTCCTTTACACTCAAGGCCAGAAGTGATTTTTGCTAATAATACTTTTGGAAAAACTTTTCTGAGTTTTACAAATAAAAACCAAGGAATTTGAATAAGTGGCAAGAAAACAAGAACATTTTTTTTTTTTTTTTTTTGCCCTGAAAGTGAGATTTTAAGGAACAAATTTTTCCTAATGACTATCTAGAAAAACCATTTTGAAGATGTGGTAAAAAAGTTGAATAGGAATGTTATCCCGTACATTTTCCTTATATAGTTTAGGGATAAGTTCAAGTCAAGATTTGGACGAAAATATATAAAAAACTAAATGTATAAACAAAACATAAGGGCTTGTAGTAGTATATTGAATTGATATTTTAATTCCCCAAAATCTTTATGAGGATGGCAGATTAAAACAGGGTGTTTTTCAGTGAAACCATATTTGTAGATTTTACTGGTAAAATGCGTAACTTTTGAGAAAAGTCTTTTTAGGGCCTGGGCACGGGTGGCTCAGCCTGTAATTTCCCATCACTTTGGAGGCCGGAACAGCCGGATCATGAGGGTCCAGTAGATCGAGGACCATCCTGGGTAACACGGTGAAACCCCATTCTCTGCTAAAATACAAAAAACTAGCCGTGGCGAGGTGGAGGGGCGCCTGTAGTCCCAGTACTCGGAAGGCTGAGCAGGGAGAATGCGTAAAACCCTGGGAGCGGAGCTTTGGCAGTGAAGCGAATCCGGGCCACTTGGCACTCCAGGCCCTGGGCGGACAGACGCCAGACTCCGTCTCAAAAAAAAAAAAAAAAAAAAAAAAGAAGTCTTTTTAGGAAGACTTTTACATTGAGAAATGAATGATTATAATGTCTGAGTTCAACATTTATGCAAGTCTGATGGTTTCTAATTGTTTGTATTTTAAAAAATTGTAATAGGATTTAATTGAGTTTTAAATTGATGGAACTTTTAAAATGAAAGATGATAAATGCTTATTCTGTGATTTTAGCATTTTCCTAAGAAGAGTTTCAAAGAATTGAGTGATGTAGACGAGACAAAATTCCTTCCATTTTCATTAACTTACATATAAGGACACAGTTTCTCAGCACAAACAAGAAAACAGAAGGAATACAGTTTGGGGAAAATGCTTTATAAGTTTTTTTGTCTTTATTTTATTTTAAGTTCTGGGATACATGTGCAGGATGTGCAGATTTGTTACATAGGTAAATGTGAGCCATAGTCACCTAGGTATTAAGCCAGGTAGGCATTAGCTATTTTTCCTGATACCTTCATGAGTTTTTAATGTATTTTATTCTAGTCCACCCCTGTGTCAAAATTCATTTGAGATATGCCTCTCTGTCACTCCATAGTTGCTATTAATTGGGGTATAACAGGTTGTTGTGGGACTATGCCTTTAAGTTTTCTAGGAACCTGGTTGTGCAGCTGGAAGACTTTCCTAGACCAGGGCTACTCAAAGATGTAACATCAGCATCACCTGGGAGCATGTTTAAAGTACAAGCTCTTGGGCCTTTTCCTGTAACTGTTGAATCGGAATCTCTGGAGGTGGTGCTCGGGTATCCGTGTTAACAAGCCTCTGGGTGATTCCGAAGCATGCAAAAAGTTTGAGAAATGACTGGGTGCTATCTTATTTCTCCTGGAGTCTGATCTTTAACCTGGGGACTTGCTTAACTGGCAGTGCCCTGGGTTTGTTGTTTCCAAGCTGTATCTTAATGGCCACACCCTTGACTTGATCTTTGTCTCCTGGCTGTATTTTATTTGGGAGCCTTTTACTGGCTGGAAGGGCTGGGGATAAAAAATAGTTCTATTTTCCAGCCCAGCTAGTTTGAACTCTCTGTATTCTCTCTAAATTCTGCTTGCAAGCTGACCGTTTCTCCTGTAAGCTATACTATGTCATATGTGATGAAGTCTTCCAATTGTAACCTTCTGCCTGGCAATCTTCTTGCCCAAGTTCATAGGTTCATTAGGCACATTTTCTATCTTTCAGGTTAGCTCAGGTGACAGTTTTACCAGATATTTTGTCATTACATAACATAGGTCACAATTTTCCAGCCTCCTATAACAGTTTCCTTTCTTCAGCCTCTATCTGCCTCCTAGGCCCAAAATCAATACCACATATTATAGCATTTTGCTGTAGTACCAATTTCTGTAAACATTTGATATTGCTGCATAATAAACCACTCCAAAACTTGTGGCTTAAAACAATAATTACTTATCACTGCTCACAGGTCCATGGGTTGACTGGGGTTCTGCTGAAAGGTTGGTGGCTCTGCTCCAGAACACGGTGGCTGCAGTGCCACTGCAGGCCTGTGGATTCACTCGAGTGGTTCTACTCCTTAGAGCAGTGGGCAAGCCAGGGCATGTTCTCATTGCCATGGTAAAGGTGCAAGAAGACAAGTGGAAATATGTGATGCTTCTGAAGTCCTAGACTCCGAACTGGCCTCCTCTCACTTCTGCCCACGTGTCACTGGCCATGGCAAGTCACATAATCAAGCCTAAAACCATGATGAAGCCACAACAAAGGTATAAATGTAGGCAAGGGTAAAGAATTAGGAACAACACTTCAATCTGGAATCCTCCCCAACATAAAAATAGAATCTCTTCTACATGATATCATAAATTTTTAAATGTATACTCCCAGAATGTTTCTGTCATTGTCTCAGAAAAGCAGACATTGTGCCTCCAGAGCCCAGATAGTGCCTGACACACAGTAGATATTCAATAAATACCTGCTGAACAAGTGACTGACTGCATAAGTGAATGAATGTGTTGCCAATGGATAGTTTGCCAAGTTAGATCTGTAGAGACCAAGAATTAAGGGATGGTTTGGCTGACAAAAACAAGAAATGGGGAAAGGATTCCCTATTTAATAAATGGTGCTGGGGAAACTGGCTAGCCATATGTAGAAAGCTGAAACTGAATCCCTTTCTTACGCCTTATACAAAAATTAATTCAAAATGGATTAAAGACTTAAATGTTAGACCTAAAACCATAAAAGCCCTAGAAGAAAACCTAGGCAATACCATTTAGGACTTAGGCATGGACAAGGACTTCATGACTAAAACACCAAAAACAGTGGCAACAAAAGCCAAAATAGACAAATGGGATCTCATTAAACTAAAGAGCTTCTGCACGGCAAAAGAAACTACCATCAGAGTGAACAGGCAACCTACAGAATGGGAGAACATTTTGCAATCTATCCGTCTGACAAAGGGCTAATATCTAGAATCTACAAAGAACTTAAACAAATATACAGATAAAAACAAACAACCCCATCAAAAAGTGGGCAAAAGATATGAACAGACACCTCTCAAAAGAAGACACTTATGCAGCCAACAGACACGTGAAAAAATGCTTATCATTACTTGTCATTAGAGAAATGCAAATCAAAACCACAGTGAGATACCATCTCACACCAGTTAGAATGGTGATCATTAAAAAGTCAGGAAACAACAGATGCTGCAGTGGATGTGGAGAAATAGGAACACTTTTATACTGTTGGTGGGACTGTAAACTAGTTCAACCATTGTGGAAGACAGTGTAGTGATTCCTCAAGGATCTAGAACTAGAAATACCATTTGACCCAGTGATCCCATTACTGGATATATACCCCAAAGATTATAAATCATGCTACTATAAAGACACATGCACACGTATGTTTATTGCAGCACTATTCACAATAGCAAAAACTTGGAACCAACCCAAATGTACATTAATAATAGACTGGATTAAGAAAATGTGGCACATATACACCATAGAATACTATGCAACCATAAAAAAGGATGTGTTCATGTCCTTTGCAGGTATGTGGATGAAGCTGGAAACCATCATTCTGAGCAAACTGTCACAAAGACAGAAAACCAAACACCACATGTTCTCACTCATAGGTGGGAATTGAACAATGATAACACTTGGACACAGGGAGGGGAATGTCACACACTGGGGCCTGTCATGGGGTCGGGGGAGAGGGGAGGGATAGCATTAGGAGAAATACCTAATGTAAATGAAGAGTTAATGGGTGCAGCAAACCAACATGGCACATATATACCTGTGTAACAAACCTGCATGTTGTGTACATGTACCCTAGAACTTAAAGTATCATTAAAAAAAAAAAAAAGAGCAATAAACAGTATTCAAGTATACTAAGCAAAAAAAAGATATAGGAATGGTTTGGAATGTTGTCTGGACGTTTAATTCGAACCTTCAAGCTTTTCATCAGTATGTCTTCTTAGGAAAATAAAAGCTTGCCTTTGTGTTTGGACTTCATAGGAGCAAAGCAGTGCTTAGCATTTGGAAGACACCATAAACTAAAAAAGAGTAATAAAGGAAAAAAAAAAAAAAAAAAAGGAACCAAAGGGAAATTGTGAGAAGGAAGAGCTGATGAAATACCTACGGGGTTTTCATGCTACTTTATTTTCTCAAACTCTTTCTTTAAAGGGATGAGTGAGGGAGTTCTAAGTGGCTGTCCCATGGGCACCCAGCCCACCACTGCTGTGTTTTGTAATCAGAGCCAAGAGTCAAGTGGAGAGAAGGTAGCACTGTAGTAAAACCTCCCTGTGCAATCTTGTTGGCAGGCTGTGTGACAACCTCAGTGAAGTGCATGGGACGGTCTGATTTGGCTGACCTCTTTCACACCTTCCTTCTGTCTGTGCCATGGTCTGGCTGCTGCTGCGCATGACAGTGGCAATATTTCTCCCCTTCAGAACTCACTTTTTTGCTTTACTTTTCCAGAATTTTACTTTTACAAATATGTTGCAGTGCTTGGGACTAAAAAGAGAGAGAAACACAAGGAAGGGGGAAGGGAGGAAGGAGGGAGGGAGGGAGGAAGGGAAGGAAGGACGGAAGGAAGGAAGGAAAGAAGAAAGGAAGGAAGGAAAATTAGAAGAAAGAAAGAAAGGATAAAGGAAAGACAAAGCAAGGAGGAAATAAAGGAAGGAAGGAAAGGACAAAGGAAGGATGGAAAGAAAGAAGGAAGGAAGGAAGGACAAGGAAGGGAGGGAGGAAGGAAGGTTGAAGGAAGGGAGGAAGGAAGATGGAAGGAAGGAGGGAGGAAGGAAGGAAGAGCAAAGGAAGGAAGGAAAGACAAGGGAAGGATGGATGGAAGGACAAAGGAAGGAGGAAAGGAAGGATGAAGGAAGGAAGAAAGAGAAAGAAAGAAAGAAAAAAGAAAGAAGAAGAAAAGAAAAGAAACAGCCTGGAGGAGAGCACTGGGAGACCTGGGCATTATGGGAGTGGTAACTTGCCTTGTTTTTTCTCCTGTGCATAGGCTGCTTAGAGGTCATACAGAAATCTGGGGCCTGGTTCGGTGGCCTATACCTGTAACCCCAGCACTTTGGGAGGCTGAGGCAGGTGGATCACCTGAAGTCGGGAGTTCGAGACCAGCCTGGCCAACATGGTGCTCCGTTTCTGCTAAAAATACAAAAATCAGCTGGGTGTGGTGGCTTGCACCTGTAATCCCCGCTACTTGGGAGACTGAGGCAGGTGAATCGCTTGAACCTGGGAGGTGGAGATTGCAGTGAGCCAAGATCATGCCACTGCACTCCAGCCTGGGTGACAGAACAAGACTCCGTCTCAAAACAAAACAAAACAAAAAACAAATCTGGAGCCATGCCTCAGAAGATTCAGTCTGGGCACTGTTGGCTGGTGTCAAATTCATCTTAAAACAAGGCTTTGCCTCAAACCCTATACCTATTCTCAAGAATGGCTGGCTCCCTTTTCCTGCCTGGGTTTCAGTGCTGTTGGAACCAGCTCAGGACCCACAGACTCTAAACTCCACAGCAGAGCAGTTTTTGAGCCAGGTGAAGTGGGAGGGTAATGAGCAGTTGTTAATCTAAGGCAGTGACCTTTCCCTGCAAGTGTGGAAATGCTCATCCGAGGACTCCTAGCGGTTGTCGACCCTGCCTGGGATAAGGCCTGTCAGCAGGACAGCAAGCAGATGCACAGAGAAAGAGGAGGCTTTGGTGAAAGGCTGTGCCCACAGCCACGGCTCTCAGGCAGCCCTGGGAACCTCAGGCTCAAAGGCTGTCAGGGTTTCAGTCTCAGTTTTCCCTTGAAATAGGATGGCCATTGTGGGGCTTAGAATGAGGGGGTGTTTGGAATGAAACCACCTCTTAGAACACACCACCAGGGCTGAGATGTGTGTCAACTGCTTGACCCATAGAAAAGGTAGGCTTCACCTGGGCTGCATTTCAGGAGGCCTGAAAACCTCTGGATACAGCCTCCGCCTCAGTGGGTGCCAAGTTCTAGATTAAGTTTCTGCCTTTTGGGACTCTGTAGGACTGAAGAGAGTTCTTGACCACAGATTGACACACTCAGAGAGCAAAAAATATCCACACTGCCAGAGTAGCTTGTTGCCAGCTTTATATATTTTTATTTAACCAACCAGCACTAGCTATGAGACAGACCCTTTTCTAACTGTTTTATACATTTTAACTCCTATTGTATCAACCTCCTGCGCTATCTATCCCATTGTATAGATAAGGAAGCTGAGGCACAGAGAGGTTGAGTAACTTGGCCCAGGTAATGCAACCTGGAAGAGGTATTACCAGGCAATCTAGTGTTCTAATCTCGTTCTAAATCTGTTCTAATCATCGCGCTCTGCTGGACAAAAAATCCATGTTTACCACCGGATAGAATATGGAGTGAAGACATAGAAAGTCCAACGGAGGTCCTTCTGTGGCTCTGCCTTTCAGAGCTGCAACTTTTGGTGTCATCTGACAGATGCACAGAGCATTACACAAGCAACCACAGCTTGAGCACTCAAGGCTTGCTTTTTGGAGGCTCAGCACAGTCTAAGTCCTCCTGCTGAGTAAAAAGGTGCCAGGCACAGTCTAATTTGGTCACACTTTGGGGGAGCAAATACCTAAGCACCTTGCAGCTGGTGGATTGATCTGCAGGGATTGCAAGGATGCCTGGTGTGGGGATTTGCACGAACCCAAAATACGAACCCCCAGATGGCAAATACATGCTTAATGCTCATTAAAGAGATGGACTGCTTGAAGGAATTCCTCAATTTCTTGTAAAAGGCAACTCATATGACGGAAAAAACATAAGTTTTGGAGCCAGAGACTCAGCTGTGTGACCCTGGGTAAGTCGTTTATCTCTCCAAGCCTGGTTTCTTTGTCTGCAGAATGGAGTGAATAATACCTTCTCATAGGGTGCTTATTTTTTTTTTTAAATTTTTAATTTTTTTTATTGAGACGGAGTTTAGTTTTGCTCTTATTGCCAAGACTGGAGTGCAATGGCGTGATCTAGGCTCACTGCAACCTCCGCCTCCTAGCTTCAAGTGATTCTCCTGCCTCAGCCTTCCATGTAGCTGGGATTACAGGCACCCACCACCACGCCCAGTTAATTTTTTGTATTTTTAGTAGAGACGGGGTTTCACCATGCTGGCCAGGCTGGTCTTGAACTCTTGACCTCAGGTGATCCACCCACCTCGGCCTCCCAAAGTGCTGGAATTATAGGCATGAGCCATCATGCCCAGCCCTCATAGTGTGTCTATAGAGGCTGAACAAGATAATATATAGCCCATCTGGATGGGTCAAACCATTGACTAAGAGAAGGGACATTCCCAGAGGATGCATCATATGGAGGTTGGGAATCAGGAGGAGTGCTGTGGGATGTGCACATTGCCCTGAGAGCTGAAGATGAGCTCCCTGGCTGGGTGGTGCTGCTGAAAGTTCAAGGACTTAGGAGTCAGTCAGCTCGGGGTTCAGCTCTTACCTCTGTCACTTATGGGTGACCTTGGATCATTTTGGGTAATCATCTAAGCTTTCTCAATTCAGCTTTTTCACTAATAAAATTGGAATTTTGACACACATCTCGTAGGACTGTCAAAATTTGATGAGCTGATGAATGTAGAGGGTGTTAAAATAAAGCTAGCTTTCTCTAACCTTACAGGCTATAGCTTTATGCGTCAGCTAGCAGTCATGATACTCATCTCCCAAGGTCTGCAACAGAAAAACATCTATCCCAGTATTCACTGGACCCTTTATTGCTATTATTTTTAGCTATAAACCTTGTTAAATCACGTATAGTTACAGAAGGAGGGAAGGGAATGACAGTGACTGGACTCTACTGGAGAATCGCTCTAGTAGCCAAACAGTGGGGAAATGTTTCCAGTTTCCTCTTTGTTAAAGTCATTCCTATGTGCTATTGACATATACTTAACCTTTGTAATGTGACTTGGCAGGGCTAGGTTTTGAGGAGGACAGAGTTTTCTTCCAGGAAAGTTGCTCTTCCCTTCTCTCCCATCTTTCTCTCTGTAAAATCATTTCTTGACAACATCCACCAGTTTTGACTCAATGGTGGGCCACTTCAAGGATCTCTAGTGGGTCCCTGAATGAGTTTTAAATGGGGTGTATGACACCCCTGAAATGGTGTTAAAATTTCCTCAGTTAGAGGGTCCACACAGTCACAAGGCTCCGTGATCCTCTCTCCCCCACAAAGGTTAAGAAACATTGTTCTGAGAGAAGATGGATGCAGAAATGCTACTCCATTTGGAGCCTAAGCACAATTAATTTCCGCAAAAGGATGGGAGGCAGATTTCCTTGGAAATTTTCCCACTTTCCCTAACACAGAAGTTGTAGCAGTAAAAAAGATGTAAATCTTTTGTGCGGTTTCTTTCCCTAAGTATTTATCTTTGCTCTCACGGGAGGAAGTCCTGTGTCTTTAGCCCCTCTGTGTCAGTGAACCCCCATCTCTGGACCTGTCCACAGAGCAGGTAAGCTTGCCTTTTCTAGAAGACCTTTGTCCTTGAAACCCTTAACTTGTTGATGGATGTTGTCATTAAAAGTCCACAGCTGAGCAGAAGCCCTCCTGGACTCTGAGTTATGGAGTCTCCAAGCCTCTGTGAGCTGGTGACTGGTTAGGTGGCGCTGGGTGACCCCATGAACTTCCCTTACGTACTACAAACAGCCTTGCCCAACACACACGAACACCAGATGCCGATGCCAGAAACCTAGTTGTGCCATTTAATTTCTTCTTATTTCGTTTCTAGAGGATCCTAATTTGTGGCTTTTAAAGTAATTTGTCCCAAAATAAGCACCATAGACTGATCGACTGTCTTGGGCATTTGTTTCCCATAAATCCAGCTCTCCTTAGATGAGCTTCGACTTGGACTGGAAAGAGAATTTGTTTAGTTATGCTGAGCTGGAGGCACTAAATTGGGCCGTATTGTCACTTCTCTTTGGTAATATAAACAAGTCCACAGACTGCTCACTCTCGTCAGTGACTGTAATCGGTCAAGTCTGCTTGCTGTGCTATAACTCAGAAGGAAAAAGTCTGATAACTTAGTCTGAGCTTCACCTTTCATGAGCCATCAGTTCATACATCACCCATGACATAAAAAGGGCCTCATTCCCACAGAGTTAGCCCCAGAAGGTTTTCCCGGTGTTAAGTTCTTAAAATAGCATCTGTGCTTAGGACATTATTCTCCAAAATTTTACACAAGTGCCAATGATTCTACTAAATCAGCCTTGCAGGATAATTCCTCAGGGCTCCTTCTGTTTATTTAGGCCAGAGTGAATATTCAAGAAAGTAATATTTTGCAGGTCAATCTTTTATTGCTCAATCCAACCTACACTATGTACTACACCTTGAACACCAGTCAACAGGACTCTGAGGATAAAGGTTCACCTGCTTGTCATTTAGAACACCACCCTCATTTGACACATATTTTATTGGGCATCTACTCTTTGCCAGGCACAGTATCAGAATCGGGGCTAAAGAAGAGGATGGGCAAGGCTCTTGGTCTTTTGAAGCTTCTATTTGTATGAAGAAGATGGACCAAACATATAAAATAGTAATGGATAGATAGTAGAATTATGAAGGAAATAGCTAAGATGCTGTAATAAAGATTAATGAAGATGAGGATGGTCAGTGAATAGGTCTATACCAAAAAAAAAAAAAAAAAAGAAAAAGAATTTCAGCTGAACCTGCAGAATAAGTAGCCAGAGGGGTCAGAGGGGAGAAGTGACTGAGGCAAAGGACCCTTCCTTCATCTTACTACTGTTGGACTATTGCTCAGGGTTTTTTTATCTACTGGAATGTTAGAAACCAGAACTTTTGGCCCAGTACAGTGGTTTACACCTGTAATCCACACACTGGGAGGCTGAGGTGGGTGGATCACTTGAGGTCAGGAGTTTGAGACCAGCCTGGCCAACATGGCGAAACCTCATCTCTACTGCAACTACAAAAATTAGCCAGGCATGCTGGTGCATGCCTGTAACCCCAGCCACTTGGGAGGTTGAGGCATGAGAAATCGCTTGAACCCAGGAGGCAGAGATTGCAGTGAGTTGAGATCGCACCATTGCACTCCAGCCTGGGCAACAGAACGAGACTCTGTCTCAAAGAAAACCCCCAAACCTGAACTTTTGTCTCTTAAAATATTGCATGAGACTAGCTAGTTGTGATGTTTTGAGAGTTGAAGCATTATCTTGAATAATTGAGTGGCTTTATTTCAGAAGAACCATCCCCCTGTAGACTCCCTGCGGGAACCTGGGGGGTGTTCTGCCCATGGGAAGACTGAGCCCGGATCATCCCCTGCCTGGTTCATTACAACCCTGGGAGAACACCAAGAACTCACTTTGTTGATGCACAGTCTCCCAATGGAAAAATTACTTCCTGCTTGTAAATGAGTCACCAGGGGGAGTTGGTTTTCCTTCCAGAGGTCAGGCGTGCTATTGAGTGCTGTGATTCCCAACTTGGGAGAACTGGGACACCCTCATGTCATTTGTTAGATTTCTTGATGACCTCATCCTCCAAAAGTGCTATGAGACATATGTGCTTGTTTTAAACATTTAACTGGTCATAAAATTCATTTTACTTTGAGGAGTTTTGAAAAATTGATGAAACCCCAGGTGTTGGAAACCTATTGTTAGGCATTGAATAATACAATGATTCATTCAGGATCCTAATAGCCAGAAAGAAAAACTAGTTTCTTAAGATTGTTTCTGTTGCTCAGGAAGGGAGGCAAGCTAATGATCTGAAAAAAGAAAACCTCTGAAAAAGAAAAGGTGAGGCTGGCATTTGGATATCAGCTTGGGTAAAATGGTGGATGATTTGCCTTACTTTTGAGAAGGATGATTCCTGAGTTTATCACCACTATCCTGGAGCATTCCCAGAGCTGCTGCTCTCTGAGACAGCACGGGCTATGCTGGAGCCCCCATTTCTCCTTCCATGGACCTAGAGATGCTGAGATGTTCTCTCCCTCCCCTTCCTGAAGCCTGTCCTGGCATCACTGGGAGATGCTCAGTGAAAATTTTAACTTAAGTTGCATGTTGAATTGTGTCCCCTCAAAAGATATTGAAATGCTGACTCCTAGTACCAGTGAATGTGACCTTATTTGAAAACAGGGTTTTTGCAGATGATCAAGTCAAGGTGAGGCCATTAGGTTGGGTCCTAATCCAATATGATGTATTTCTTACAAAAGTGGAAAATTTAGTCAGAGAGACAGACATGTACAGAGGGAGGATGAGGTGAAGATGCAGTGAGAACGCCATCTACAAGCCAAGGAATGCCTGAGGCTATCACAAGCTAGGAGAAGGAGAGGGGACAGATTCTCCTTCACCACCCTCAAAAGGAACCAACAGTGTTAATACCTTGACAGCAGACTTCCAGCCTCCAGAACTGTGAGATGAACTCCTGTTGTTTAAGTCACCCAGTACTTTGTTATGGCAGCGTCAGGAAACCACTGCACCCAGCTTGCGTTTTCTCAATAAATAGGAGGTGAACACATACTTGGGATGAGAAACTACTTCTTAGAACTTTCTTTTTTTTTAATTTTTATTTTTAATTTTATTTTTTACTTCTTAAGGCCTTTCTTTATCTTAAGTGCAGAGGGGCCTAGATCTCAAAAGTGTTTGTCATTACTACACCATAGTCACTATTATGATTTATTTTGTGCCAAGCTCTGTATTAATAGCATTACTTTCATTATTTCATATATTTCTTTCTTTCTTTTTTAAAAAATTATTTATTTATTTATTTATTTTTTATTTATTATACTTTAAGTTCTAGGGTACCTGTGCATAACGTGCAGGTTTGTTACATATGTATACTTGTGCCATGTTGGTGTGCTGCACCCATCAACTCGTCAGCACCCATCAATTCATCATTTATATCAGGTATAACTCCCAATGCAATCCCTCCCCTCTCCCCCCTCCCCATGATAGGCCCCAGTGTGTGATGTTCCCCTTCCCGAGTCCAAGTGATCTCATT
>NW_016808531.1:18730-52351 GCF_001698545.2 Rhinopithecus bieti | reverse complement strand
GCAGACTGCTGTGTTAGCAGTGAGGGAGGCTTCGTGGGCGTGGGACCCTCCCGGCCAGGTGTGGGATATATTCTCCTGGTGCGCCCGTTTGCTTAAAGCGCGGTATTGGGATGGGAGTTACCCGATTTTCCAGGTGTTGTGTGTCTCAGTTCCCCTGGCTAGGAAAAGGGATTCCCTTCCCCCTTGTGCTTCCCAGGTGAGGCGATGCCTCGCCCTGCTTCAGCTCTCGCTGGTTGGGCTGCAGCAACTGACCAGCACCAATTGTCCGGCACTCCCCAGTGAGATGACCCCAGTACCTCAGTTGAAAATGCAGAAATCACCGGTCTTCTGTGTCGCTTGCTCTGGGAGTTGGAGACTGGAGCTGTTCCTATTCGGCCATCTTGCTCCGCCCCCACCATATATTTCTTAAAAGATAGCCAACAGTATACCCATTTGATAGGGGAGAGTACTTTGGGATCACCTTGAGTTTTAACTCATGTTTTAACTTTGCTGGGGGCTCAGGATCCTGGCTTAGGGGCTTCTGAAGGACTGGTATATTAGTCAGTGTTCTCTAGAGAGACTGGACTAATAGGATAGATGTATATAGGAAAGGGAGTTTATTAAGAAGTATTGATTCACATGATCACAAGGTAAAGTCCCACAATAGGTCGTCTGCAAGCTGAGGAGCAAGGAAACTAGTCAGAGTCCCAAAACCTCAAAAGTAGGGAAGCCAGCAGTGCAGCCTTCAGTCTGTGACCGAAGGCCCAAGAGCCCCTGCTAACCACTGGTGTAGGTCCAAGACTCCAAAAGCTGAAGAACCTGGAGTCTGATGTTCAAGGACAGGGAGCATCCAGCATGGCAGAAAGATGGAGGCCAGAAGACTTAGCCAGTCTAGTCCTTCCACGTTCCTCTGCCTGCTTTTATCCTAGTCGTGCTGGCAGCTGATTAGATGGTGCCCACCCAGATTGAGGGTGGGTCTTCCTCTCCCAGTCCACTGACTCAAATGTTAACCTCCTTTGGCAACACCCTCACAGACACACCCAGGAACAATACTTTGCATCCTTCAATCCAATCAAGTTGATACTCAATATTAACCATCACAATTGGGAATTGTAAGTCATACTAAAGTATAGCTTCTTATGGGTAAAGGATTTGTAGAGGGTTGGTCTAGGAATCTATCTACCAATAATAAGACCATGTGTTTAGGAAAATGTGCTCTAAGTTTCACATAACTGACTTGCTAATGAATCTTTGAGACATATTCATTAGTTAGTTAGTTATATTTATGGGTTGCCTGTGGCATTAAGTTGAAGTGTTGTGTTACTTATAACTATGGTTCAGAATTTTTAAAAATGTGCAGAGGTGTGCTATATTTTCTTTGTTAAATAATATTAGAAGATTTAAAATGCATCCTTTCTCCCAGCTGGATGAAGGGAAGTATTAATGTGGCTATTTGATTACAGATTAGCAGGATGGAAATGAAATTGAGGGGAAATCAGTAAATCAGAATGAGAGATTTATGTTTTAGTAAAGTCACTAACTTTTACAAATTAAAAATAGGGATGATGAGAGAAGCAATTCCCCAGAAATCAAATAACCACACTTTTTGGATTGATGAAGATGGCCCTCCCTACTCCCTTTTCCTCCATAAACGTTTTGTTCAGAATAAGGAGTATAATCATGTTAAGTGAATGTACAAAATAAGAGTTTTTTTTTAATAAAAAAAGCTTTTGAAACCTTATAACTAGAATTACTTGAGAAAATTATAATTATAAATTTGGCACTGATTCATTATAAAAGTTACTTAATAGATAATCAAAAGAGTGATTTTCTAATTTCCTGGTCAACACATTTTCTGAGACACTCTATTAATCAGATCTCAATTGGATGCAAATATCAGAATCTTAAATTAAACAGCTTAAAAAGGAGGATGGGATTTTAAAAGTCACCTAATTGCAAAGTCTAGTGTGATCTCTATTAGTCAATAAAGATGGATGTATGAACATAGAACAAAACTAGTCTCACCTGTTGATATTAAAAATGTGGTGTGGGCTGAGTGCAGCGGTTCACATTTGTAATCCCAGCACTTTGGGAAGCCCAGGCAGGAGGATCACTTGAACCCAAGAATTCGAGACCAGCCTGGGCAACATGGTGAGACCATGTTTCTACAGAAAATTTAAAAAATTAGTCTGGTATGATGGTGCACACCTGTAGTCCCAGCTACTCAGGAGGCTGAGGTGGACGATGGCTTAATCCTGGGAGGTTGAGGCTGTAGTGAGCCATGATTGTGACACTGCATTCCAGCCTGGGCGACAGAGACCTAGTCTCAAAAAAAACCAAAAAAAACCACAAAAGAGTGTGAACATAAATCTAAACTTCGGCCAGGCGCGGTGGCTCATGCCTGTAATCCCAGCACTTTGGGAGGCCGAGGCAGGCAGATCGCCTGAGGTCAGGAGTTCAAGATCAGCCAGACCAGCACAGTGAAACCCTGTCTCTACTAAAAATACAAAAAATTAGCTGGGCATGGTGGCGGACGCCTGTAGTCCCAGCTACTCTGGAGGCTGAGGCAGGAGAATCACTTGAACCCGGGAGGCAGAGGTTGTAGTGAGCTGAGATCATGCCACTGCACTCCAGCCTGGGCAGTAGAGCCAGACTCCATCTCAGAAAAATAAAAAATAAAATAAAATAAAATAAGTCTAAACTTCATAGTTCCCCATATGTTTTCCTTAGATTGTAAGAGTTTGAAACCACCCAATGTCAGTGAATGAATGACAGCTCAATTTTTCTCCAGGTGTTGTGTGTCTCAGTTCCCCTGGCTAGGAAAAGGGATTCCCTTCCCCCTTGTGCTTCCCAGGTGAGGCGATGCCTCGCCCTGCTTCAGCTCTCGCTGGTCGGGCTGCAGCAGCTGACCAGCACCAATTGTCTGGCACTCCCTAGTGAGATGACCCCAGTACCTCAGTTGAAAATGCAGAAATCACCGGTCTTCTGTGTCACTCGCGCTGGGAGTTGGAGACTGTAGCTGTTCCTATACGGCCATCTTGCTCCGCCCCACCGGAGAGGCATTTTTAAATTGGAAAACTTTTAAATTTGCTCGTAAAGGTTATTTTATCCTGAACTCCTAAGAAGAATGGGAAATAAATACAAAGTTAACTGAAGAATTCTAGCACTTCCAAATAAAATATCCATGATGTCCCCAGATAATACTTGACCCTCATCATGTGTCTGAAAATGGCTAGCTTTGATGGAAGTGCATTTGAATTACATAATTCTTTGAAGGCATTTTACTGACATATTGAACTCTTATGGGCAAGAGAAGGCCTCCTCTCTCTACCTTCCTCCTAGGCTGATGAATGTCCCATTAAGGTGGTATGAGTTTTATGTTTATATCCCCACATGCTGGAATGAGGCCTAACTTCCATGCTATAGATTAAGATGGGGAGGTGTTAACTAATAGATATTGTTGTTTGATGGGGGAGAAATTCCTTTCTCGAGTAAAGATGTTTTTCTTTTTTTAGAATCATGGAATTTGAAACATGGAATTTGAAACAGCCAAATTCTAAGGACTCCATTTTGCACATATTTTACTGAGGACTGATAAAAACCTTACAAGTTAATGAGAGACAGTGGGTGATGGGTGACATGGAAAGAGCGTGAGAATGGGAGCCAGGTACTACAGCAGTCTGGGTTCTGATTCCCAGATCAGAGGGGCTGCCTGGGTCCCAAAGTGCTACCCCTCCCCCCACTTAATAATCACAGGCCCACAGTCAGTTACGCCAGAGTAAATGCCCACTCCTTATGGCTGTGTTGGGTTTTGGGATCAGCTCATTCAGAGGCTTCTGATCTGTCAGATTTTGGTGGGGACTCTGACATTCGGGTGGAAACTTTCTGAGCAGAAACCACATAGTAGCTTCCAATAAGCTGGTTTCAGTCAGCACTGGGGCTAGTCCCTTGTTTTGTTGTTTCCTGATAATGAGAACAGGGACTTGGGAGGTCTAAATTCCTTTTCTCCCAGGAAGTACAATCATTTTAGGAAATCTGTACAGGCACATGCTTATATATCAATAAAAAAAATGCTGCCTATCTTCACTCAGCATTCAGCATCCAAGTGCCTGGTGAACATGGTCAAGTTGTGAGAGATAACTTCCAAATCCACCACTGGAGCCACCATTGGCCCCAAGTGTAGGAAAAATGCACTCTTACATTTGAAATTCCTGAAATTTGGCAAATGTCATGCTGATGAGAAGGGCTAGCAGACTCTTCCAGGAGAAACAGCACATTTCACTGCAATGTGGCTACCCAGGTCTTCTCATCTAGCTGTCTACCTGCACACAATGGCCTATGCAGAGCTTACAGCATCTTGTAGAGTCAACAATGACTGTAACACTGTAAAAGCCCAAGCTGGATTGACAGGGAAAAAAGGACAAGGACACAGGGAATATGATCACACAGATATAAGTCCACAATGTGAGGCATATGCAAAGACCAAGAATGTAACTGTTCATTGAAGAGATTACACAACATCTCCCTTATTTCTTTACTCCAGACCACTGAGTAAGGTGGTGAGCAGCGTAGTTGTACCTTCTACTTTTGTTGTTGCTGTTGTTCTTTTTTTAAAATTCTAGTTCCATGATTTTATTACATTTCTAAAGGGTGCTCAGGAAACAAAGTACCAGGGTGACAGGAGAATAGAGTTGAAGTCACGTTTACTGACGGAAACCAGGAGTTTGAGCACCGCCAGTTATTAGCTGTGTGACTTTGAGCCAGTCATTTAATCATCCCTGCAAACCAGAGGTGATGGTGTTAAACAACCCATGTGGTTGTTGTCTCAAATGAGATTATGTATGAGGAAGTGCTTGTAAAATGGAAAGCACTGAACAAATACTACGTGAGATTATTGGTCAACTTGCAATGGAAAATGATTCTGTGTCCTTAAATCCCTTTGGCTTCCCTGGTCTCTCCTTTGGGATCACTAACTTCTAGTAGCCACAGCAAGGTGTGCCCAAGCATAGAAATAATCTCATCATCACCTACCATAGAAACAGTGGGAGAGCACGCAGGCACTCAAGGACACCCTCATAGTAACATTTCTGGGCTTCACATCAAGTTGAAAATGCATGTCAAAAGGCCTGTGCTTGACCAAACTGTTTTTTCTCACTCTTCCCAGTACCTAAAAAGGATCATATAGTCCTAATTAGGCCTAGGGAGGCCCACAAAAGAAAGTTGTTTCCAAGAGCTGTGGATTTATGGACTGAAAACTATACGCTACTGTGTATTTTAATATATTCAGAGAGACAATTAAGATAACTTTAGTTATGGTTTTGGAAAACAGTCTGGGCAGCATTCAACTGAACATATAGGCCCTCTCTGTCAAAAACCAAACTGAAATGACATTTTTGGAATCAACTCACTCTGTTAAAAGCAACCAACCATCTGAAAACACTCAATGAATTGGAATAAAGTTGTACAAAGTTTTGTGATCCTCAGGAGAGGAACAAAAGTTTGGAAGAAAACTTAGCTGCCAAACTGCAGAAACAGACAACTCACAAGGAAGGGAGTTCAAGGGCCTACACGTGTGAAAAAGATATTCAGCTTTGCTGAGCAAAGAAATGTCAGTGAAAACAAAAACAAAATACCATCAATGGGGATAAAAATAAATTCCAACACTCAGTGTCAGCTCAGTTCTGTAACAATGGGCAGTCTTCTACCCTGTGGGTGGGAATGTAAATTGGTATAATCTTTTTGGATAGTGACTTTGGCCAGATCTAAAGTAAAATATTAACTTTGTAACTCTGCTTCTGGAAATTTGTTCTAAGAAATTCATCACAGATTGTAAAAGTCATGAGTGAATGAAGATGTTCATTGTTCATTGCAATCTTATTTATCATAAAGAAGATGGGGAAAACCTAAATGCTCAATAATAGGGGAATAATTAAATAACTTAGCATATAGTCATTTATATGTAACATGTTATACAGTCTTTAGTTTTTATTATTTTGAACTGCATTTAATAACATGGAGAATCTTGTTCTATAACATTAGTTAAAATAAAGGAAGATGCAAAACTGTACATAGTGTGGAAAGCCTACCTAGGAAATCTACATATAGAAAGAATGAAGAGGATATAACATTAATGATTGTTACCACTGTGTGGTGAGAATATTCACTGCTTCTATTTTCTTTATTTTTTTTCCAAATTATAGAAATTACATATAATTAACATGTATACATTATTTCAACAATTAATAAAAATGTAATTTTATTTATTTATTTATTTATTTTTTAGAGATAGAGTTTTTCTCTGTTGCCCAGGCTGGAGTGCAGTGGCATGATCATAGCTCACTGCAGCCTTGAACTCCTGGGCGCAAGTGATCCTCCTGCCTCAGCCTCCTAGGTAGCTTGGATCACAAGCACGTGTCACCGTGCACTGTTAATTTTTGTTTTGTAGAGATGGGGTCTTGCTATGTTGCCCAGGACGGTCTCAAACCCCTGCCCTCAAGCGATCCTCCCACCTGCACCTCTCAAAGTGCTGGAATTACATGCACAAGCCACTGCACCCAGCCTAATAAAATGTAATTTTAAAAGAGTAAATATTTGGTGTTCTCAAGAAAACTTTCAACTGAGCTAGCTTTGAACGCAAATGGAGCCCCTACCTGCCCAGCAAGGAGGGGGAGGTCATTCTGACCTCTGCTCCTTTCTCCGGGAGAAATTCCAGCTGGAGCAGGAGAGGCATCATCAAAGTGAACACACGGGACTTTTAGTTCTGTCAACCATCAAAATCCTCTTGAATATGCACGACAAGAATTGAAAAGGAAGAGGGTGGGGAAAAAAAAATCCCCTTCTAATATCTCTGTTCTTTTTCAAGTTTTTTTCACTCTCCGCCAGTTTAAATTCTGTTAAGTTTTATCTTTACCTTCTGTCCAACTGATAATCTGAAAATGAAGATAAACAGAGTGAGACATTCAGAATTTTCCCAAGAAAGTGAATTAAAATGGCCTGGGGAAGGCATGACTGAGATTTCTCTTTATTTAGATTTGAGATGAAGCTGTGTAGTTCTAGAGTTTAGTTGGACCTCTGTGAGTCTAGCTGTTTCTAGCTTTAGCTGATTTAAAAAAAAAAAGAAAAAAGGAGCTTTATCTTTTCGACCAAATAGGAAATGACTCAAACCTTGTCCAGTACATCTAAAAGACAGGATAGATAACATGGAATCAAGAAGAAAAGAGCTGGCTGACATCGGTGCTGGATGTTTTCTGCTTGTCTCTCCAGATATACTTTGCATCTCTCACTCTGCCCTCTGTCCAAGAAGAGTGGCCATTCTGAACTGCATCTAGGCCTCTGCCTCTGAATTCCAGTTCGGTTTGGCCAGTGGGAGGCATGGGCAGGAGAAGCGGAAGGATCTTGAAGTATTATTCCCCCGGCTCACTACATGCTGGGCTGGGGCTTGTCAGCGGCTTTATCCTGTAGGCAGCCTCTTCCTACAGCTGCAATTCTCTCTGGGCTCCAGCAACTGACTACTGGCCCTCCCCTTCAAGCTTAGGGGAGGTAGCTACCAGCAGCTTCCAGGTGGTGGTAGCCCTTGGGTGCTTTACCATCCCTTGTTGATTTCCCTTGAACCTCACCAACCCATGGAAATTGTCCTTTTCTCAATCTCCCTATAATTTCTCCTTTTGAATTTGCCATCTCTTTCCTGCTGGGACCCTGAGCTTTAAAATACTTACGGCATAGTTCAGCTTCGTTCTGTGTCATGTCTACCTATGAGAATATCCTGATGGCACATTTGACAGAGACCATGATTCATAATCATTCGGGTGAGTAGAAAGTTTGCAAGCATTTCATAGTGTGACAGTGGTCAGCTTTAGAACCCCATGGTCTACAACAGTGGATCTTAGCAACTGAGTTTTACAAAACACCAGTGTGCCCAAACAGAGGTCAGCTAGAGTGGTTTATTAGTAATAATGAAGAATTGAGTTTTCATTCACAATAATGAAAAAACGTTTTTTATTAAAAATGAAACAAGAGTAGATGTGCTGTTTTTATAATTATGCCATTCTTACGGCATTCCAGTGTGCTTTCTTGAGATAGAGGGAAAGGAAATAGGGAGTTCCAGCAAATGCACCAGAATTTGCCCATAATCTGCATGAATCCATATACCAGCCCATAGAAGTGACCCTGGGAGCATGTACCACATGTGCTATCACTCATCTATATGTAGTGGTAGAAAAAAGCTGGAGAGCTATTGTTGGATCACCTAACAATCCATTAAGGGAATGCTCTTGACTTGGTAGCTCTACTATTTGTCATCCAAATTTTCTCATGAGTCTGTGTAGTAATAAAATTACTAATATTTCACTAATAAGTGCCTTAGTTGCATCATCTTATTTAATCCTTAAAACAATTCCCACTGTACTAATTAAGAGTTCATTGACTGGGTGCAGTGACTCACGCCTGTAATTCCAGCACTTTGGGAGGCCAAGGTGGGCACATCATGAGGTCAGGAGATCAAGACCATCCTGGCTAACATGGAGAAACCCTGTCTCTACTAAAAATACAAAATTTAGCTGGGCATGGTGGCAGGTGCCTGTAATCCCAGCTACTCGGGAGGCTGAGGCAGGAGAATTGCTTGAACCCAGGAGGCAGAGGTTGCAGTGAGCCAAGATCGCGCCACTGCCTGGGCGACAGAGCGAGACTCCATCTCAAAAAAAAAAAAAAAAAAAAGAAAACAAAAGAAAGAAAAAGAGTTCATTAATAGGCTGAAAGAGGGGTAGTGTATGGAGGACATTCCATACTTTCACAAGGGAGCTCTAGCTAGAATATCTTGGGATAAATGTGAGCCGGGTAATATTTATATCACTGCTTCCCGCTAAGGCTATGACTAATAGATCTCAAACAGTGAATAGAAAAAAAAGTTCAACTCTCTTCCTCTGGTCAATTTAACTCAATTAAATTGCTAGATCTTGAGGGTGCTGAGATGAATGAAACATAGTTCTGCCCTCCAGGAATCTGAAGCGTAGTTGGTAGACAGAGATATAAACAAATAATGATGGAACAGTAATAAAATATGATTAAAATGATAATAGAAACATGTTTAAAATTTAGTAGGAAAACAGATGAGAGAGCGATTACTTTTATAAGAGGTAGAGGGCTCTCATGAAAAATTAAGTACTGAAAGTGACAGTTAAGCTTGACCTTGAGGGGTGTTTAGAAGTTCAACAGTGAAACTGGTGGAGAAAGAGGTATTATAGGCAAAGGACCTAGTAGGTGTCTTTCTTCTCATTCCTTCCAAAGGCTTAAAGTCTCCAATTGCTATTCAGCATTGCATTTCCTATGATCTGACTAGATTTCTCACTCTTTCTTCTTCGGGTCTGAGGGATTAAAGTACTATTGGAAGAGAGGCATCGGGAAAGGAGAGCTGGCTGGTTTTCAGTAAATCCAATCAGTGGTCTTGGTCTCAGCAGGACCATGTACCAACCACCTGAGAAAACTAGCTAAATACCCCCGAGTCTGAAATCAGACAGAAATGTACAATCTGAGATGTGGATCCTGCCGCGGATCCCATTCATGAGCCCGCCTCTAACTTGGCTTCACAGATAGCCTTGGAGACAACTATCTATTGGAGATTCTTGTGGTCACATGGAGTTTGGATTATGAAAGTATTAGGAAAATATTAGAGAAGGAGAATTTATCGTAGAGATTTATCAACTCAATACTATTACTCATAAGTATACTGTATTATATCAGACCAAGAAGAGGAAAGATTTGGAAGATTGTCTAAGATGGCATAATGATTGATACAGTTTACTTGACTGAGAAAAGCGGACTTTAAAATATGTGAGTCCTACAACTTCTTATCTTTGCCCCCAAACATATGCAAATTTTTTTCTTGCTAAGATCCAAAGACCTTATTGACCACTGTCTTATGTCATCTGTCTTAAACCCTGGACTTAATATTGTCTCTTGTTCTTCCAACGTGGTCAGTATAGATATGCTCAAAGCCTGACGAAGAGACTAGTGGATTGGGCAAAAGGAAATCAAAATGAAGGTGGCAAAGCATATGTTACTCTTTAAATAGAAGCAGAAATCAAATGCCGAGATCAGCTTGCTTCAAAAAGTAATAGGATGCAGCAACAAAAAAGACACAATACTTAAGAGTAAAATTAACAATAAATGTGTACGTTTTATATAGGGAAAAAAACAAACTTTCAAACACTCTGAAAGACTCAAAAATAGACTTGAACATATGGCAAGATATTCAGGAACATATCCCTGTTCTTGGTAGAATGACTCAGTATCATAAATATCAAAAAGATATCAGTTCTTCCCAAGTTAATGTGATCCCAGAAAAAATATAAATAAACCTTTTTCTGGAGCCAGACAAGCTGATATTAAAGTTCATACAGAAAACAAAACAAAATCTAAAAGTATGCAAAATATTTGGGGAAATACAGGAAAAAAAAAGAGCTACCTAACATCTATTATAATGTACTATATAAAACTTCTGTAATTCAAGGTGTCATTCTGGCACATGCATAGACTTTCAGACCAATAAAATAGAACAGAAAGCCGAGGAACAGACCCACACGTGTGTGGAAATTTAGTACATGATAAAGGTGGTATCTACAATCACTGAGGCAAAAATTGACTTTTAAATAAATGGTGTGGCGACCACTAGACAACCATATACAAGAATAAACTCTATATGGATCAAAAATGAAACCTGGCTGGGTGCAATGGCTCATGCCTGTAATCCCAGCACTTTGGGAGGCCAAGGAGGGACGATTGCTTCAGCTCAGAAGTTTAAGACCAGCCTGGGCAACATGGGAGGACCTCGTCTCTATTTTTTTTAAAAAAAAGACAAACAAAATTAGCCAGGCGCGATGCATGCCTGTAGACCCAGCTACTCAGGAGGCTGAGGTGGGAGAACTGCTTGGGCCTGGGAGATCACGGCTGCAATGAGCATCCCACTGCACTCCAGCCTGAGTGACAGAGCAAGACCCTGTCTCAAAGAAGAAGAAGAGGAAGAAGAAGAAAATAATGAAAGCTACCAGTATTAGGAGAAAATATGGATGATTTTATAGCAGAGATGTGGGGAGATGCTATCTGAATACAACTCAAAATCCAGATGCAACAAAAGACCGATCATTTGAACCACCTAAAAATAATATATATTTGCATGGGAAATTAAAAAAAATCATGAAAAAGTCATAAGATAACTGACAACTGGGAAAAAACATTTGTAACATATATCACACAGGGCCAATACTCCTAAAATATAAAAAGTAGCAGGATGTGGGAGGTGAGAATGCTTCCCTAGTTTTTTCTCAGTTTATCATTTCACTCTTCACTTCTGGTCTTTCTATAAGGGTCACTGTAATTAGCTTGTTATTGGGTTGGTCTGATTTAACATTTCATGGCCACTTTGTTGTTATTTTCTGCTAACTTGTACTTTTACTCCTGGCGACCTGCTTGATTTATAAATGTTTTCCCAGTTCACATTTTGCGCTGGACTCTGCACCTGGTGTTTTCCCTGGGCCGGCGGCAATGACTGGTTTGCTGGGCTCTCATTTCACTGAGGGTTCCCAGTGAGACCTGCGCCTGTGTGGGCGGCAGGGGGTTCAGAGAAGGAGGCTGGGTGGAAGGGATCCTTTAGCAGAGATTAATACACTCCAAAATACACTTAGTTTACAGTTGTGGGGATTTCCAGGTGTTACTAGACACAGAGAGTTCTTTATGGTATCCCAACAGGGATGGATAAGTTTTCAAAGGTGGGGGGTAAAATAAACAAGTTTTAGGTTATAGATATCTAAACCGGATCCTCATTTTCATCTTTGTTACTTGAGGAATCACAGTTGAATGCACAGGACTTAATTTAATTGTCTTCAAATTCATTAAAGTGTCATGGATGGGCAACAGGAAGATAATGATATTCTGGAATAAGGGAATGTTCTGGAAAATTAAGGGAATGGTGCCCAGACTGTTTTCTACCCCTCGCCCCCAATACCCTCCATGTTACAGGGGAGCAGCTTTAACCAGAGGTTCACATTCACATCAGGACAGACAAATGCATTTCCTGGAAGTGCATTCTTGAACTTTGGTCTGGGTTCTGAGCTGGATTGACTCAACAATTAACCGGTAATTACTACTACAACAGCACTTTGCATTAGTAGAGAACTTTCTGCTTTTGATAGCATTTCCACATTACTTTTCTCATTTGATCTTCACATGGCCCTGTGACACAGGCAGGGGCAGATATGTCTGCCCATTTTACAGATGAGGTAACTGGGGCTGACAGAGGTTAAGAAAGGTGGTGAGACAGACCAATGGAGGACTCAGGACTAGAAACCAGGGGACTTGGGATAGATTCCATCTGACCATTCACTAGATGTCTTGAGCACATCTTGAGCAAGTCAGTTACATAAAGTTTTCGGAGCCTCCACCCCAGCTTCAGTTAAATGAGAGATTTGCACAAGGGGGTGGGTCCTTGAGGACCCTCCCAGTGTTACTGTTAAAGATTTTACCTCTTACCTGACTTCACCAGGAATTAGTCAGTGGATGGGAAACAGAATACAAGACCCCTGAGCCACAAAATCCTTCCCCATCCTCTGCCCCACACAGTGCAGAACCAAGGGCTCACTTGGGATGGCGGGGAGTGTAGACTTTTTCCTCTAGCAGGCTACAGATGGAAGGAATGAGCTTTCCTGTCTGATTACAGGAAATTTCTGAAGTTCATTTTATTTTCTTGTAATTTTCAATTCCTCCTATGTATTTTTTCATTAACGTTTTCCAGCTTTATTTAAGTGTAATTTACGTATCATAAAATTCACCCATTGTAATCATGTAAATCAACGCTTTCAGTAAATGTATACAGTTGTGCCATCATCATCACTACGTAGGTTTAGAGCATTTCCTTCACCCCAAAAAGTTCCTTTGTACCCATTTACATTAGTTTTCATCCCCTTCTCCAGCCCCAGGCAACTACTAAGCTGCTTTCTGTCTCTATAAATTTGTCTTTTTTTGGCCTTTAATATAAATGGAGTCATAGAGTATGTAGCTCTTTCCATCTGGCTTTTAAACCTAGCATTCCAAGTGATGGCAGCAGCAGCTCCATCTGGAGCGGCCACTGTGAAGAAGCTGGCAGCAGCAGGGGAGGCACGGCCAGGGCTGTAACTCCATGGAGTCTGCAGGAGCCGGGAACAGACGGGAGCGCTGCCCGGTTTGGAGTTGGCGTGGCGCGAGCCCCGCCCTCCTGGGTGCAGCCTCCCCGACAGGCTCCGAAATGCCTGTCCTGCTGCCTGGGCTCCGTCTGTTCTTGGCGCCCGCCCTGAATTCTGAGAAAAGTTGAGGCCGAGTCCGGGTGCTGTTGTGACCTGGCCAAGTATGCGTGCGCTCGGGGTGGGGCTGACATGCCAGCGCTCTGCCACCTCGGCCCCCTCCTGACTTTGGGCACTGACTATCACAGAAGGGAAGGCAAGGGAGGGCCTGCTGAGAAGGGAAGCCAAGGGAGGGCCTGCTGAGAAGGGAAGCCAAGGGAGGGCCTGCCGGCTCCTCAGCTGGAGCAGCTTGGGTGCCGTGAGTGACATGATTGATGGTGGCAGGAGTCAGACAGGCTCCTGGGCAGAAAGGGGCAGGTCCTGGTGAAGCCCCACCTTCAACTCAGGACCGGCCTGAAGCATGGGGGCCAGGCTTTCATTTCTGGGCGGAATCTGAGGCCCAGAGTGAGAACTCATGGGGCTTTTTCCAGGCCCACCCATGGCTGCCCATGGACCAATCAGCACACACTTCCTCCCTTGTGAATCCCATAAAAACGCCCAGACTCAGCCACACTCATAGAGGCTTCGGGACTACCAGCTGCGGGAAGGAGCAAACTAATTCAGTTCTCCTCAACCCTTTGGGACCACTTGCCTGTGGATAGGAGCTCCCCACTCTGGGTCTCCTGTCCACTGAGAACTGGACACTCCTCAGGACCACCTGTCTGCAGAAAGGAGCTACCTACTCTGGGTCTCCTGAGAGCTGTTCATGGCTCAATGAAGCTCTTTCAGCTTGCTCACCCTCCAGTTATCCATGTACCTCATTCTTCCTGGAGGCAGGAGAAGAACGCAGGATCTGCTGACTGGCGAGACTGAAAGAGCTGTAACCACAAACAGGGCTGAAACACGCTCCCCTACTTGCCATGTTGTGGGCTACAAGGAGGGAACAGCTGTGGCCCTTTGGGGACCCAGACCTAGAGGCTCCTTGAACCATGGCTGTGATACGTTCTTTGGGGTTCTGTGGTTTTTGGTGTCTCCAGACTTCCAGGTGCCACTGAATTTCCCTCATCCAGACATGGGTGCCCACAGTGGAAGCCACTTGTGGTGCATCAGATCCAGTTGCAGGCTTGCACGAAGCTGGCGCCTGTGCCCTCACCTGGAGCTGCATGACCCACTGCAGCAGCCAGAGTGCCTGGCTGCTTGCAGTGGCTGGACCCTGTGCTTGCTCCCTCACGCACCCTTCACCACTCTGGGCCTGGCTCCCCCTTGGCAGGCGTGGGATCTGGGTTGGTAGCACCAGCCAAGTACAGCCTGCCAGGCTGGGTGGGCCGAATGAGCTCAGCAGGCCCGAGCAAAACTCAGGCAAAGGCACCACAGGCCATAGAGGTTTCCTGCTGGAAAAGCAACACCCAAAGAATCCTGTGACACACAGACGTCCTTCCTTTTTATGGCCCAACAATGTTCTACTGTATAGATATACCACATTTCACTTATTTGCATATCAGTTGATAAATAGTTCAGTTGATTTCACATTTTAGATATTGAGTAATGCTATAAACATTTGTGTACACGTGTCTATGTAGACATATTTTTTTTATTTCTCTTGGGTAAATTCCTAGGAGTGGAAATGCAGATTGTTTTTGTAAGGTCTTATGCAGTGTTTAAATCTCTACCTTTAACTTTTATACTTGAATAAAAGATCCATAGAAAAATATGTGAAATATGTGTGGAACAAGTAAATATGTAATTTGCTCGTATTATGCCTGATGGCCTTTTTTTTTTTTTTGGAGATGGAGTTTCACTCTTGTTGCCCAGGCTGCTGGAGTACAGTGGTGCGATCTGGGCTCACTGCAACCTCCACCTCTCAGATTCAAATATTCTCCTGCCTCAGCCTCCTCCTGAGTAGCTGGGATTACAGGCGCATGCCACCATGCCTGCCTAATTTGTGTATTTTCAGTAGAGATGGGATTTTGCCATGTTGACCAGGGTGGTCTTGAACTCCTGACCTCAGGTGATCCGCCCGCCTCAGCCTCCCAAAGTGCTGGAATTACAGGCATGAGCCACCGCGCCCGGCCACCTGGTGGCTTTTATAAAAGTGTTGTCTGTCTTAAAGTAAGACTATGCAGTTTATAATCACATAGATAAGGATCTGTTATGAACTAAATTGTGCCCCCCTCCAAAAAAATTCACATGTTGAAGTTCTACTTAGTATCTCAAAATGCGACAAATTGGTAGATTGAAACCCTAACCCCTAATACCTCAAAGATGTGACTGTATTTGGAGATTGGGCTTTTAAAGAGGCCTTTAAAGAGGTGATTAAGGTTAAACGAGGTCAAACGGGTGGAGCTTTAGTTCAATATGACTGATGTCCTCATAAGAAGAGCAGGATACACCCAGGATGTGTGTACAGAGGAAAGGCCGTGTGAGGACACTGAGGACATCTGGAAGCCAAGGACAGAGGCCTCAGGAGAAGCCAGCACCGCTGGTATCTCAGTCTTAGCCCCGGAAGAGTGAGGAAATAAGTTTCTGCTATTTAAGCCACCTAGTCTGTGGTAGTTTGTTGTGGTAGCTCTAGCAAACTAATATGTGTTCCTATATTTTAGGAAAGTTGCCTTTAAGTGCCATTGGCAGGGTGTTTCTCTCATTCTAATCCCCTTCACATGTCGTTTTCTCCATTGAGACCAAACATGCTGCTGTCCTTCGTGAATCTTTCACAGCCTCCCTCTATTCTGTCTCTTCCACGTGGGTGGCCTCCTCCCTGCGTTACCCTGGTTCATGGTCACATCTGCAGTTATTCCCCGCAGAGGTCAAAAGCCACATCCTCTATGAGTACTGCCTCCCACTGGAAGTGATTCTCTTCCGAACCCCCACCCTTTCATCTCTGCATTTCTGTGGCACAAGCTCCCTCTACCCTGTGTGTCAGCTGTTGGGTACATCTTATCCTTATGCTGGACTTAGAATCCTTGTGGACAGGAAAAGTGTTGTTTGTATTTATTATCCTCCTAACCTAACCTCTGGCTCAATGTCTGACACAAAGAAAGAATTGTTTCAATTAATTAAAAATGAAAACTGGCTGGGTGCGGTGGCTCAACGCCTGTAATCCCAACACTTTGGGAGGCCAAGGCAGGCGGATCACGGGGTCAGGAGATTGAGACCATCCTTACTAACATGGTGAAACCCCGTCTCTACTAAAAATACAAAAAAATTAACTGGGCGTGGTGGCGGGTGCCTGTAGTCCCAGCTACTCGGGAGGCTGAGGCGGGAGAATGGCGTGAACCTGGGAGGTGGAGGTTGCAGTGAGCCAAGATCACGACACTGCACTCCAGCCTGGGCAACAGAGTGAGACTCGGTCTCAAAAAAACAAAAAAGGAAAAAGAAATGAAAACTCAAGCTACCAAGATACTTAAGAAGTTTCGGAGCTTTATGAAGACATAAAACGCTTAAAGTGAAGTACTGGTAGAAAAGGAATGTCTACCAATGTGGGAGTAGGCCGGGTGCAGTGGCTCACACCTGTCATCCCAGCACTTTGGGAGGCGGAGGCAAGTGGCTCGCTTGAGGAGTTGGAGACCAGCCCGGGCAACATGGCGAAACCCATTCTCTACCAAAAAAAATACAAAAATTAGTTCAGGTGTGGTGGCTCATGCCTGTAATCCCAGCACTTGGGGAGGCCAAGGTGGGTGGATTATGATGGTCAGCAGATCGAGACCATCCTGGCTAACATGTGAAACCCCGTCTCTACTAAAAAGACAAAAATTTTAAAAAAAATTAGCCAGGCATGGTGGTGGGTGCCTGTAGTCCCAGCTACTTGGGAGACTGAGGCAGGAGAATAGCATGAACCCGGGAGGTGGAGCTTGTAGTGAGCCGAGATGGCGCCTGGGCGACAGAGCGAGACTGTCTCAAAAAAAAAAAAAAAAAAAAAAACATAGCTGGGTGTGGTGGCGAGCACCTATAGTCCCAGCTACTCAGGAGACTGAGGTGGGAGGATCGTTTGAACCTGGGAGGTCAAGGTTGCTGTTAGCCAAGATTGTGCCACTGCATTCCAACCTGGGCAACAGAGTAAGACCCTGTCTCAAAAAAAAATGTGGGAATAACAGAATACATACATTGGAAAGTCACTGCTAGTGACCATCAGTCAAGCCACTTCTCCACTCAAAACCTCAGCTTCCTTGTCCTCAAGTGCGAGAGTTGACCTAGCAGAGGATGTTGTATGGCTAACTTGATATGTTTCTATAGATTATGGTGAGTTCTGCAGAATTCCTGTTTTTGAAGTGCCTTTTTGAAGGGTGGAAGAAGTTCAAGGTCTAAATTATATTATAAGTCAATTAAATGAAGCTTAAAATGAATGTTAAGGCCAGGCACAGTGGTTCATGCTTATAATTCCAGCACTTTGGGAGGCCAAAGCGGGAGGGTAGCTTGAAGCCAGGAGTTCAAGACCAGTTTGGACAACATAGCAAGAGCCCATCTCTATTTAAGAGTTTATTATTATTATTATTATTTGAGATGGCGTTTCACTCTTGTTGCCCAGGCAGGAGTGCAATGGCATGATCTCGGCTCACCACAACTTCTGCCTCCCGGGTTCAAGCAATTTTCCTACCTCAGCCTCCCAAGTAGCTGGGATTACAGGCATGCGCCACCATGCCTGGCTAATTTTTTGTATTTTCAGTAGAGACGGGGTTTCTCCATGGTGGGTCAGGCTGGTCTCAAACTCCTCACCTCAGGTGATCCACCTGCCTCTGCCTCCCAAAGTGCTGGGATTACAGGCATGAGCCACTGCGCCCAGCCTAAAAATTTTTTAAATGAATAAATAAAATGAATTTTGAGTTTCTGTTTTCCCAGTAAAGCTTCTCCACTTCTCAAAATATGTATGATTTAGAAGTGCTAGTCCATGCTTTCTGGGGACCCAAACCTTAAAGAAGGAAAGAAGGCACAGGAACCCACGTCCCCCTCCTTTTGACAATGAACAATTTTGAAGAAATGTGTGCGTATGTGCACGCACGCACACACACACACGTACACACTCTCACACACAACCAGACTGAAACTATAGAGCATCATTTGCAAATCAAACTCCACCAGGAGAATGCTTTGTGTGGGAATTACACCATAAAATAAAACACAAAAATTCCCCAAATGACAAGAAAAAAAGAGCTTGTGTGGTCAACAACCCCAGAAGGGGCACGTACTTCTGTGTAAGTGGCCTCTGACTTTCCTGGCCCAAGTTTTCACTTCTCCCTTGGGTTTCTTTAAGTTTTTCTTTTACTCTCCCTACCACACTCAGTCTCCATGGATTTGTAGATTTTTATTTCCTTACGCTGAGGCACAGACAAATATTCTTTTCATTTCCTCCCTTTGCTCAACAAATTTCTGAAAAACAAAAAAAAAACTGGGAGAGAGCAAGGGAGAAATGGAGGATGGGGAGTGAGTACCACCTGGCTGAACCGTCAGCATATTTTCCCAGGCTATTCAATCCTGACCCCAGGCTGGCTGGCACTGCTGGCCAGCCCATAGACACTGGTCCTCTCACTCCCCCTGTCTTCAGCTGCTCTATGACATTGTCTTCCTGCTTAAGGCTTAGTCCACCCAATTATCCTGCACCACCAATGGCAGAGAAAGGCCAGTTATGTGGTCTTTAGGAAGTCCCCTAGTCCTCTGGGATCTCCCACTGGGCTGGCTTTTAGCTTCTAGTGATAGCTCTTGTTTCATTCACTTGAGCATCAGTAATGAACACTGCTAAAGCCCAGGCCCTTTTAGTCTATTTCTCAACTTTCTGATTTCATGATTTCCAGGAATGACAGTTATGACAAAACTTGATTTCCTCTCTCCCTTACCCTGCTTTTCCTTCTCTGTCTATATTTGATAGGAAGGGTCTCTTTGGTGGAATAAAAAGTCTGGAGATTTGTTAGTAAAATAATACATTGAAGTTAAAATAAGTAGATGGTCAACAGTAGCAGGGGGAAAAAACGCTTTTCAGGCTGGGCACGGAGGCTCACGCCTGTAATCCCAGCACTTTGGGAGGCTGAGGTGGGCAGATCACTTGAAGCCAAGAGTTCAAGATCAGCCTGGCCAACATGGTGAAACCCCGTCCCTACTGAAAATACCAAAATTAGCTGGGCATGGTGGTGCATGCCTGTAATCCCAGATACTTGGGAGGCTGAGGTGGGAGGATCCCTTGAACCTGGGAGGCCAAAGTCAAAGTGAGCCAAGATTGTGCCACTGTACACAGTGTTGTGCCTGAGCAACAGAGTGAGATGCTGTCTCAAAAAACAAAACAAAACAAACAAAAGAAGTTTTCTGAAGGAAATACTAGTGGATCTCCAAATTCTCGACGTAGGGTCCCCCTTCCAGCAGCTTTGGCATCACCTGGAGGCTTGCTAGACATACAAATTCTCAGGATCCTCCCCAGACCTACTCGGTCAGAAACTCTGGGGACACAGCAGTCTGTACAGTCGTCCCCCCTTTAGCCAAGGTTTTGCTTTCTGTGGTTTTGGTTACCCATGCTCAACCACAGTCTGAAAATATTAAATGAAAAATTCCTGACATAAACAATTCATAAGTTTTAAATTGTGTGCCACTGTGAATATTGTTATAATTGTTCTATTTTATTATTACTTATTTTTGTTCATCCCTTGTTGTGCCTAATTTATAAATTAAACTTTACCATAAGTCTGTATGTCTAGGATAAAACATAGAGTATATATCGTTCAGTACTATCTGTGGTTTTAGGCATACATTGGGGGTCTTGGAATGGATCTCCTGTGAATAAGGGGGGACTACCGTATCTTAATAAGGCCACCAGAAGATTCTGACGCATGCCCCAAGCCTCTGGGTAACACAACATCCATTTTTCTCTATTTTCATGGTAATAGAACACTGGGAAGCAATGTACTCAGCTAAAATAAAATATTTCTTATCATCCTTGTGGATAGAATTGGCCAGTGAGGGCAAGCAGAAATCAGGGGGTGGGGTTTCTGGGAAATCTCAGTGAAGGGGGCTGGCTTCATGTTCATCACACTCTTGTTGCCTTTGCCCCCTTCCTGTACTTCCTGCTTGGAACTGGAGGTCCAGCAGCCATCAGGGATCACAAGGTCTAAGGCTGAAGGTGAGAGAACAGAGAGATTGAAGGACCCTCTGCCTCTGATAACGTGGTGCTTCCCCATCAGCCTGGGACCTCCTTCCTCTCCTTTCTTTAGAAGAGAAATAAATGTCTCTCTTTAAGCCACTGTGGGGCTTTATGTTATATGCAGTTGATTCCAATTCTAACACGTTTATAAATACAATGCTCTGAAAAAAACTTAAGATATGAAAGCCTGTTCTAGCAACACATGGTAAAGATGGGGTGTCACTCTCCAGATTGAGGCATAAACCCAGGAGGAAAGGCAGGGGGAACAACAGACAGAAAGATCAGTGGGGAGATCTCTGGTGAGACCAGAGACCCAGAGTCATTCTCAGATATCCATCCAAGATGAACTCTTTTTGGGCTAAGTTAACTCCATAAAGAAAACAAGGATTATTTCTCACCATCCTCTGGACTTTGTGTATATCAGCTAATAATAAGAATTTGCTTCTAGTAATGGAGCATACCTACAAATACAACTAAGGGGCCATATATTTTTATAATATCTGTATTTTCTTGTGCATAACTCCTATGCCAGGGATTGTGATAGAGAAGTAAAGATGAATATTTTAAAGTTGTTACCTTTCAGAAACTCAAGATTTAAAAACAATAGCTGAAAGAGAAGACTGAGCACAAAGAAGTGATAAATGTTTGCGGTGATGGTGTGACCACTACCCTGGTGTGATCATTACACATTGCATATATGTATTAAATATCATTCTGTACCCCATAAATATGTAAAATTATTTCATACCAATTAAAATAGTAACAAAAATTACAAATGCTCAATAAGAGGAAAACCATTGTCTTTTGCAGCTATTCAGAGACTTGGCCTCAAGAATATTTAACATTTTTTTTCTTTTTTATTCTAGGCTAAGGGCAATGCCCCATCTTGCTAAGGTTGGCATGATGCCTCCAAGGTTTCCTGTGCATGGGTTATGGATCATTTATTTTTTGTTTAACCAAAGTGGTTTCCTTTAAGCTATCTATATTAGACAACTGATTCAATTTGAGTAAATTCCTTTCACTAAAAAAAAGTTCAGGCATCGTTTCACTCTGTCCTGTGTTTTCCTTGGGGTGACTTCTTCTGGATCTGACCTTAGAAACAGTCCTCTCTGGAACTCTTGATGAGTAGGGTTTGGAATCAAAGCAGGGAAAAGTTATTCAGAGCAGCTTCATGGACTGGGTCATTCTGGAGAGGATAGTCCATTCATTCATTCATGCATTCACTCACTAAATGGATGTTTATTAAGTACCTATCATGCACCAGGTATTATCCCTGGAGCTATGGATTCAACTGGTAAGGCCTGGTCCCTGCCCTCTATGCTCCCAATCAGAGTGGAAGACAGACCAGAAGAAAAACCAAAGGCAAACAGAAAGGGAAATCAAGACCCAGAAAGTAAAGGAGACAATTATACATTGTGACATGAGCCGTGAAGGAAACAAACAGGATACTGACAGAGAAAAACCAGGGTGGCGAGTACGGACCTTCTTTAGAAGGCCTCTAAGAGGAGGCAAAATTTGAGCTGAAGCTTAAAGGTTAAGAAAGAGGCAGCATGCCGAGAGCCAGCAGTGAAGTGTCCTGGTAGAAAGAACAGGGTGCTCAGATGCTGGAAAAGGGTGCTCAGATGCTGGAAAAGGGTAGCAAGTCTCAGGAAGGGAAGGAAAGACAGTGTGGGGGACAATGGTGAGGAGGAGATGGGGCAGCATCTGAGGGTTAAGGACTGGGCCGTCTCAGGGCAGAAGCGCTGCTATGCAAGCCTTTAAATTGCCTGAGGATCTAGAGTTGGAATGGCTTCTCTTTCTCTGTCTCCCTATACTTCTCCCTGTGAGTCTTGTTTTAGATACACTTATTATAAGTCACTGAAAGATCTTCAAGTGCGCACATGGGGAGACAAAGGATGAAAAAGAAAATTAGAGATGAGGAGAGAAGGCGGGCAAGAATAATTGGAAGCAGAGGGGCATATGGCTTCTTTGTCTTAGAGAAATCACAAGCACAGCCCTTTGAAGGTAGACACAAAGTTATAAATCTTATTTTATTATTTTACTTTCTTAAAGCTCAATTTGTAAAGTAAGCAATTAAAATGTTCAAATTAAAAAGCCAAAGTAAATCACAATTATGAGTCAGCTCTTAATCTACTTAGATTTCTTTTCCTCTCTCAAAATGAAGAATTACATTTCATGTCAACTTCCACTAAAATCCCGGCAATGAAATTGTTTTCCATGGAATGAAGGCAGGGAGGGGTCTCATCACATAATGTCCCCTCAGCCAGAATCCTGAAAAGATCACATATGGAACAGTCCAATTGTTCATATTGACATACATTTATACAAGAGTTTTCAAATTAATTACAAGAGTAGAAGAAAAAAAATCAAGAAAAGGGCATCTCCTTACTGTGGCCCGGGTGAGATGTCAATCTTGTGATTCATCCAATCTGTAAATAAACAGCACGAGTCCTCATTAGAGATTTTAATGGGGTGAGTTCCGATTGGCAGGGGCAGATGAGAGGTTCAGCTGGAAGAAGATTTTTATCAATGGTCCAGGAGGAAAGGGGAGCAGGGTTTCCTTCAGTTACTCACCAATCAGATGCATGTAGAAGAGGCAAGTTATAAGCTATAATCTCCACTGTGGTTGCTGACATTAGATGGCTGGACTCAGGAAGGAGCCGTGTGACTGTCTTTATATGTTTTTTTTTTTCACCAACAACAAGCTGGATTTGAGCTGGCCATTACAGTCCAGTCACCTAAAGATCCCCGTGACTTAATTTCCAAATGACCTTTTAATCAAGCCAGACTCTGAAATGCTACAAATTTAGGCTGTGTTGTCTTCCTCTCTACTGTTCTAATTAAACTGTTTTAATTAGATTTCTCACATCTTACAGCATGTAGCCTGGGACTCAGATTTAATTTGATTTATTAAAATAACGTGATGTTGGAGGAAATTCTTAGCTGTTTCATGAGGTTTGTTTTTCTGTAGATGGTTCACTCTGAAGTCTGCACAGCAGAGTTCATGTGTGGAGCAGAGTATGTTTCCTTTCATTCTTTCCTCATAAGCACAGGTTATGCAGCTCCCTGCCCCAGCTTCATCAGGGGAAACCTGAATGGAAGCCAGTGTGAAAAGAGTGAGGAGGAGGGCTGAAGGAGGGAACTAGAAAAAGCCAGGGATGGAGGAGGAGAGCCAAATGACCTAAGGGACTATGGAGGGAGGAGGAGAGTGAAGAAAACCAGAAGGACTAGGTTAAGAACAAAGAAATGAGTCAAGACCTCTTCCATCATCTGAATTTTGTGTTCAGGCTGAGCATCTGATAGGAAGATTCTGTCTGCTAATGGACTATATCTTCCCTTTCCAGCCTTATAGCCATTAGGGTGACATCGGGTCAAATGCCAAACCCTGGAGTCAGGAGGCTGGGGTCTATTGTCAAGGCTCTCCATTGCTTTCCTGTGCATGTTGGCCTTCTCTTCTCTTTCATTTGGCTCTTGGAGCTTAGCAGCACCAGTGGGAGAAAATTGCACTCTTCCAATATCCATCTTGTAATTCCAGGGAGGCATTCTGATTGACCTTCCTTGGGTAAGCCAGAAACAATAGTTCCCAAAGCCACTGAACAGTGAGGAAAACGACATAATTAGTATAGGAGGTCATGGAGAATAAAGTAGGTTGAGTAGGGAAGCCCCAGAGAACGGAGGCTGAGGAAGGTCAGCTGCTAGTAGGAGGCAGCAGGTTGCCACGGTAAGTTCTAAGCAGAAGAAGTCAAGATAAAATGATGCTTGGGAAGCTAATTTTGGCAGACGTATGCAGGTTTTATTAGAGGAAGAAATAATTGGATGGACATGCAAAAAAAAAAAAACTTGACTCATATGTCTCACTTTATACAAAAATTAACTCAAAATGGATCATAGACCTGAAAGTAAAACTTAAAACTCTACAACTTCTAGGAAAAACAAATAAGAACAAGACTTTGCAAACAATAACAAATAAAATGCAAACAATAAACAAATAAGAACAAGACTTTATGCAAATTATTTCTTAGCTATGACACCAAAAATAAGATCCATAAAAGAAAAAAATTGATATATTGGACTTTGTCAAAATAAAACATTTCTGCTCTACAGAAGACACTAAAAGAATGTAAAGAAAAGCCACAGGCATTGAGAAAGTATTTGCAAACATATACCTGGCAAAAATTTGTATCTATCACATATACAAATTTCTCAAAACTCCATAATAAAGAAACAAGCAACTGAATTTAAAAAATGAGTAAAAGACTGAATAGACACTTCTCCAAAGGAGATAAACATGGATAGTAAATAAGCATCTATGAAAAGACAACACTTTTACTCACTAGAGTTATGTAGATTAAAAGCAATTTGAGGCTAGCCACGGTGGCCCATACCTATAATTCCAGTACTTTGGGAGGCTGAGGCCAGCAAATCACCAGAGCCCAGGAGTTGGAGACCAGCCAGGGCAACATAGGGAAACTGATGTTTTATATTTTTTCTGCAAAAAATACAAAAATTAGCCAGGCATGGTGGCACACACCTATAGTCCCAGCTACTAGGGAGGCTTAGATGGGAGGATCACTTGAGCTTGGGAGTTTGAGACTGCAGTGAGCTATGAGCATGCTACTGCACTCCAGCCTAGGTGACAGAGCAAGACTCCATCTCAAAAAAACAAAACAAAACAAAACATTAAAACCAAAGTGAGATACTACTGCATATCTATTAGAATGGGAAGGCAGGCAGGCAAAGAAGACAGAAAGAAGAAAGAAAGAGAGGGAGGGAGAGAGAGAGAGAGAAAGGAAGGAAGGAAGGAAAGAAGGAAAAGAAAGGAAGGAAGAAAGGAGGAAAGAAAGAAAGAAAGAAAGAAAGAAAGAAAGAAAGAAAGGGAAAGAAAAGAAAAGAAAGAGAGAAAGAAAGAAAGAAAGAAAGAAAGAAAGAAAGAAAGAAAGAAAGAAAGAAAAGAAAAAGAGAAAGAAAGAAAGGAGAGAGAGGGAGGGAGAGGAGACGGGGAGGGAGAGAGGTGGGCAGGGAAGGAAAGGGAAGGGGAGGGTGGGGAGGAGAAGGGAGGGGAGGCAGGGGAGAGGAGAGATGAAGAAAGGAAGGAAGGGAAAGAAAGAAGAAAGAAAGAAATGAAAGAGATAGAGAGAGGGAGGGAGAGAGGAAGGAAGGAAGGAAGTAAGGACGGATGGACTGCTGGTGAAGATACTTTTGTGGTGGGAATGTACACCACAAACGTACCACAAAATGGTACAGTCATTTAGGAGAACAGTTGGCAGTTTCTGTTTTAGAAGGAAAGAGATGTGGCAAGGCACAGTGGCTCACACCTGTAATCTCAGCACTTTGGGAGGCTGAAGCGGGCAGATCACCTGAAGCCAGGAGCTCAAGACCAGCCTGACCAACATGGTGAAACCCCATCTCTCCTAAAAATACAAAAAATTAGCCAGGTGTGGTGGCACATGCCTGCAATCCTAGCTATTCGGGAGGCTGAGGCAGGAGAATCGCTTGAACCTGGGAGGCCGAGGTTGCAGTGAGCCAAGATCGTGCCATTGCACTCCAGCCTGGGCAACAAAAGTGAAACTCCATCTCAAAAAAAAAAAAAAAAAAAGAAAAAAGAAAAAAAGGAGAGAGATGTGGTGAGGCATTAGGCCCTGTTGTACAACTGCAGGAATAATAGATGGCTAAGGAATTGATAAATATAGGAGACACACAGATGCAAGAACTGATAGGACTTATTGACTGGTTAGTTGTTACTGATGATGAAGGAAAGAAATATGGGTTAGATTAAATGATTGATTGTTCACCAAATATTCACTCTTTTCCTTGTTTTTCACTTCATGGAGGTAAAGGAGCAAAGTACCATTGATCCTGGGCTTGGCCTTGTAACTGACTTTAAAAAGGAGGCTTTGAAAACCATGCCAAATGTCTACCCACATTTCTGAAGCTTCCACCCTCTGCCATGAGAAGAGCATGCTCCCAGTAGCCATATGTCTTCACCCTGGGTCCAAAAATGAAGATCTAAGGTGAAGACCCAAACTCAACATGAAGCCCAGCCTAGTCTACCCCATTCCAGATGAGGCCAGCTGAGCTGCAACTCATTGACAGACCCATAAATATGAAATCAATGCTTGTTGTAAGCTGCTGAAATTTGGAGATGTTCATTAGAAAGATTATCACAGAAGAAATCTAACTAATACACAAAGATTGAGATGAAGCATTACAACTTGGATGACTGGAAGAATGAAAGACTAATTAGAAAGAGGGAAAAAGTTGGAAAAGAGAGGAACAGAGCACCTTTGGGGGACAAAGAAGTGCAGCATGTTTTTGTTCTGCTTTGTTTGCTTTGCTTTACAAATAATTTGATAGAATTCTTAAGTTCTACTGAGCTTTCAGCTCTTTGAGAGAAATGGTATATTTTGATCATCACTTCAGGACTGAGCATAGTACCTGGCACCTCATAGACATGCAATAAATATTTGCAGAATAAGTGAAATATGAGATGATGACAGGGTATTCAGGAGGAAATTCTCTAAACAAAAATGTGAATCAGAACTCAGGTGGGAGAACAGAACTTAGAGATAATGGAATCAATCAGTATAGAGGTGATGGGTAAACCTGTAGGAGGCCATGCATTCTGGAGGGAAAAGTGTAGGGACAGAGGAATAAAAGGATAAGACAGGCCTTTGGGGTGGCCGAGGGCTAGAGGATGGGAGAATGAAGAGGGGATATGTAGAGGAGGTAGAGAAAGAATGATTGAAGAAGGAGGAGAGCGAATAGGATCGTGGAAGCCAAGGGAGGAAAGGGCTTCCAGAAGCAGTGAAGGATCAATAGTATCAATTGCTGAAGAGAGGTCAAAAAGAATGAGTTAGAGGAAAACACCTAGAATTTCTCCCAAAAGGAAGTCATTGGTGAACTTAGACAGAGATGCTTTCTTCCATGTGTGAAATGTCTATTAACATCTAACAAAAAATATATACAGATATTTGAATCAGGATACAGAAATGAATCAATGTAAAGGGAGGTGTCGGCTGATTGAAGGCATCAAACATAACTGAGAGCAAACTTTGGCTTTTAGTGTCATTGTCAAGAAAATGTCCTATGGAACTGGATGGGCAAAAATCATTTTAGAAATAGAAAAAAATTGACACTGTCACTTCACTCTAATGCTCTGCATTGTTTTTTCTTTCATTCTTTTCTCTGTGGTAGCAAATAAAACAGATGCAGAGAATTCTAGCAGAGAAAACATATATTTCCTTCTAAGTGAAGTATTTGGAAAGCTGAGGCCATCTAGACTAGGTTAGTAGTGCATTAATTCATAACAGAAGCAGCCTCATAAATAATAGCTGGATATCAAGAAGAACGTCTGACACGAACTAGAATTTAGATAACAAGCTGATAGTACAGAAATAAAACTTGTTAGTAAAAGTGAACTTGGGGTTCCATTTTAAAACTAGGATTGTTTACTTGGCCAAATGAGGTAATTAACCAAAGAATGATTAAGGAGTCTAAGGGATTAATTTATTTGATAGTAAGAAGACAAGGTTCACTGAGCTTAGTGATAGATGCTAAAGAAGCGATAAGAACGCCCTGTGTTTGCAAGCAAACCGAAACCAAACTGTCTTAGTGAGCTGCTAACTTCAGATATACAAGCAGAAGACTCTGAGAAAGGACTTCGCTGAAACAACAGTGAGAAATTCTACAGCAAAAGAAATACTGCAGGGAGAAAGGGAGTTAGAAATAGTGATAGTTTAAAGTTCAATTAAAGTGAAATTATTAGTAAATTAATGGTAATAGGGAAGGAAACAAAACAGTAACTCCTTAAAAAGGATTGACCAAAATATCCCAGAAGAGCAATATAAAATGCCCATTTGTTTTTGGTTTCTTATCATTATAAATGATGGCCTATCAAAGCAACAGCAAACCCATTAATCAAGACTGTAAACAATTAAAATCTTTTTCCAGATCCGGGAAAGCTTCAGAATTATCAAGACAGTGCCAAAAAAGGAACATAAATTTCAGCCAGCCCTTTGGATCTGGGAAGTGTTTAGGCTACCCAGCCAAAAAGTCAGAGAGCAAACAGTCTAAACTAAGCTGATAACAACTGATCATTAATTAGAACTGAAGCCAACTATCTCAGTTTAGAGAAATATCTTGGCTACTCTGCTAAGAGCCAGAAAGCCAAAGGTCCAAATTGGGTTCATTATCATTAATCATAGGCAAAGCCACTGCCCAGAAAAGCCCCTGTTAGTGAGGGGGCACCTTTGAGAAGAAGCAGCCCCAAGAGAAGCTGGCAGGGATGCTTCTGCGGAAAGTGAAGAGAAGATGGGGGCCCTGCCCACTGTGTTTGGGGGCCTGAACTCAAGGCTCAAGTCCCGGAATTAATCACATGGAACAAATTCTAGCATTAGAGGACAAACTGATCATCTGATAACTTACCTTTACTGCAAAGACTTTTTTAAAAATGAGATTTTGACCTTGGAATCCCATGGAAGTAGGAGGAAGAAGGTACAGTACAGGCAGAGCAAGGGAGCAATAATGGAGATGATTTGGATAAAAGTGTCCAAAGGGAAATTAAATGCTGATAGCACCAAAAGTCAGTCACCAAATGGAAACAGGAAAAATGACAGTGAGTGATCGTAGGAAGTGATGACATAGGGATAGTTTTGAGGGGATTTAAGAATTGGATGCCATTTACAAGTTCATGCATACTCATATTTAAATGCATGTCCACGTCCATAAGAAAAATTTTTTTCTATTTAATTGGAGAGAGCACTAAGTGCCTTTTCATGCATGTCTCTATTTTCCTTATAATAATACTGTATTTCGTGGGTTCTAGGCTGCACACTATTTTCACATTTTAGTATCTGAAGTCAGAATATATTTTAAAATCATAGTTTGTCATAGTATAATTGGGGTGTTTTTATTATTGGTCCTAAAACAGTGATGAGTCTTACCATTGTTGCCATTTAGATGTGATGTAGTTCACAAATCTTTCTCACTTATCAGTAGTTATGCTGTGTTTCACTGGGTGGTCAGTCTGTGCTCTAACAGAGAAAGTGGGTGTGGCCAAGGTCGAAAGGCAGATCAGTACCAACCAGGGAAGAGACCAGTGCATGATTCAGGTTGCTGAGAACTGACAACATGCAAACCAGGCTCAGTTAGTATAGCATTTACTTACAGTAAGAGGAAAGAGGCTATGCACAAGATCCAGCCCCTTGCAATACTTTGGTCCCCCGTGGCTAGCAGATCCGTTCTGCAGCCAACTTCAACTTCATGCTGCAGTAGAAGGACCATAACCCTTGTCCCTTGTGATTTGAAATACAGAAAGCTGGGTGCATGCCGGAGGGCCACTGAAGCGTGCATAGCTAAGCAGTTCCAGGAGAGGTTTGCATGTGCCGAACGCAGCAGGAACAGGGACACACTGGCTGTGCTCTGAGCTCTTTGCCTGTAATGCGATTTGTGCACTTGCCAGTACATCCTGTATTGAGCACAAGGTTCTTCTTGGAAACAGAGGGGAGGCCCCCGGCTGCACTTGGACCCTTCTCTCACACTATACACATATTTTGTGCTAACTCTTCATTAAAGACTTATAACAACAGAGGACAAGTTTGACTCTATAGTAGTTTTCTCCATTTCATAAATGAGGAAACTGAGATTTCAACATGGTAAATAACCTGCCCAAGGTCAAGCTGCTAATAAGTGAGGCGGCCAGGTCCTGAACGTAGGTCCATGCAGCTTCAGAGCCTGTGCACTTAACCAGGATGCTTACACCACCCTGCCTCTTCCAAGAAGATGGTCTTTGGAGAAGAAAGAGTATTGATAATTTACTCAGACAGGGTAGGTGTAGAGGAGGTGGAAGAGAATGGAGAACATTCTTTTTAAGTAAGAGGAATACTCCAGGCAAGCAGCCTCTCACCCTTGTGGTTTGATGCCATCTACAACTGAAGGTGTTCATTCCAGGAAGACGGCTTTGTGAATGGTGCGACTGGTGTCTCCAAGCCTACTCCTTCTATATCCCTGCATATAGGCCTCAGAAACCTGAATGAGTAAGATATTTAGTCCCTGGGGTTCAGATAGTGTGCAAGAAACCTGTACCACTTTACCATCACTGAAAGATGCACGTTGTATTCCTGGAAGAGTTGATTACATTTCTCAGTGTCTTCATCATCTAAAGAAGGAATAATACAAATACTACATTCAAACCTGAACTCTGGACTCTGTACATATACATGTGGACTTTGTGTGTGTGTGTGTGTGCACACGTGCACACATGCGTGTATGTGTGCATGTGGAGTGTGTGTGTGTGCATGCATATATGTGTGTATGTGGAGTGTGTGTGTATGTGGAGTATGTATGTATGTGGAGTGTGTGTGTGTATGTGGTGTGTGTGTTCAGAGATACCATTTTAAAAGCTGTAAAACATAATTACATGGGTAAGCTTTGAACATGTGTGATATTTCACAAATACCACTCTGATAGATCTAGGGCATGTTTACATATTTTTAAACACATTAGGATAATTTCCATTCAAAAACGTGTATTTTTTCCCCAAATGCTATGTAAATGGTAATTTTGAATGCATAAGCACATTTTTGGTTAAAGAGAACATCGTCATCACTTAATATATTACTAGAGATATACACAGATGTTGTTTATGCTTATGATTTATGTAAATTGCCTTTCACTGGGGAAGAAATGTATACATGAGATTTAAACTTGTTATTTCTTATATATTTAGTGTACGCAGTTTGTTTATATTTCACAGAAAACAAATATAGAAAAGCAATAGAAATCAGCATATTGTACCAAGCTTTCTGACAATTTTGAATTAAATGCCCTGAATTTGTTAACTTTCAGAAATGCTGAAAAATTAAGAGAGACAATTTAGGAAGGGTGTATTTTCCCATTGTGCTCCGTGTACACCAGTCTCAGTAGTAAACACAAGTTTTTATGTTCCCTGAGGGCACATTTGCACCATCCTTCCTTTGCTCATGATGACTCTTCAGACCCCATGCCCATCTCAGAATGTGCTTCATGTGGCCTTGTTCAATCCTACTTGTATTAGTATCCTGTGGCTGCTGTAACAAGTGGCTGTAACAAACATGGTGGCTTAAAACAACAAAAACGTGTTCTCTCACAGTTCTGGAGGACAGAAATCTGAAATCCTTTTCACTGGGCTGAATCAAGAGGTCAGAAGGGCTGTGTTCTCTCTGGAGGCTTAGTGGAGAATCTGTTCCTTTGCTTTTTCCAACTGCTGGTGTATGTCAGTCATTCTTGGCTTGTAGCTGCAGCACTCCAATCTCTGCCTCCATGGTCACCTTGCCTCCTCCTCTTCTGTCTGTGTCATCTATCTCTCCCTGTCTCTTACAGGACACTTGTGATTAGAATTAGGGCCCACCCAGATAATCCAGGATAATCTCTCCATGTTAGGATCCTTGCTATGGACTGAATATTTGTGTCTCCCCCAAATTCATATGTTGAAACCCAATCCCCAGTGTAATGGTATTTGGAGGTGGGGCCTTTAGGAATAATTAGAGTTAAATGAGGTCATGAAGATGGGTGCCTTATGATGGGATTAGTGCTCTTATAAAAAGAGAAAGAGTAAGCTGAGATCCCACCACTGCACTCCAGCCTGGGGGACAGAGAAAGACTCTGTCTCAAAAAAAAAAAAAAAAAAAGATGGGAGATCTCTCTTCACCACTTGAGAATACATCAAGAAGGCAAACCAGGAAGAGGGCCCTTACCAGACACCAAGTCTACTAGCACCTTGATCTTGGACCTCCCAACCCCTAAACCTGTGAGAAATAGATGTTTGTTGTTTAAGCCACCTAGTTTATGGTATTTTGTTACAGCAGCCCAAAATGAGTAACACAATCCTTGATCTCATCTGAAAAGGCCCTTTTCCTTTATAAGGTAAAGTGTACAGGTTATAGGGATTAGGACCTGATGTCTTTGGTTGGCCATTTTTCAACCTACAATACTACCATTCTCCTAACCTACCTCAAGTCTCAGCTTTTCCATGAAGTAGGAAAATGGAGACAGTGCTGAACTAGGAATCAGGGAGCTAGACTCCAGTTTTGACTTAGAACTCACTTGCTTTTTTACCCTGGGCTGCCACTTCTTTGGACCTCAGTTTCCTTGATGTAAAACAGGTGAGTCAGATGCAACTTTGTCAATAAGGCTGCCATAACATTTTGGGTGGGATAATTCTTTACTCTGAAGGACTTCAGTATCATTAGCATATCTGACCCTAAATGCTTGGTCAAGATGACACCCCTCACCCACATTTCACAGAGAGAGTCACTGAAATAGAACATCTCCCAGATGCCTTTAAAAAAGAATATTATATTTATTGATGAGAGTGTCCCCAATTTAGAAGTAATGCATGTCATGCCAGTTAAACAAATAGAAAAACAGTTTTAAGTACCAAAAATAAAGAAAATCACCCAAGATAATTGCTGCCAGCATTTTGGTATTATCCCTCCAGTCTCTTTCTTCTTTTCTTCCTCTTTCTCTTTCTTTTTCTTTCTTTCTTTTCTTTCTTTCTCTCTTTCTTTCCTTTTCTCCTTCCTTCCTTCCTGCCTCCCCCACTTCCCTCTACTTCCCTCTTCTCCCCTCCCTCCCCTCTTCTCCTTTCTTTTTCTTTTTTTTCTCTCTCTCTCTTTTTTTTTTCTTTTTTTTTTTTTAGACAGGATCTCGCTCTGTCACCCAGGCTGGAGTGCAATGGCAGGATCTTGGCTCACTACAGCTTTGACTTTCCAGACTCGAGCAATCTGCTTGCCTTGGCCTCCCAAGCGGCTGGGACTAGAGGTGTGCACAACCACGGCCAGCTAATTTTGTATTTTTTGTAGAGACAGGTTTTCGCCATGTTGCCCAGCCTGTTCTCAAACTTCTGGGTTCAAGCAATCCACCCACCTTGGCCTCCCAAAGTGCTGGGATTATAGGCGTGGCCTATAAGGCCACTGTCCTTGGCCTTTCATGCATCTCTATACATTTAAAAATGCAAATTGGATCTCACCAAACATTCTGTTTCAAAATTTCCTTGTTATTCTAAATAATACACTATTAATATTCCTTCACATTATGAAATATTCTTCTATGAGTTGATTTTTTAATGAAATTCAGTATTTCACATGGGTCACTGATAACAACACTGCGAGTCACACCACTCTGACCCTGTAAATACAGTGTATCTTTTTCATCTTCTGGTTTTGGCACCACCATTTTGGCACAAGATTATATTATGCTTTTATTCTCCTTATTATTATTATCATTAGTTTTTTTTTTTTTTTT
>NW_016808531.1:0-14628 GCF_001698545.2 Rhinopithecus bieti | reverse complement strand
TTCCTGATTTTTTAATGATTGCCATTCTAGCTGGTGAGAGATGGTATATCACTGTGGTATTGATTTCAATTTCTCTGATGGCGAGTGATGATGAGCATTTTTTCATGTGTCTGTTGGCTGTATGAATGTCTTCTTTTGCGAAATGTCTGTTCATATCCTTTCCCCACTTTTTGATGGGGTTATCATTAGTTTTTTAGACAGAGTCTTGCTCTGTTGCCCAGGCTGGAGGACTGTAGTGCAATCTTGGTTCACTGCAACCTCCACCTCCCAGGTTCAAATGGTTCTCACTCCTTAGCCTCCCGAGTAGCTGGGATTACAGGTGCACACCACCATGCCTGGCTAATTTTTTTTGTATTTTTAGTGGAGACGGGGTTTCACCTTGTTAGCCAGGCTGGTCTCGAACTCCTGACCACAGGTGATCCACCTGCCTCAGCCTCCCAAAGTGCTGGGATTACAGGCATGAGCCACTGTGCCCGGCCTTATTTCCTTTTTTAAAATAAATGTGTAAGATTGTAAAATCGTTGAGAGTAGATACTGGAAAAAAAATAATAATAACTTGAATAAAAGTTAAATGTTGGAAGTTGGAGAAAGTTATCTTTCTTTTAATTAAGTTTTTTAAATTAAAATTTTAAGTCAACACATAGTAAGTGTACATTTTAATGGGGTATGTAGTGATGATGTGATACATATAATGTATAGTGATCAGATGAAAGTTATCTTTAAACACTCCTATCTAAATGGATGCCCTTCCCCATCCTGTTCCCTGCTAAAAGTGAAGATATCAACCATAATATAAGCAACACCGATGTAGCATTTTAATGTGCCATGAAAGTGTTTGACATATATTGATTCATTTAATCCTCACAGAAAGCATATTGGGTAGGTACTATTAGAATGAAACTGAGGCACAGAGAGACCAAGTAACTTGCCCAAGTCCACACAGTTAATAAGTGGCAAAGCTGGGATTTCAGTTAGGGTAGCATCACTCCTGAAGTCTGTATTCTTTTTTTTGAGATGGAGTCTCATTCTGTCGCCCAGGCTGGAGTGCAGTGGCCTGATCTCGCCTCACTGCAAGCTCCACCTCCCGGGTTCATGCCATTCTCCTGCCTTAGCCTCCCAAGTAGCTGTGACTACAGGTGCCTGCCACCACGCCCGGCTAATTTTTTGTATTTTTAGTAGAGACGGGGTTTCACCGTGTTAGCCAGGATGGTCTCAATCTCCTGACCTTGTGATCCACCCACCTCGGCCTCCCAAAGTGCTGGAATTACAGGCATGAGCCACCGTGCCTGTCCTGAAGTCTGTATTCTTAACCCTTCTACCATGTTGACTCTTTTTTTTTTTGAGTTGGAGTCTCGCTCTGTCGCCCAGGCTGGAGTACAGTGATGTGATCTCAGCTCACTGCAACCTCCACCTCCTGGGTTCAAGTGATTCTTCTGCCTCAGCCTCCCAAGTAGCTGGGAGTACAGGCGAGTGCCACCACACCCAGATAATTTTTTGTATTTTTTTTTTTTTAGTGGAAACAGGGTTTACCATGTTAGCCAGGATGGTCTTGATCTCCTGACCTTGTGATCTGCCTGCCTCGGCCTCCCAAAGTCATGTTGACTCTTAAAAGGGCAAAAAGGAGAAGTGGGTATGGTGGTAGTGGGAGTCTCCATCTCTGAGGGGTCTAGGAGCAGGGTCAACCTGTGTCGCATGGGTGACAGGTAATCATTTGGTGCCCCTTCCAAGGAAAGCACCTATTCTTTAGGTGCTTCTCCTGTATTGATTTAGCTGGGTTAGACAAGATCAGCAAAGAATGTCCTCTAGAACACTATCTATTTCTGAGGGAAGAGGATACATTACATATTGCTAGTTAGATCTGAAGTCCTGTTTGCAGACCTGAGTTATTTAGCACCTGATTTCTGACTTTCAGCTGCCTGGCACTTTGTTCAGCTCTGACTAGAAGCTGGAGGCAGGCAGTGTCCCTTGGCTGCCTCCGGCATCGGGGGAAAGGAATGGGTGTTTCCTGCTTCCCTCTCTCATCAGCTGTTAACTGATATGAAGAGTGACATTGTCCAAATCAGAGGAATGATCAGACCAAGCATTATTTAAACACTGACAAAATTATTTAAAATACTTATTAAAAATGTTATTCATATCATTATTATATATATTAAATATTATTCATGAATAATTATTTGTTCAATAATTACTTAGAGAGTCCATGCTGTAAACAGATGAACTAAAGAAACTTGTCAAGTTCTGCCCTCATGGAGTTTACTTCTTGAAGGGGAAGCCAGACAAAATCAAACAGACATGGGCTAGACTCTCAGGCAGTGATGGCTGCTAGTGAGAGGTGACAAGGGGTGACATTGTGCTAGCAGCCCTCCCTTTCGGTGCCTCCTCAGCCTCGGCATCCACTCTGGCGGTGCTTGAGGAGCCCTTCAGCCCACCACGACACCCTGGGAGCCCCTCTCTGGGCTGGCTGAGGCCGGAGCCGCCTCCCTCTGCTTGCGGGGAGGTGTGGAGGGAGAGGCGCGGGCAAGAACCGGGGCTGGGAGCAGGACTCGTGGGCCAGTGCAAGTTCAGGTGGGTGTGGGCGCGGACTCGGTGGGCCTGCACACTGAGCGGCCAGCCGGGGCAGCCCAGGGCAGTGAGGGGCTTAGCACCCGAACCAGCAACTGCAGAGGTTGCCCCAGGTTCCCCAGCAGTGCCAGCCCACCAGGGCCACACTCAAATTCTCACCGGGCCTTATCTGCCTGCCCGCGGGGCACCATTCAGGACCTGCAGCCCGCCGTGTTTGAGCTCCTCCCCCTGCGGTGGGCTCCCTCGCGGCCTGAGCCTCCCAAAAGGGCCCTGCCCCCCTGCTCCGGGGTGCCTGGTCCCATGGACAGCCCAAGTGCTGAGGAGTGCAGGCCTGGCTAGGGACTGGCAGGCAGCTCCTGGCAGGCAGCTCTGCCTGCAGCCTGTGCAGGATCCATCCACTGGGTGAAGTCAGCTGGGCTCCTGAACTGGATGGGGACTTGGAGAACTTATATCTAGCCAGAGGATTGTATGTGCACCAGTCAGCACTCTATCTAGCTAACCTAGTGGGGACTTGGAGAACTTTTCTGTCTAGCACTCTGTGTCTACCTCAAGGATTGTAAATGCACCAATCAGTACTCTGTGTCTAGCTCAGGGTTTGTAAATACACCAATCAGCACTCTGTGTCTAGCTCAGGGTTTGTGAATACACCAGTTGGTACTCTGTATCTAGCTAACCTAATGAAGACTTAGAGGACTAGCACTGCGTGCCTCTGTGTCTAGCTCAAGGATTGTAAATGCACCAATCAGCACTCTGTGTCTAGCTCAGGGTTTGTAAATACACCAATCANCCAAGGGGCATCCAGTGAGTAGCTCAGGGTTTGTAAATACACCAATCAGTACTCTATGTCTAGCTCAAGGTTTGTAAACACACCAATTGGTACTCTGTATCTAGCTAACTAGCACTCTGTGATTGTGTCTAGCTCAAGGATTGTAAATGCACCAATCAGCACTCTGTCAAAACGGACCAATCGGCTCTCTGTAAAGTGGACCAATCAGCTCTCTGTAAAATGGACCAATCAGCAGGATATGGGAGGGGCCAGATAAGGGAATAAAAGCAGGCTGCCAGCCCAGTCAGTGGCAACCTGGTGGGCTCCCTTTCCAGCCTGTGTAAAGTTTGTTCTTTCCTTCTTTGGGCTAAATCTTGCTGCTGTTCAATGTTTGGGTCCACGCTGGCTTTATGAGCTGTAACACTCATAAGGAAGGTCTGCAGCTTCACTCCTGAAGCCAACGACACCACAAACCCACCGGGAAGAAGGAACAATTTCAGATAGGCTGCCTTTAAGAGCTGTAACATTCACCACGAAAGTCTCTAGCTTCACTTCTGACAGCGAGACCACGAACCCACCAGAAGGAAGAAGCTCCAGACACATCTGAAAGTCTGAAGGAACAAATCCCAGACACACCATCTTTAAGAACTGTAACACTCACCGCCAGGGTACACAGCTTCGTTCTTGAAGTCAGTGAGACCAAGAACCTACCAATTCCGGACACACTAGGAAGAAAAAGTAGCAGCAAGAGGACTGAGGGGTGGGGACAGAGGAGGGAAGCTGTGGGGGTGGTGTGAGCTTGGTGTAATCAAGAAAGGCAGTGCGGGCTGAGTGTGGTGGCTCCTGCCTATAATTCCGCACTTTGGGAGCCTGAGGCAGGAGGATCTTGAGGTTAAGAGATAGAGACCATCCTGGCCAACAAGGTGAAACCCCATCTCTCCTAAACATACAAAAATTAGCTGGGCATTGTGGCGTGTGCCTGTAATCCTGGTTACTCGGGAGGCTGAGGCAGAAGAATTGCTTGAACCCGAGAGGTAGAGGTTGCAGTGAGCCAAGATCGTGCCACTGCACTCCAGTCTGGGACAGAGTGAGGCTCCATCTCAAAAAAAGAAAAGAAGAAGAAGAAGAAAGCCAGTGCAACTAATAAGGAACAGATAAGGTATAGGGTGATCAGAGGTGATGCTGGACATGAGGCAGGGGCCCGGTCATGTGGGGGCCTGAATGTGTTATTCAAGGCAAGATAGGAAGACAGTGATGGTTTTTTTTTTTTTTCCTTGAGAAAAGGGTGAGGAGTTTTGGGGGATCGTCTGGGGTGTGAGATGTCTCCTTATGTTGCCCCACTGGTCTCTAACTCATGGGTTCAAGCGATCCTCCCACCTCAGCCTCCTGAGTAACTGGGATTACAGACGTAAGCCACTGCACTGGGCTCTTAGTGACAAGGATTTTGAATCAGGAAGAGGTATGGTTGAATTTTCATTGTCAACACCCATTATGGAGCCGTGTTGAAGACAGACCCTAAGATGGGAGCAAGACAGGTTGGGAAGCTGGTTAGGAGCTGCTGCTGCAGAAAGATGATGGAGGCTTGACCAGGCAGCAATGTAAGCGGTGAAAAATGGTCAGATTTGGAATGTAATTTTGAAGGTGGAGTTGACGGATTGGTTGTGGGGTGGGAAAGAAAGCAGAGAAGACTTCTGCTTTTTCCCCTTCAGGGGTAAGCACAGGAGGCAGTAAAATGCCACAACAAAAGAAAATATCAAATGTGCCTTGTTAGATATCTAAGTAAGCTGTCTCATTGAATAAATGAGTCAACGGAGAGTTCCATGTTGAAGGTCTAATTGGGGTTTACCAACATATACTTGTTATTTAAATCCATGGAAATAAACAATCATTTGGAGCTGCACTGTCCAACACAATAGCTACCAGTAGCTACATTTCTTATGAAAATGTACCATCTGAGATGTACTGGAAATGTAAAATAGATCCTGGCTTACAAAGACTTAGCATAAAAAAAGTAAAATATCAACTGGGTACGGTAACTCACACCTGTAATCCCAGCACTTTGGGAGGCCAAGGCGAGAGGATCACTACATCAAGATTTCGAGACCAGCATGGCCAATATGGTGAACCCCGTCTCTAGTAAAGATACAAAAAATTAACCGGGCGTGGTGGTGTGTGCCTGTAATCCCAGCTACTTGGGAGGCTGAGGCAGGAGAATTGCTTGAACCCAGCAGGCGCAGGTTATGGTGAGCTGAGATAGCACCACTGCACTCCAGCCTAGGTGACAGGGTGACACCCTGTCTCAAAAAGCAAACAGTAAAATATCTCATTAATAGTTTTTAATATTGATTATCATGTTCAGAAGATAGTACTTTTGATGTACTTGGTTAATAAATATATTATTAAAATTAGGTCAGACGCGATGGCTCACGCCTATAATCCCATCACTTTGGGAGGCCAAGTTGGGTGGATCACTTGAGGTCAGGAGTTTGAAACCAGCCTGGACAATATGGTGAAACCCTGTCTCTACAGAAAATACAAAAATGACCTGCAGCACGGTGGCACATACCTGTAGTCCCAGCTACTAGGGAAGCTGAGGCAGGAGGATTGCTTGAGCCTGGGAAACAGAAGTTGCAGTCAGTCAAGATCATGCCATTGCACTACAGTCTGAGCGATGGGAGTAAAATCTTGTCTCAAATACTAATAATAAAATAAATTAATCTCACCTGTTTCTTTTTATTTTTTTTTAAAAATGTGGCTAGTAGAAAGCTAAAAATTACATATGTGGCTCACATTACATTTCTATCGGATAGGGCTTAACTTTAGACAGAGGTAAAAAAAAGAAACTTTTAAATATAGTAAAAAAAAAAAAACTTTTGAGGATTCAACCTATGGGGCATTCCATGATGTAGCAGTTGTGAAGAGGGACCTTGGTGTAAAAGGACTAAAAGGAAGTGGCCTCAGAGGGAGAACACCCAGGAGGATGTTGTGTTCTGGAAACGAAGTGAAAAAAGAGGGAGCAAGCATTTTAGAGACTGCTGTGAGGTGATGTACAATGTGGACTGGAAACTGACCGTTGGATTTATCAACATGGAAGTTGTTGGTGTACTTGTTGGTTTCAGTGTGTATGTATGTGGGAGGGCAGGGTGGGAATAGGAATGGCATGCAAAACTCATCAGAGTTGACTTTTATAAAGAGGGAATGTAGGTAGGGATTAGAGCATCAGTTACAGACATTTGGCCCTGAAAAGGAGCAGAATAATGGAGGTGCCAAGGAATAGGGGTTCAAGGGAAATATTGTTTGTCTAAGGGAAATATATATTTTAAAGTAGCTACCTACTAACTTTTTATTCTTTATTAAGGTTTTGACCTAAATAAATCATCTCACAAATATCTATTAGCTCACAGGCATCTTCTAATTTTATTTTATCAGAAATAGGAAATGCTAAGAATTTTAAAGGAGTACCCGTATTTGGTTTGGCCCACAAAATCATTGTGAATAAAGATGTCTAGGATTACAAAATCTGTTTTAGGGTTACTAACAATACTAACACAATAGATTGTATGCACTTCCCTAAAACATAGAACTGTGACATTATCTGTGTTGCAGGGGCAAGTGTGTGAAATTCCTGAACTTTGGAATTGAACATAAATGCCAGACTTCTTGTATTACATTTTGGTTGATCATCATATCTTATTATTCTTACCAGTACTTAGTGGAGCTCATGGTACATAAAAAGTGCTTAATGTAATTGAATGAATGAATGAAGATAATCTCTGCATCTGAAATACCAAATAGCCTAGCAGTACCCAAGAATTCACCGACAGATGGCACCATGCTGTTTCCCATAAGAGCTTATATAGAAACAACGTTAATATGACGTTCAATTCCAATTCCAAGTGCTGGTTAGGGCGACAGGGTGAGACTCTGTCTCAAAAAACAAACAAACAGTAAAATATCTCTAATAGTTTTTAATATTGATTAATATGTTGAAAAGAGAGTACTTTTGATATACATGGTTAATAAATATATTATTAAAATTAGGCCAGACGCGATGGCTCACACCTATAATCCCAGCACTTTGGGATGCCAAGTTGGGTGCATCACTTGAGGATCCACCTAACTTGAGAAATGGAATCCTCAAAAATATATTTTACTACTTTAAATTTTATAGCTAAATTATTAAAGCATGTTCATATGTGTTTATTTTTCTTATAAATAGCTAAATTATCTAAGTTAGGCCCTTTCTTTAGGTCAAAGCTTGAAAAGAAAGATTGATTTGTAGATCAGAGAAAGAAAATACCCACAGGTTATTACTGTTAAAATATTTGTGAATACTAAGAAGTCGAGTTGCACAATCCATTCTCCCTGAGAGATTAAAATCTTTCAATGGCAGTAAAAACAGGGGTGTTTTGCATACATCAGAGCATGGGCATGATGCTTTAGAGAGCAAATGTTGCACTCTGCAGTTCCAGTGTAGACTGGAGGTGATGAGGACCAATCCAAACACTCAGTGTGCTAGACAAACCCATATGGTTTTCACATACCGTGTGTAAAACTTTCCCTGGAGGGTCACTTGTAAACAGAGCTCCCACCGTGACCCTCATTACTTTTTCTGTAGAGGTAATTATGACTTTCATAATTTTCTATGCCCATTATTTAACCTGCAGGTCTGAGAAGTGGATGGATGTGTTTTAAGACAACAGTGTGGTGAAAAGGCCACAGCTTGGCAGCTCCTGTAGCATGGAAAGTCACACACAGGATAGACAGGGCAACAGCAGCATCATGAGCAACCTTACAGTATTAATCATTTACTTAACCATTTGAGAAGAGTGCCTGCTGCCACTTTATCTATCAATTGATTTTTTTTTGAGATAGAGTCTCACTCTGTTGCCCAGTCTGGAGTGCAATGGCGTGATCTCAGCTCACTGCAACATCCACCTGTTGGGTTCAAGCAATTATCCCGCCTCAGCCTCCTGAGAAGCTGGGACTACGGGCATGCACCACTATGCCCGGCTAATTTTTTGTATTTTTAGTAGAGATGGGGTTTCACCATGCTTGCCAGGCTGGTTTCAAACTCCGGACCTTGTGATCCACCCACCTCAGTCTCCCAAAGTGTTGGGATTACAGGTGTGAGCCACCACTCCCCGCCCTATCTATCCATCCATGCATCCATCCATCCATCCATCCATCCATCCATCCATCCTCATCATGAAGTCTCTATCTCAGATGCATATACAACCTGCAGATAAATGCAACTGGCCAAAGCTAAGAAAGTAGGTGCTTTTGAATTGGCTGGGCTCTGCCACAGTGGAGCAAGACAGGAGATACCCAGAGTTCCTGGCCCCTCTTTGCTCTCTTCCTTTGTGAGCCTGGTGACTGGGATTGCAGGAAGAGTCAAGCAGGGCTAATCTGGCCCCCCTGAAGTGTTAGTAAGGTCTACTTAGGTACTGGTATTGTGTCCAGAATTGGTTCCTTCTAGTGGGTTCTTGGTCTCACTGACTTCAAGAATGAAGCCACCAACCTTCGCTGTGTTTTTAGTTCTTAAAGATGGTGTGTCTAGAGTTCATTCCTTCAGATGTTCAGATCTGTCTGAAGTTTCTTCCTTCTAGTGGGTTCGTGGTCTCGCTGACTTCAGGAGTGAAGCCGCAGACCTTCGCAGTGAGTGTTACAGCTCTTAAAGGTGACACGTCTGGAATTGTTTGTTCCTCCTGGTGGATTCATTGTCTGGCTGACTTCAGGAATGAAGCTGCAGACCCTCGCTGGGAGTGTTACAAGCTCGTAAAGCTGGTGCGGACCCAAAGAGTGAGCAGCAGCAAGATTAACTGTGAAGAGTGAAAGAACAAAGCTTCCACAGCGTTGAAGGGGACCCAGGTGCATTACTGCTGCGGTCCCTGGTGGACAGCTTTTATCCCCTTATTTGGCCCCACCCACGTCCTGTTGATTGGTCCATTTTACAGAGTGCTGATTGGCCCATTTTACAGAGTGCTGATTGGTCCATTTTTACAGAGTGCTGATTGGTGCGTTTACAAACCTTTAGCTAGACACAGAGCACTTAGTGGTGTGTTTATAATCCTTTAGCTAGACAGAAAAGTTCTCCAAGTCCCCACCTGACCCAGAAGCCTAGCCTGCTTCACCTCTCAGTATGTCTGATATAGCACATACCTTGCCAGTAGTTTCACCTTGTCAGTGAATTTCTTGAGAATAACACCTCTCTGAACTTTCAAATGTATGCCCATAAATGACTAAATGTTTACATGATGCCTTAGATATTCTCACCATGATCTCTTCTACTTGAGTATACTCCTTAATTGCCTTTGTGGGGTTTTCCCATCTTTTACTGTGGGCCCACCCCAGGGATTGGTCACCAGTCTATTCTGATTCACCCATTGACTCAGTTACTACCTGGAGGATGAAGATTCTAGACTTCTTTCCTGAGTTACCACCTCCTCCCTCTGGCACCTGAACCTCTCTTCCTAAATGTTTCATTAGTGTCTCAAATGCAGTATATGTGAAGGAAAAACACCTCATCATTCACTTCCCACACCTACTGCTTTTATGAATTGACCTTTCTTGTGTACACACTATATTTGACAGGTTTCTAGTATCATTTTTGTACTTTAAAAAAGAACATAACTTAGGTAAGTTAAGATGCATAATTATAAAACAGATACTCATGAAGACTCCCCTCAACTTAAGAATGAACACATTAACCAATATGGTTGCTTCTGTGTAGAGATTCACTCCCTCAACCTTTTGACTTCTTCTCATAGCATATTAGTTTCCTATTGCCTCTGTAACAAATTCCCACAAATTTAATGGCTTAAAACAGCAGAAAATTATTATTATCTTACAGTACTGGAAAGCAGAAGTGTAAAGTGGGTCAGCAGGGCTGCATTCTTTCTGATGGCTCTGGAGTTTATATGTAGGGGAGAAGCCATTTGCATTCCTTCTGATGGCTCTGGAGTTTACATGTGGGGGAGAAGCCATTTCCTTGCCTTTTGTAGCTTTCCAGGCTGAAGCATTCCTTGGCTCATTGCCCCTTCCACCATCTTCAAAGCCAGCATCATATTTTCAAATCCCTCTTTCTCTATCTCTGACCTCTGCTTCTGAAACAAGCCCAATTTTCCCATAGAACTGATGTTTATGGTTTCTTTTGAATAAACATAGAAATTGACTCTCCCAGTCTTAAAACTTGAGAAAGTTACATTTTTCTTACCTGAGTTGCTTTCTCAGGAAACCAAGCATCAGGCCTCCCAGATAATATCAGGGAGCTGAAATTGACCAAATCACTGCATCTGGACAATGAAACGCCAGAGCCCCCACCTGTGATGGTTACCTGACCAACCACCTGCTGCCTGTAGAAAACTTCTCTTCCTTACCTCTCCCTAATTCCTGTTTTCCCACACATGCTTACATTTCTTCCCTGCTATATAAACCCCTAATTTTAGTCAGTGAGGGTGATAGATTTCAGACTCTCATCTCCCTTCTATTTGTGATGGATTTGGATTTGGATCTATCAGGAAATAGATTTCACACTGATCTCCCATCTCCTTGGCTGCAGCATCCGATTAAAGCCTTTTTCCAGCAATACTCATTGTCTCAGTTATTGACTTTTTGTGTGGTCAGCAGCAGGACCCAGACCGAACCCCTGACATTTCAGTAACACTTCCATGACCATCTATGCTCTCTGACTCTAACCACCCTGCCTCCTTCTTAGAATACAATGGGTTCACCCATGTAGTCCAGGATAATCCTCCCATCTCAAGATCCTTAACTTAATCACATCTTCTATGTCCGTTTGCCATATAAGGTAACATATTCACAAGTTCTGGGGATTTGGACATGGACATCTTTGGAGAGTCATTATTCTCTTACTACACATAGTAATTACCACTATCCTGAATAGTGTTACAGTTTCTTTAAGATCACATTGCCAAATAGGGATGTATCTTAACATTTTATTATTACATTTTGTTTGTTTTAGAACTTCATAAAAATGATAAAACACAATATGTAATCTATTTGTTTACTTAATATGATTACTCTAAGATTCACTCACATTACATGTAGTTCATGTATTTGTATTACTGTTTAAAACATGCTGTTAATGTACCTAAAATTATTCACCCATTCTGTAGTTGATATAAGTAGTACATTAGGAATATTCTTGTCTCCTGGAGAAGGAATGTGCATGGGTTTCTCTAGAGTTTATATCTAGGAGTGGAATTTCTGGGTTATAAGGTATACTAAAGGATAAAATAGTGGCAAATTACTTTTTCCGTTAAACACAGTATATAAATGTTACAGTTTCTCCATATCTTTGCCAACAAGCAATAGAGTAAGTCATTACATTTTAAAATTTGAACATTTATATTACTTATGGAAGTAGGTATCTTTTCGTATGTTTTCAGCCAATTGTGATTCCTCTTTGGGTAGGTGCTTATTCATGTAGTTTGCCTATTTTCCCACTTCTAGGCCTTCTTTATATATTTATTAGATAAATCCTTCATTGGTTAGTTGTATTGTGAATAAACAGTCAGATTGTGACTTGTCTTTTTTTTAACTTTTTTTAATAGTGTCTGAAACAACACAAAGAATCAGATTGTCAAATCAGACTCACACGAGTCAGAGTCTTACCCAGCATTAAGCTTTACTAATACAGGATACAGGTTTTTGAGATGCAGCAAGGGAGGTCTGGAACCATCAGTGTCACTCTTCAGATCCTCAGCTGCCCCACCAGATGCACTCTGTGTCCATAATTAATATATGAGGTCTCTAAGCAATGTGTGAGATTCACCTCTCTCATACAGAAGGCGGCTATTTGTAAAACAAAATGTACCCAATGATGTACCACCAATCTATAAATCTCAAATTTTGTTTAACATGATTAGTTCTAGATAGCCAGCTACATGCTGCTAAAAGCACCCCATAGATAAGGAGCATTGTATTCACAAATTCCATTTCATTTGCCAAAATGTTGGTCAGTAGCATGTTTATGAGAGTAGACCGTCTTTCATGGTCCTGCTCTGCATTTCTTAACTGGAGATAATGGATTGCAGCCCTGCTGCTTAACGCTTTATTTGCCAATGTCTTTGATTAATATGTGTGATGCAAAGGAACAATCCAGTGTGTTTTTTTCTCTATTGGTAACCAGTTGTCTCAGTAACATTCGTGGAATTTTATGAAATCATTTTTGTAGAGACTATAATGTATATTATACCCAATATTTGAAATAGATAATATTTGGGGACTTGCTTTATGAATTAATATGTGGTCAAGATTTGAAATATTTCACTTGTGTTAGGGAAGATTGTGTATTCTTTCTAAAAGTTATTATTAATTTACTTTTTAATTGACAAATACAAATTGTATATATTTATGGTATACAATGTATTTTGAGATATGTAGACATTGTAGAATGGCTAAATCAAGCTAATTAGCATATGCATTACCTCACGTACTTTTTTGTGGTGAAAATACTTAAAATCTATTTTCTTAGCAATTTTCACATATACAATACATGGTTATTAACTATAGTCGCCATGTTATACAATGGGTATCTTGAAGACTGTATTCTTTAGCTGTTAAAGGCAGGGTTCTATAACTGTCTAATAAATCAAGCTGATCAATCCTGCATTTTCAAATTTTACTTTGCAAATCTTCACAAAGATTTATTGTGTTCTTAACTTATGAATAAATGAGATAGATGCATTGAAATATCTCAGTATGCTTGCTATTTTGCAATATTTCTCTGTGATTCTATTGATTTTTCTCTCTGTATGTGAAGGTTTCATTATTGAGTGCATACAAGTTTAAAATTATTCTTTATCTAGGGTGAATTTCTTATAATGTAGCGATCCTTTCAATCCCGAATAATGCCTTTTGTCTCTGAGTTTACTTTTCTGCTATCAATATAACTATATTAGCTTATCAGCTTTTAAAAATTAACATTTGTCTCACCTTTTTTTTTTTCTTTTACATTCAATATTTCTGAGTCCTTGTGTTTTAAGTGTGTCTCTTATAAAGAAGCCTATATATATTTTCTTTCTGTTTTTCTTCTGGTCAGAAAATCTTCATTTTGTTTAATCAATTTACATTTATTGTGATTACTCACATATATAGTGCAGTGGTGTGATCTTAGCTAACTGCAACCTCCATCTTCAGGGATCAACTGATTCTCTCTTCTCAGCCTCCCAGAGTAGCTGGCACCACAGGTGCGTGACATCGTACCTGGCTAATTTTTGTATTTTTTGTAGAGATGGGGTTTTGCCATGTTGCTGAGGCTGGTCTTTAACTCCCGGCCTCCAGCAATCTGCCTGCTTCAGCCTCCCCAAAATGCTGGGATTACAGGCCTGAGCCACTGTGCCTGGCCTTGAACTTGTTTTTATTATTATTTTTTCTGCTTTTCTTTTAAAAATTGATTGAATTTTGTTTTATTACAGTTTTCTATTTCATTTATTTCCCACCTACTGGATTGAAAGCATAGACACAATTTCTATGTTTTAGATAGTGTATTTGAAATATTATTACTCATATTTAACAAGCATAAAGAAGTAGTGGCAAAATTCATGTCTTAGCCCATCTCCTGAACAATAAGATTAGTTTAGGACATTTTGACTTCAAGCACCCAATTTTCTTTTTCTTAGGATGTCTTGATTCTTCCTCATTCTTGGAGTTTAGTTTTGCTGGCTATATAACTTTAGATTGACAGTCATTTTCTCTAGACATCTTTGAGATTTTACTTTGCTGTCTTTTGGCTTCTATTATTGCTGTTGAGACGTTGACTGTAAGTCTAACTGTCCTTTCTTTGTAGGTTTTCTGTTTTTTCTCTTTGCTTGCTTTTAAGCCCTCTTTTTCTTTTTTGTTCTGCAGCACCATTACTATATGTGTCAATATTGAATTTTTTTTTTTTTTTTTTTTTTTTTTGAGATGGAGTCTTGCTCTGTTACCCAGACTGGAGTGCAGTGGCGTAATCTCGGCTCATTGCAACTTCCGCCTCCTGGGTTTAAGTTATATTCTCCTGCCTCAGCCTCCTGAGTAGCTTGGATTACAGGTGCCCATCACCATGCCCAGCTAATTTTTGTATTTTTAGTAGAGATGGTATTTCACCATGTTGGTCAGGCTGGTCTTGAACTCCTGACCTCAAGTGATCCACCCACCTTGTCCTCCCAAAGTGCTGGGATTAAAGGCATGAGCCACCGTGCACTGTCCGGAGCCATGAGGCCCGGAATTAGCCGACCTCTGTTGCTTAATCTCGCAAAGCGGAGACAAGAGGGCACATTCCCGGGTTCTTTATT
>NW_016808530.1:0-890 GCF_001698545.2 Rhinopithecus bieti | reverse complement strand
GCTGACCTGCCCGCTAGTCTGCTCAGCCACATGGGCAGCCAGAGCCAAGGCTGCACAAGGACGCTCCCCTGACCTTGCTGCCTGTTAGCCCCGGGTCTCCAGGCCAGGTCCGAGCCAGCCAGGCTCCTCCCCACCCGTGTCACTGGCCTCTCTAGGTGGAGTTCACAGTGATCTTTTCTCCCCTTCCCGAGGCATCCAGCACCACCCCAGGCACAGGGCCTGGTGTTTCTGGGACAGCCCAGATTACACATTTTCTCTCAGTTACCCCCTAGAATATTCTTGGACTTCTCAGACCCCATGTGCAAATTTCTAGCTTAGAAGTAATCGCTGGGGTCATAGACGATGTTTAGCAAATATCTGTTCTTTTGGATGTTCCTCGGCCCCCAGAGGGTCTCTGGGAAACTGGCTCTTTTGCTGAGACTAGAGACTATCTGGGTTAGAATGTGTCTGATGGGGCTCTCAGAGGATGCACAGACAGTGCCCCGGGGGCTAAAGATCCACTGTTCCGAGGCCGGATCTGCAGAGGATTTGGAGGTTGTCTGGAAGGAGCGCCTAGATCAGCCGGACCTTCTCTCTCCCTCCCTCTTTGACTTCCTTCCTGCCTCTTGTCAAACAATTACTGTGTACTTCCTGTGTTCCAGGCGCTGTGCTGATAATTGGTTATGGGATTATTACTAGCCACACCCTGAGTAAATGGAACCCAGCTCTCTGTCCTTGGGAAAAGGGTCAGGAGAGAACTGGGACCCAGCCGGAAAGCTGGAGGCTTGAGGCTGCTGGTCCATGTTGGAATGCTGCCTCCCTCTGCCATCCAGCACCCAAGCCCAGCGCCAGGCTCAGAGTAGGAACTGAACCTTTGTTGTTGTTGTTGTTGTTGTTGTTGTTGTTGTTGT
>NW_016808529.1:0-1097 GCF_001698545.2 Rhinopithecus bieti | reverse complement strand
ACCCAGGCTGGAGTGTAATGGTGCGATCTCAGCTCACTGCAACCTCTACCTCCCAGTTCAGGTGATTCTCCTGCCTCAGCCTCCTGAGTAGCTGGGACTATAGGCGTGTACCACCATGACCAGATAATTTTGTTTTTTTAGTAGGGAGGAGATTTCATCATGTTGACCAGGATGGTCTTGATCTCTTGACCTCACGATCCGCCCACTTTGGCCTCCCAAAGTGCCGGGATTACACGCATGACCACTGCACCTGGCCCACTCTTGCCTCTTAATTCCAAGAAGCCACGGCTCTCTCAAGGGCTTCTTTGAATAAGTCAGGTGACTCTGCCCCAGCCCTCCACCCACCAGCATACCTCTCTCAAGCCCACTTATCAGCCAAGAAACAGAGACCCCTCCCGCTGCAGCTCAGAGCAGTTGGACAAAGAACCCAGGGCTCTCCCCACCTGTAAGATCCCTCTGCAGGATGCACATACATGAGTCTCGCCCCCTTCACCCTGAAGTGCAACTCACTCCCACCACAGAGGTGCATAAACTGAGGCTCCAAAAGGAAGAGTCCCTCTAGAGCGCAGCAAGCATATGGCACAGCTGAGAATGGAACTCAGGCCTCCAGACACTCCTGGGAGTCCCCTGGCCTGAGCTTCCCCCCCTATGATGTCCAGCAGCTCAGAGAGGGTGAGTGGCTCCTCTGGGTCACACAGCACTGGGGCACAGCCAGCTGCCCTCACTCGCTGGCTCACCGGACTGACTCTGGATCTGGTCATCCAGCAGCACACGAAAACCAAGCTAAGATTCCCTGCTGTGACCCAGCTCCCCTCTTCCCCGCTTCCCCTGGCAGCCTGGGGGTGGGCAGTGCAGTGTGGGGGAGGCTTTAAAGCCCATATCCCACATCCCTGGGGCTGTGTGATCTGGGATAACTGCAGGTCTGAGTCCAGTGGGGTCTCAAACCCGGAATGAGAGACCTGAGCTCTGAAGGCCTTGGTGGGGCTGAAATGAGGCTGGGTTTCAGTGGGAGGCAGATTAGATCAAAGGTTCCCTGGGAGATGGGGCGACAGATCTGGGGTGCAGCCAGATGCCCACACCAGGAGGGGCTAGAGATA
>NW_016808528.1:0-624 GCF_001698545.2 Rhinopithecus bieti | reverse complement strand
AAAAGTACATTAATACTTTTATAAGATATTAATAGAATATAGTATATTACTTTCTATGACTATATATAGTATATTACTTTCTATTACTATATAATATTTTACTACATAATATAGTAATGTATTATCATGTTTCCAATATAGGAAAAGTCACGATATTAGCAACTACAAGACAATGTCATAAAGAATTTGACAACGTTAAGAATAGAAACTTTTGTTAAAACCACCATAAAGAGAATAAAAACACGGGTACATTTTGGGAGAGGCTATTTCAACAATACATCTGAAGCTCTAAAGAATATCCAGAATACGAATTTTGGATTAATTCTGCAGAGCTGCCTCATTGCCCTGCACACACATGAGACAGCCCAGCCAGGAACAGAAGGACTAGACTGAGTTCAGGTGGAGCTTAGGTTAAATTACAAACCATGAAATTGTCAGTTAAATAAATGGTTTTGTATTAAACCTCTATGTTTGAGAGGTTTTCTTTTTTATAATTTTACTTAGTATGTTTTTCTACACATAGAAAAAGACATGCAACCTAATAAAATACCCAAAGACTTCAACAAGGCACTCAAAAAATAATTCTAAGAGAATAAATACATGAAATTTATACAGAATAAACAA
>NW_016808527.1:0-891 GCF_001698545.2 Rhinopithecus bieti | reverse complement strand
GCGCCCGGGCCTTTTTAATTTTTTTTTTGAGACAGAGTCTCGCTTCTTCACCAGGCTGGAGTGCAATGGTGCAATATCAGCTCACTGCAACCTCCGCGTCCCAAGTTAAAGCGATTCTCCTGCCTCAGCCTCCCCAGTAGCTGGGATTACAGGCACTATGCCCAGCTAATTTTTGTATTTTTAGTAGAGATCTGGTTTCATCATGTTGGCCAGACTGGTCTCGAACTCCTGACCTCAAGTGATCTACCCGCCTCAGCCTCCCAAAGTGCTGGGATAACAGATGTTAATCCACAGCGCCTGGCCCCCTTCTGACCTACTTTCAAAACACATGTGTACCTTTTGGGGGTGAGAACAATGTGACCATACTATATTACAACCTTTTTGTTGGTAATAACACATTGTCACTATGTTTTCATGCTGGTTCATCAACATAATATTTAATGACTACATATTACTATCTCATAATTTATTTGGTAAATCCCCTCTTTCAGAGTATTTGCACTGCTTTTAATTTTTCATTACAAATAATGCTTCAATGAACATCCCTGCAGATAAATCTTTATTCTTCTCCATGTTTATTCTGTGATAAATATCTAAAAGTAGAATTATTTACATTTTTAAGACTTCTAATATCTAGCAATGCAACTCTTATTTATTTTTATTATACTTTAAGTTCTGGGATACATGTGCAGAACATGCAGGTTTGTTACATAAGTATACATGTGCCATGGTGGTTTGCTGCACCCATCAACCCATCATCTACATTACGTATTTCTCCTAATGCTATCCCTCCCCTAGTCCCCACCCCTCAACAGGCCCCAATGTGTGATGTTCCCCTCCCTGTGTCCATGTCTTCTCCTTGTTCAACTCCTATTTATGAGTGAGAACATA
>NW_016808526.1:0-712 GCF_001698545.2 Rhinopithecus bieti | reverse complement strand
AAACTACTAAAGATAAACTAATGAACGATTCATTTAATGGTTACAAAATATAAAATACACTGATTTTATTAATTTACTATTAATAAAATTTCATTCCATTAGTAACTTAGATTTAGTTACTTGGCAAAAATTCCCAAGTATGTTTGATGATGTGTGATAAATTAGTCAATCATTCTATAGTACCAATCATAATCAGATCATTTAAGAGCAAAATTTATTAATGTTCCAAAATTTAAAGAAAAAGGTGTTTATTATGCTTTATGGATGCAATAGGTTCATTTAAATATATTTGCTAAGTTGAAGAGATTGGATCTTCAGAGAAAGAGTGCCTGGGTCCCCAGAGAACTTAAAATGGCCAGGCTAGGTTCAATATTGTTTAGTGCTTTTATGATGGAAAGCGTAATTGTAGTACAAAAGAGTGGAATGAAAAAGAACTACAACATTGGAATAATATATATTTGTTTTGTTTTGTTTTTTGTTTGTTTGTTTTTGGGACAAGGTCTTGCTCTGTTGCCAGGCTGGAGTGCAGTGGTAATCTCAGCTCACTGCAGCCTCAACCTCCTGGCTCAAGTGATCCTCCCACCTCAGCCTTCCAAGTGGCTGGTACTACAGGCGTGTACCACCATGCCCCACACTTTCTATACTTTCCTATTCTTCTACCTTCTCTTCTTTTTATTCAAATTATCTTCTGAAATTTTTTTTTTTTTTTTTT
>NW_016808525.1:0-1349 GCF_001698545.2 Rhinopithecus bieti | reverse complement strand
TCGGACCCTCCCGGCCAGGTGTGGGTATAATCTCCTATTGTGCCCGTTTGCTTAAAGCGCAGTATTAGGGTGGGAATTACCTGATTTTCCAGGTGTTGTATGTCTCAGTTCGCCTGGCTAGGAAAAGGGATTCCCTTCCCCCTTGAGCTTCCCAGGCGAGGCGATGCCTCGCCCTGCTTCAGCTCTTGCTGGTCGGCCTGCTGCAGCTGACCAGCATGGATTGTCCGGCGCTCCCCAGTGAGATGACCCCAGTACCTCAGTTGAAAATGCAGAAATCACCGGTGTTCTGTGTTGCTCGTGCCGGGAGTTGGAGACTGGAGCTGTTCCTCTTCGGCCATCTTGCTCCTCTCTTTAGTTTTAATAATTTTATTTAGCATTGTGATAAAGATCTCCCAAGAAGTCCCTTAGTTTTGTCTGTCTAAAATGTTATCTTGCCTTCATTTTTTGAAGTATATGTTTGCTGATTAAGAATTATAGGTTGATAGCTTTACCTTTCAGCACTTTAAAGATGCCATTCCATTATCTTCTGGCTTCCACTGTTTTATAAGAAGTCCGCTATAATTTTCGCTGTTGTTCCTCTGAATATAATGTGTTTTCTCTGTTGTTCAAAGATTTTCATTATGTATTTGGATTTTATTGGTTTGATGGTGGTAATCCTAGACGTGTTTCGTTCATTGAACACTTTTGTGGATTGGTTTTATTTTAATCAGTTTTCGAAAATTTGTAGCCAAGATCTTCTTTTTAAATACTTTATTTTCCCTATTCTTCCTCTGTTCTCCTTTGGGGATTCTAATTACATGTATGTTCAACTTTTGAAAAATACTATCTCACAGATTTTTGACACTGTTCCTTTTTTTCCCATTTTTTTTCCCTCTCTATTCCTCCCTTTTGGCATTTTCTCTTACCATGTCTAGGAGTTGACGGATGCTTTATTCTGATGCATGCCGTCTGCTATTATCACTATCTGGTAAATTCCATCCCTTCCTTCCTTCCTCCCTCCTTCCCTCCCTCCTTTTCTTCCTTCCCTCTCTCCCTTTCTCTCTTCTTCCCTCCTTCCCTACTTCCCTCTCTCCTTCACTTTCTTCCTTCGTTCCTTCTTAGAATTTCCATTTTTTCCCTAGAGCCTCCATTTTTCTGTTGAAATTTCCTACCTCTTAATCTCACTAATATTTTTCTATATATATTTTAAAATCTAATTATTGTAGTTATTTTAAAGTCTGTCTTCTAATGCCAACACCTACATTTTCTGGGAATTTAACTCCATTCACTGTTTTTTTCTCTTAATAATGGGTCATATTTTCCTGCTACTTTGCGTGTCTCATAGCTTTTTATTTTATGCAAGACATTTT
>NW_016808524.1:124330-127056 GCF_001698545.2 Rhinopithecus bieti | reverse complement strand
AAGGCAGTGGAAGACAATACGCATTAATTTGCATTTCAGATTTTAAAATATTTCTGAAAAGATGGTATTGAGTATATTGCTAATTTTAACTTTAAGACAATGTTAGTAGTCTTTTTTATTTGCTTTTCTTTATATATTATATATATATCATATGTCTTTATTCAGTCTTCATAGGTTTCTAATGAAATACATGAATTATAGGTATGTGCTGCTATTTTGACCTTTTCCGGTTTTCTAAACTAAGTCATGTTTCTATAGTATAAGTGATTTTTTTATATGTGATAATCTTGTTCCAAGCTGTAAAATACTGTATTGTTGAAGCATCCATAGATTTAGCATACAAATAAATATGAATTTTATTTAATTTGTCAGCTATTTATTTTATTTTATTTTATTTTATTTTGAGATGCAGTCTTGCTCTGTCACCCAGGCTGGAGTGCAGTGGCACGATCTCGGCTCACTGTAACCTCTGCCTTCCAGATTCAAGTGATTCTCCTGCCTCAGCCTCCTAAGTAACTAGGATTACAGGTGCATGCCACCACACCTGCCTAATTTTATATTTTGGTAGAGATGAGGTTTCACCCTGTTGGCCAGGCTGGTCACGAACTCCTGACATCAAGTGATCCTCCCGCCTTGGCCTCCCAAGTGCTGGGATTACAAGCGTGAGCCACCATGCCCAGCCTAATTTGTCAGCTTTAAATATGACTTTGGATGTACATTATATTTCCCTTCAAAATATTCTAATTTTACTAAGGTTACTAAAATAGAGGTCTTGCCTCAGTAGGGTGTGCAATTCTATTTGTACAATTTTTTACTTGTGCAGTAGTGTCTAAAAGAATATTTAATTCCTGAGCAAATTGACAGTGGGGTTCTGGTGATCATATAAAAGAGAAATCATATTTACTTCAAAAGTTTAATAACATAGACCATATCATTAACATCTTCATGAAATTAAAACACTAAATGTTTCCAGTTGTTGTTTTAGTAGTATTAAGATAAAAATATTAACCACATAAAATGAAATGAAATTATTTTGCCTTATTGTTTTATATCTATATTTTCCTAAAATCCAGAGTTGGCATAATTTCCATGCATAAAGTTATGCCAAATACATATAATAGATTATTAATCATCTTGTAACATTATCATTGTCTCTATCAGATCAATATAAGTTCTCAAAATTATTTGTATATAGTTTTATGGTATATTGAGTTCTGCTATAAAATGACATATGTGTTCCTAAAATTCTTTGCACTATGTGAAATTGTAGAATAAAAGCCACAAGGTCTATGCAAAATGGAGTTAAGCAAAAAGACACTTTTAAAAAATTTTGTCAGTGTCATATAAAAATATCTAAGATCTAATGAAAATGGGATCATGGTTTTATACATGTTAGATGGTTAAGATGTATATAAATAATACAACAAATAAGACACTTTACCTTGAAAAAGTCTCAATGCTTGTGGAAGTGAGCATGCAGAGGGTTTGCTCTTGTTAGTTATTTTGAAGTGATAGAATGTTGGCTACCTGAAATAAGTAGTTTTAGTGCCAGATGTGGGTGGGAGTGAACTGAGGTAAATGATATATACTTGAGGTGAATGTATGTGTTTTGTGTCCAACTCCATTGTTCCATTGACCGGAATGCAATTTCTGAGTTCACCCAGTAGTTTGTGTCATTCTCAAATTGTTTCCTAATGTAACAGTTGCATTGAAACAAATTTGTGTTTTCAAAACAAGTGGTTTTTTCTGTTTTGTTTTACTTTTATTTTAAGTTCAGGGGTATGTGTGCAGGTTTGTTACATAGATAAATGTGTATTATGGAGATTTGTTGTGCAGATTATTTTCACAGACAGATTTTAAGCCTAGTACCCATTAGTTATTTATTCTGATCCTCTCTCACCTTCCACCCTCCACTCTCCAGTAGGCCCCAGTGTGTATTCTCTTCTATGTGTCCATATGTTCCCATCATTTAGCCCCCAGTTGTAAGTGAGAAAATGTGGTATTTGATTTTCTAACTTTTGCAAAATGAGTTTTATAACAGAACCCAATAATTCTTTTTTTCCCTATATTGACAGTTTCCAAAGGGAATTCACCGGATTGTTATGCTTAACTCGTATTTATATTTCCAGTGGATTCCTATGTGCGTACTTGTATCAAACTCAAATAACTTCACAATTAATACATATATGATACTGGAAATTTCACCACAGGATCCATATAGGCCAGTGTACTTTATTATGTTAACAGTTAATATTAATCAAATTTGACAAGTTCCAAATGGAGCAGTAGAAGTAAATGCATATTTTAAAGGTTATCTGTTGTTGTTTTTTTAATAGTAAGGTTTTTACCAAGAAATATAGGGTATGCATGCTATATCCCACATATGTAATAAAATATAAAATTCCTAAAATAAATTTCCAGGCAGTTACTGAGTCCATTTTTAAGTGTAGTTTTGCCTTTGCCTATGTGAACACCGCTCTTAATGAAATCGAGCCACTGAGAATAGCAGATGTATCCAAGAGCAGAATGTAGTCATAATGCTGGTAGTGTTAATGTTCCTGAGATCAATAAGATATCTAAGTGCATTCTTAATATGCTGATTGTGCAGTACTTACTGCTTTTGATTGATTACTAAAATATTAAATACTGCATTTCCGTATGCTGTTCTTTTTCTCATATACAAAGTGAAGAAATCAAAGGAGAAAGCCAAGCTCTCAAAACTGGAG
>NW_016808524.1:118551-122287 GCF_001698545.2 Rhinopithecus bieti | reverse complement strand
GGCATCAGAACAAAAATAGACATAAAAACTCCGTGTGGTCTTATTAGAAAATGGTTCAATAATTGTATTAAACACTTTCTGTGCTTTGGACTATCATTAGGATATTTAGGAAATGACTTTTGATTAATCAAAATCTAGTTGATTAGAGATTACTCACATAAAACACAGTAGGAAATAGCAAATTTAATACGTCTAAATGGAACACACAAAGATGTTATGAGGCTTCTTGGTATATATGGAAAGAGCATAATTTGAGGGTTAAAGCGTTCTTGATTCATGTCACAGCTCCTCTACCCTAGTGGTTTTTACCTCAAGTAATTTACTTCTCAGACTATGTTATCCTGCTTATAACATGAGAATAGTCATCCTTCTATTTCACTACTTTAAGTATTGAATAAAATAATATATAAAAAGAACTTGTACCTAACTAGACTATAAATTCTCAATAAAATGATGAGGTATTAATAGTTGTCATCATATGAGCTAAGAATAGGGAAGTATTCTGGCAGAATTAGAGGATATAAGGCTTGATTTGGTTATAACAGAGTTGGTAGGAGTTAAGTTGGAAATTATTGGTGGGAAGACCGTTTAGGACCAAAAATGTGGGATAAACACGTTGTGAGGATGCAAGAAATAAAATGATTATGTCAAATGATTAGGAGAACCAAAACCAGTATGTATTTAGAAGTAGTGGTGTCTAAAATTGAAAGTAAACCAGAGTCAAGTTATGCAAGAAAAGAGCCATTGTTTAGAAGGGAACCCATGGGTAATGGAGAGCATAAAATTTCTTGAATAAAGGTGGATGGGGTAGGATTTATAGGGAATGAAGATTTGAAATCAGGGGGAAAAAAAAGAAATTGACCCTATATATTTGGTCTATGTATTTTATAATCCTGTAACTAATTGAATTTTGTACTTTATCAAGTTAAATTTTAAAATATCAAAATCATAAACATCAGATTAAACTCTTAATAAAGCATTTGTAAATGTATATAGTTTGCCAATTTATGTTTGGATATGAGGATACAAATGAAAATAAATCAATTTTTGTGATTCTGTAGGTAGGCAAGACATGCATTTATTATATGAAAATTTTAGTATAGGACAAAGTTAGAGATAAAATACAAATGTTATTATGGGCCTTTTTCCACCTCTAATTTATAAGCATATATCCTGCAGGCAGCTCGAGGCAAAAGATGTGAATGTGATGTTCTCGCAGGAGATTGAATTTTCATGTGCCTCTCAGAATGGAAGCACTTCATTCTCCTAAGGGTGAGTCATAACTCATGACCTCTAAAAGCAAACCTTTGACTAATTCTGGTGCTCCACTAAATAAGCAGCCATCTGTACCCATGCTAAAGGAAAAATTGTCTAGTTGGGAATTAATATGAGATGCTAGTCCCCAATGTAATGTTTTCGTTGAGCAATAGTGTTTTCCAGTAAGACACATTCCTAAGAGATTTTGAATGGTAATTATGCATATATGTATTCTTTTTGTTTAATTTCAGAACCTGACTCCAGTGTTAAGATTTAGCTCAACTTTCCTGGTAAAAACAACTCTAGCAGAGCAGTGTACATATTTCCTCATAGGCCTATCTATTATAAGGTGGGATCGTACCTACAAAGTGGGTATGATAATCAGCTTGGTTTCCTTTGACCCAGTTAACTTGTATTTTATTTTCAATGGTATGATGCACCTCTTGAATCATATCAAGGATCATATTTCTGTAGTTAGATGGCATACTTTAGCTGAAAAATGTGAAGTGTTCAAGAGATAAATATTAAAGCATTGAAGTCTGATAGAACTGAAAGAGAAAAAAAAAATATTTCTAGATTCTGTCTTGTTTCCTTAACTATTCTACCTAATTCACAGCTATATACCCAGAGAATTTTGGTGGGTCTCTAAATTTCAGGATATCATACTTTTAAAGAGCCAGTTCCAGTGTATTTAGTAAAATAAATGGTTTCCGTGTTGTTTCCCAGAATCCTTTATACAACATTTATAAAACTGTGTCTTGTTTCATCCAAAGTGATAATTATATTCTGAATACCAAACAAATCTGAGAACACATAAATTACTTACAGATATACAGGACTTGAGAGAATAGTTGGAGTGGATGCATTCAAATAAATCACTATTACATCCATTATTAACTTAATTATAATGCATCCAGCAACGCAACTTCAGAACACTGGGTCTTCTATGATGAATTCGAGATAGACTGGTAAAGTTATTCTTATCATGACAAAATCTTTTGAGTTAATTGATTTGAATTTGCACTTATATTTGTATAAACATTAGTTGAGCTACTATTTTGAATTACAAAACCAGAAGAGATAAAGGCATAATTCCCTTGAAGTATAGTACCCATCTTTTGTTCAATGGTTAAATGTTTAAAAACATTAAACACTGGTAAGACCAGATACTAATTTTACTAGCCCAAACTTAATCTCTGTATTCAGTCATGTAGAAAATAAGCTTCAGCTTATTACTTTAAAATCAGATTGAGCTAAGGAATATGCGGAGACAAGTATAATATTTTACCTTTATCAACATGAACAACTCTATATGTCCTCCTTTAACTAGTGGTAAAGTAATTTGAAAGAGAATAACTTTATTAAATGGTAGACTTTTCACATATTCCTACATCACAGTGTTTTAAATGCTTTGCTTTTTGAAAAAATGCTTGAAGCATAGTTAGATTAAATTTTCCTTTTCATATAGACAATAATACGTAATTCTCTTAGCATTTGAAAGCTTTTTTTGAAAGCGTTTGAAATAAATGGCTAGATGCATTTTTCATGGCTCTCACATTTTGACAAGGTATGTTTTCAAATTCTGCTATAAAAAAACTTCATGACTCAACATTTATCATTTAAACATATTTATTAAGTACCCACTAAAACTCAGCACTGTCTTAGGCATAGGAATAAAATAATGAGCAAGAAAATAGGTCACTACATTCATAGAGTTAATGGTTTGGTAACTATACCCTGGTGCAATATATGCGAATGTATCTGGAGACGTTTATGGTTGTCACACTCTAGTTGTGGTGGAGGGAAGTGTGGTACTAGAATCTAGTGGACAGAGGCTAAAAATGCTGCTAAACATACTACAGTGCACAAGACAGCCTCCATAATAAAATACTATTCAGCCCAATTGCTAGTAATGTCACAGTGAAGAAACTTTGCTGGTATATGAAATGGGCATCAATTAAACAATTCCACTTTTGAATACACAAATAACATTCAAGATAAGAACTTCAAAATAAAGAAAACCTGTTTTTGAGAGTCCATAACAAAAATAAACTGACATAAACTGAAGTCAGCATAGATCCCCTCACCCCAAGGCAGTTATCTGAAAGATAAAGTGTTTTTGTGTATATAATAGGGAGGGAGAAGGATATCATAGGAGGAGGGTTTCAGATGATAGCTAATGGTTGGAGGAAATAGAAACTGATAGCAATATGGCAAGAGAAGAGAGGGAGATGTGAGATGAGACTGGAGTGGTAGGCGAAAACAGATACAGTTGTGTGGATTCTTTGAGGGATTCAAAGGCATTAAAATATTTTAAGCAAGAGGGAACTTGAGTTGATTAGATACTCAAATTTGAAAATATCACCCTGGCTACAGTACAGAGGGAGATAGATTAGAAGAGGGAAGAGTTGGCCGGGCGCGGTGGCTCAAGCCTGTAATCCCAGCACTTTGGGAGGCCGAGACGGGCGGATCACGAGGT
>NW_016808524.1:111240-116838 GCF_001698545.2 Rhinopithecus bieti | reverse complement strand
TTGTGGGCCTTTTTTTTTTTTTTTTTTTTTTTTTTTTGTTTTGTTTGTTTGTTTTTTTTTTTTGGCAGAAGTACCTAAAACAGTTGAGTGGAAGAAAGAATTTAAAGTATTGTTTTCAGTTAATTGACTTGATGAAAGTAAGAGGAAAATAATTTGGATGGGTAGATGAACACGTTTTTGTTCTTAAATTGTATCTTTCATCACTGGAATTTTCTTATGATAGAGAGGATAAAGAGCTCAGGAGTAAGTCCTTCCTCATACTGGCCTGATATCACTACTGCAGACAAACTAATTTATTATTGATGATTTGTGATACTTTTTTACTTGTCTCTGTTTCAGCACATCTGATATGTTGGGTAAAGCCTATTGATTCATCCAGGTTTGACTTTTATGGTAATCTACAAAAAGGAAGCCCTGAAGAAAGCTTGCAAAAGAGATGAATATTTTTCAGATTTTACCCAAGTAGAATAAAAAAACCTGAAAAGTCGGGTTTTCTCCAGTTAAATCGATGATCCTGCTATAGTTTAACATGCGGATGGATGAAGGTTGATGGAGAAAGGAGTACTCTTAGATGTGAACTGATACTCATGGTTATTTAATGTTGAATGTTAATGATGGGCTGTGCACTTTAAAGAACATAGGAGTTCAGCATGAAAGGCATGACTCAATTTTGTTCTTCAAGACCTGCAAAGTTTCCCCTTTGAGAGGCCTCAATGTGTTACAGTAAGGATTTGTTAAATGAATTATATTTTGAAATACATTATAAGTAATATTCCTGTTATTGCTGCATCAGAAGCACCTGAAAAATAAAAGGAAATATTTCTACCATGGATTTTCATGTAAATGTGCAATTTGTCTTGATTGGATCCAAATTGTTGAGCAGAGAGAATGCATGCATTTACTTTCCATGGCCCTCATGGGACAACAAATTGAATTCTCTTGTGTATTGTTTGGGCTTGACTACATTTGTCTGTTTTTATCTCTGCTATGCGAAAAGATTACTGAGTTTTATCTTCCCAGTGGGAAACTGAAAAAACAATATTCTCCCCTTTATTGATATACTTCTTCTAGGGAAAAAATGCAACTAAATAAGCTACCTTTTAAGCAGCAGATAAGAGAATCCTGAACACTGAATAAAACTGACTCTCAGTGAAAAGCATTTGAAACTTAGATAGACTACCAAGATGCAGCAGATCAGGTATTAGAGAAAAATAATATTGTAGGCTGAGAAGAAATAGTTGAAGAAAGAGTGAACACGAAGCTTTCAATTTTATCAGTCTTTATAAATTCTATCAATCTTATTACTGTAAAGCTAGCCTTTAGCTTCTCTGCAAAAAGCAAATCATTGGGGTTACAAAGCTGTTCCACTTTGATAATTTATTGAAATAAATTATGATTTGCCTTACTCATCTCATTATTACAGTTTTGAACTTTTAAACTCGCCTTTGGTTGTAAAAAGGTGAAAAGAACTGGAAAATAAGTAGAGGTAAAGGGGAAGAAGAATAAAGATAATGTTACAATGTTAAAAGTAGGTAACTACTATATAGGCGATATTAAAGGTAGCGAGCAAAATATTTTTAAAGCCTTAGTTTTCATTCTTTTATTTAGCAATGATTTTAAACATTCATGAGATCATTAGAATGTTCTGTAGCATAGATTTTGTTTTTGCCATGACTTAATTTAGTGACATTCTTTCTTTGTGTGTGTGTGTGTGTGTGTGTGTGTGTGTGAGAGAGAGAGAGAGAGAGAGAGAGACACTAGGCACAACTTCCTCTATTACTCATGGGACACAAGAAAATGTGAAAATAACTGCATTTTCACATTTTGTCCAATTGCTGAAAGTCTTCATATATTAAATTTGCTTGCATTTTATGTACATAATTGTGACCATCATTGTTTATGAAAAAATGAAGTTTATTGTATGGGTGGAGAGAAAAGCAGATGGAAGTATTTATTAGAAGGGAAAGCTTCCAAGGGGAGATAAGATTTAAGTTGGACTTCGAAATTTTTAGAAAACCAAGGAGCAATAATTTGGAAATGGCATGGTGAAAGATACAGTATGATAATTAGCTAGGTGTTATTGTGGTAGCATATAGCATTTGGGTAGCATCTGAAATTTGAAAACTTGATTTATTTTAGATAATAGAAATATGTATTCCTCAATCTAGGAAATTTGAATTTTCTCTGATGTTTGCTTTCTAAATATATATAACTAAAATAATTATACATATTTACTACAGAAATAAACAGAATACTCTTTCACACAGCTATAGGAATAACAGAATCAAAACAAGTGTGACAGTATTATTCAATAGATTTTAGGCTTGTTGTCTGATTGCTTGAGTTCTGTCTATAGACATTAAAGTGCTGGATATAGTAAATGTTTCTTGGCATAAAGAGTTTATAGTAAATAAAGGCTTGGAAAACAGAATAGAAAGTTGTTATATGTTCATGGACTCTTCAAATTTGGGCCAAGGGACAGCATATTGGAGAACATAATAATGGCAAATTAGTAAATTTTAAAACTAGCAATAAAAAACTAATAAGCATAAGTGAATTAAACGAGAACTAATATATAGATAGTAGATATTAGATGCTATATAGGCATTAGTGAACACACAACTGAGTCAGAGAGATCTATGATTACAATTAAATTGAACCTGTCGGGAAACTTGTACCAGATTAGAAAATCAGAAGTGTGAAGTCAACATAGCAACCTATTTTTAGCAGTCTTTAAAGACTTAAGATTCCCACTGAGAGAAATGCCACAGTAACAGTACCATGCTGTTTTGGTTACTGTAGCCTTGTAGTATAGTTGTAAGTCAGGTAGCATGGTGCCTCCAGCTTTGTTCTTTTGGCTTAGGATTGTCTTGGCAATGCGGGGTCTTTTTTGGTTCCATATGAACTTTAAAGCAGTTTTTTCCAATTCTGTGAAGAAAGTCATTGGTAGCTTAATGGGGATGGCATTGAATCTATAAATTACCTTGGGCAGTATGGCCATTTTCACGATATTGATTCTTCCTATTTCATGAGCATGGAATGTTCTTCTATTTGTTTGTGTCCTCTTTTATGTCATTTTTTATGTCATTTTATGCCGAGAGATCTGCTGTTAGTCTGATGGGCTTCCCTTTGTGGGTAACCCGACCTTTCTCTCTGGCTGCCCTCACCACTTTTTCCTTCATTTCAACTTTGGTGAATCTGACAATTATGTGTCTTGGAGTTGCTCTTCTCGAGGAGTATCTTTGTGATGTTCTCTGTATTTCCTGAATTTGAATGTTGGCCTGCCTTGCTAGGTTGGGGAAGTTCTCTTGGATAATATCCTGCAGAGTGTTTTCCAACTTGGTTTCATACTCCCCATCACTTGCAGGTACACCAATCAGACGTAGATTTGGTCTTTTCACATAGTCCCATATTTCTTGGAGGCTTTATTTGTTTCTTTTTACTTTTTTTTCTCTAAACGTCTCTTCTAGCTTCATTTCATTCATTTGATCTTCAATCACTAATACCCTTTCAGTTGATCGAATTGGTTACTGAAGTTTGTGCATTCATCACGTAGTTCTAGTGCCATGGTTTTCAGCTCTATAAGGTCATTTAAGGACTTCTCTACACTGGTTATTCTAGCCATTCGTCTAATCTTTTTTCAAGGTTTTTAGCTTCTTTGCAATGGGTTTGAACTTCCTCTTTTAGCTCGGAGAAGTTTGATCGTCTGAAGCCTTCTTCTCTCAACTCGTCAAAGTCATTCTCTGTCTAGCTTTGTTCTGCTGGTGAGGAGCTGTGTTCCTTTGGAGGGGGAGAGGCACTCTGATTTTTAGAATTTCCAGCTTTTCTGCTCTGTTTTTTCCCCATCTTTGTGGTTTTATCTACCTTTGGCCTTTGATGATGGTGATGTTCAGATGGGGTTTTGGTGTGGATGTCCTTTCTGTTTGTTAGTTTTCCTTCTAACAGTCAGGACCCTCAGCTGCAGGTCTGCTGGAGTTTGCTGGAGGTCCACTCTAGACCCTGTTTGCCTGGGTATCTGCAGCGGAGGCTGCAGAACAGCGAATGTTGCTGAACAGCAATTGTTGCTGCCTGATCGTTTCTCTGGACGCTTGGTCTCAGAGGGGTACCCAGCCATGTGGGGTGTCAGTCTACCCCTACTAGGGGGTGCCTCCCAGTTAGGATACTCGGGGGTCAGGGACCCACTTGAGGAGGCAGTCTGTCCGTTCTCAGATCTCAAACTCCATGCTGGGAGAACCACTACTCTCTTCAAAGCTGTCAGACAGGAACATTTAAATCTGCAGAAGTTTCTGCTGCCTTTTGTTCAGCTATGCCCTGCCCCCAGACGTGGAGTCTACAGAGGCAGGCAGGCCTCCTTGAGCTGCAGTGGGCTCCACCCAGTTCAAGCTTCCAGGCGGCTTTGTTTACCTACTCAAGCCTCAGCAATGGTGGGTGCCCCTCCCCCAGCTTCGCTGCCACCTTGCAGTTAGATCTCAAACTGCTGTGCTAGCAATGAGGGAGGTTCTGTGGGTGTGGGACCCTCCAAGCCAGGCGTGGGATATAATCTGGTGTGCAGTTTGCTAAGACCCTTGTAAAAGTGCAGTATTAGGGTGGGAGTGACCTGATTTTCCAGGTGCTGTCTGTCATGGCTTCCCTTGGCTAGGAAAGGGAATTCCCTGACCCCTTGCACTTCCCTTCCGCTCTCACTTGTTGGGCTGCACCCACTGTCCTGAACCCACTGTCTAACATGCCCCAGTGAGATGAACCCGGTACCTCAGTTGGAAATGCAGAAATCACCCATCTTCTGCATCGCTCACACTGGGAGCTGTAGACTGGAGCTGCTCCTATTCAGCCATCTTGGAACCGCCCCCTGTGAGTTTATTTTAATGTTCTTATGTATACTTAATATTGTATTTCTTGTGTCCAATACAGTTTATGGCCATTATATACATATGCACTCAGTAAATGTTACTAAATGGCTGGCTACATGAGTGATTGCATGAATAATTAACTGTATGAATAGCTTGAAGCAGAAAGAGAAAGTCTTCGGGGTAATATAGAACATTTTATGTATTTATAAAATTATGTCCTGTAGCAAAGGGATCAGAATGTTTCCATGAGACTCTAGAGGGAGATCCATGACCATAAAGTAAATCAATAGAGAAAGGGAGGTTGGTTCAATAAAATTTTCTAAAAATTGGTATATATTCAAAACAAAGTGGGCTTTCTGAGTTCCCTTTATTTTGTGTGTTCAAGCAGAGATTGAACAATATAATTGTTGAGGTGTTATAGAGTTATAGGGCTGGATTATGTAACATCAAATGTTGTTTTATCTTTAATCAGTGTATGACTCCATTTAGAGTTTCTAGATACCATATATATGTATGTGTGTGTATGTGTGCATATATATATATATATAATTTTGTTTTATTTTATTTTATTTTTTTTGAGACAGTCTCGCCCTGTCTCCCAGGCTGAAGTGCCACAGCGCAATCTCAGCTCACTGCAACCTCCGCCTCTCAGGTTACATATTTTACAATAGTGCATGTTTTCAATGTTCTATTACATATAGAATTTTTTCATCCATCCTCTACTGTGTTCAATGTTTAAACATATTAAAAC
>NW_016808524.1:108661-110585 GCF_001698545.2 Rhinopithecus bieti | reverse complement strand
TTAAACGTTATCTATTTAAAAATCCAGCAGATCTCCTAATACAGTTTGTAAAATAGAAAAAAGTGAAGCAACAAGTGAAATATATTCTCTTTGTCTGGATAACTACTTAATTTCAGGAGTGAATCTGTTTCTGAGTCTGATGTCCATTGTTTCTTCATTTATCACCAGCTTTGAATACCAACCTTGGCAGCAATGAGAAATACACTTCTAAATTTCCAGATGATGGGCTGGTAGACAAACTGTGCATGAGTTACTTTTTGTTATAACCTGACTCCAAAATACAAATACTTATTGGAATAGGCAAGCCATCTACCAACAGTAACTCAAAACTTCATTTCAAACTGGGTGATAATTTAATAGAAATTGCTAATAGCACTTCTATGGAAGCTAAAACTTTTATTTACACTAATCTATATTTTTTACAGGTTTTTATACCCTTACTATTCAATCTTTAATAATTGCCATACCAAAAAGCTGGACAAGATAGTGAAGTAAACCTCTCCAGGGATTGTTTCCCCAAAGAAACATCAATTTGAACAACTATCCGTGCACCAGAAAACCTTCATTAAGAATTCAGGAAATCAATTTTTTTTTCTTCATCAGTGTTATAGCAAAATAATGTTGAATGAAACAATGTTATTCCAGAACCTGCTGCATATCTTTTCTCTTAAAGTGGCAGTTTTCAAGAATCTACCAATGACAGTGTTCCTGGTTGTAGCATAAGTAGAAGAAAAGAAGCATTGAAGAATGTACAAGGACAGTTTTACTTTATCTGAATCACTCTTTCACCAACCCAAAGCCGCAGAGTGAAGAGAGAGACAATATCTGCTTGGGGGAAGAAGGACCTTGGTTTGAAACAAAGTACTGAGCACAACACAGTTAAACACGGTACTGGGCAGAACCCTTAGGCTCCTGACACCAGGCCGATACCTGCAAATGGAGCTTCTAGACGCTCCCTGGGATCAGAAAAGAACCTGTAACCCTGGCGATATAGACTCTTGATCTAGCCTGCATCATCACTGACCAACTGCAGTTACCTCAAGCCCCGAAGAAACCTCAGTGGCAGGCAGGCCATAGCACCCGCAGGCCTTAGACATGCCCCAGTGCTGCGCAGCTTTAAATGGCAGTGGGTTTTGGATGCAACCCAACATTACATCAGTGTTGGTGGCCATGGTATTAACTATGTTGACTATCCCCAAACCCCAGGAAGAACAGCACATAAATAAACACCTTTCATTTGAAGAGAGGAGATGAAAGCAAGCATAACACTATGCCTTACAACAGAGGCCTGGGGCCTACCTCAGTAGAGCTGAGTACTGAGCAGAACCCTGTGGCCCCTGACACCAGGCTGGTACCCAAAGATGGAGCCTCTAGACCCAGCCCTGGGCCATAATGGAACCAGAGGCCCTGGCAAGAAGAATTCAAGATCCAGCCCACATTACCACCCGATAACTACAGCAGCCTCTGGCCCTGAATAACCCTCAGTGGTAGGCAAGCCATAGCAGGAGTAGTCCTTGGGCATGTCCCAGTGCTGCACAGGTCTAGGTGGTCATTGGCTTTAGGCGCAGTCCAGCACTGTGTTACCCTTGGAGGCCAAAGGATTCTGACTGTGGTGGTCCTGGGATTACATTTCCCTTTAGAGCTGTCACAGTTGAAGTGGTCATGGGCTTACAGTTCTCACCAGTTTCCCCAATGAAAGGTGAAGAAATTCTTTACCACCACAGTTATCTTACATGAAATGCTAAAGGGAATTCTTCAAGATGAAATAAAAGGACAGTAATAAGTACACCAGAAACATCTGAAAGTATATAACTCACTGGAAAAGTATATTACACAATCAAATTCTGGATACTCTAATAATGTAACAGTGGTGTACAAATCACATCTTTAGTATGAAGGTAAAAGACAAAACTATTAAGAACAT
>NW_016808524.1:90014-108415 GCF_001698545.2 Rhinopithecus bieti | reverse complement strand
TGGTCATGGGCTTACAGTTCTCACCAGTTTCCCCAATGAAAGGTGAAGAAATTCTTTACCACCACAGTTATCTTACATGAAATGCTAAAGGGAATTCTTCAAGATGAAATAAAAGGACAGTAATAAGTACACCAGAAACATCTGAAAGTATATAACTCACTGGAAAAAGTATATTACACAATCAAATTCTGGATACTCTAATAATGTAACAGTGGTGTACAAATCACATCTTTAGTATGAAGGTAAAAAGACAAAACTATTAAGAACATAGATAACTATAATTCATTAAGAAAAATACAATATAAAAATATAAATTGTGATATTAAACATTAAGAATTGGGGGAAGAGAAAGTAAAAAGTAGATTTTTTCCTATATTTTTATTTTTTTGTGAACAAATTTATCAATTTAAAATAGCCCATATAATTATAACATATTTTTTATAATTCTTCTGTTTAACACAAAGCAAAACCTATGTTAGACACACTAAACAAAAGCAAGAAATCAAAATATTCCTAGAGAAAAAAATCACTTAGCCAGCAGAGAAGAACATAGGAGAAGGAAAAAAGGAAGATTAATAAAACAATTACAAAGCTGTTCACAAAGTGGCAATAGTAAGTCCTTATCAAATATCACCATTAATGCAAATGGATTAATTACCCAGTTAAAATACATAAAGTGGCTTAATAAATTTTTTTTTTAAAAAAAACTCAACTATATGCTGCCTGTGACTCACTTCACCTGTAAGGACACCCATGGACTGAAATTGAAACGATATAAAAATACGTTTCATGCAAATGGAAAGCAAAAGAAAGCAGTAATAGCTATATTATATCAGATAAAATAGATTAAGTCACAAATGGTAAAAAGTGACAAAGAAGGTCATTATATTGTAATAAATGGTTCAATTCAGCAAAATAATAGAATAGTTTTAAATAAATATGCACTCAATATTAGAGCACTTTAATGTATACAGCAAATATTAATAGATCTAAAGGAAAAGGTAGACTGTGCTGTAGTAGAGTATTTCAACAGCCCAATTTCAACAATGGGCAAATAAGAGAGAAAATCAACAAAGAAACATTGAATATAAACTGCACTCTTCACCAAATATACCTAACCTAAGAGATAGTTACAGAACATTCCATTCAACAGCTATAGACTATGCATTCTTAACAACTGCACACACAGGATTCTCCAGGATAGATTATATGACAGGTCACAAAAGAAGTCTTAACAAATTTAAGAAGATCAAATTCAAAATCAAGTATATTTTTCTGACTTTCATGCTACAAAACTAGAAATCAATAACGGGATAAAGTTAGCAACTTTTAAAAGTAAATATGGAGGCGGGATTGAAGATGGCTGACTACGTGCAGCCAGGAGAAACATCTGTCCATGAGAGGCTGGGATGTTGGGAAAACTGACACACTCTGAGCAAATATTTGAAGGGAAGGCATTGAAAGTAGATAGAGGCAGGAGAGAGATGCTGGACTGAATGGGGAGGAAGCTGCAAACCCTGCACAGGGCTGCCAAGCACTGGGACTTGTTCCTGCCTGCCAGCAACTCCTGGGGAAGAGGTGAGTGAACCGGCAAAGAATGATCCACTCTCATCATGAATAACTGAAATCCTGGCACCAGGAGACCCCACGACCCCCACAAACACTTGAGCTTCCAGGGAGCTCCTTAGAGATGTGGTCGGGGCAAGACTCCAGACTGCAGAGTCTAGAGAGTTTGGTGCAAAAATGCCTTCAGTGGAGCATGACTAGGGATGCCCATTCCTCATGTGTCACTATGCTGTTCTAGGAAACTTTACTCTTTAGGGGGCTATTGGACCTGTACGGAGCAGGACAGTCTTGCCCATGAAAAGAGACAGTCTGATCTGAGAATGCCCGTATGCTGGCCTCCCCTGGGGCCCCAGCCTGGCAGTGCCCACTTACAGTACAGGTCTTGGATACTCAACTGGGATGCTTCCTGGGGACCCTCATCATAGCTTCTTCAAGAGCAAAATGTATCTGTCAGACCTCCAGTACAGTGACCCTGCTAATGCACGCTAACCCACCCCTACCCATTCCTCCAGCCTCCCCCGAACCACTTTTCCTTACAGCCACCCCCTACTCATTGTAGGCACACTCACAGGCAGAACTTGCATGCCCTCTTCCACCACCACACATGTGCACTCGAACACTGCCTCACCACTGATGCCAGCATGAGTGCATCCTGTCCCCTGGGCTGTGTGGTCATTGCCTGCACAAATATACACACAGACGCTGACAACCTTGCACCTGCTGCACAGCCACCATGGCTGTAGATGTGCACTGGAGCTTACAGCATCAGCCCACTGAACCACCACTACTTTTGCTGAAATACATGCATGGAGGCCAGCAGCCCCATGTCCAACAGCCCCCTGCTCCCCCAACCACTGCTGGTATGCAAGTGCACAGGAATGGCACAGACTTGCTTCCACCAGTACCCTGCCCCAGACACCACACTTGCACCCTGTCACGTGGCTACTGTTGGGACATGCAAAATAGAATGGAACCCACTGCCACTGCCTCAGTGAAGCACTTTGGCTGACACCAAACATCTGACTACTGCGGCTAACAGTCCGGGAACATCTCAGCCCTGCCAGCATAGCATGTTCTTAACCTCAGGCGACCAGAGAACAAAGGTGGGAACCCAACATCAACCCCTCAGTGTTAGAGCAGGCAGCCCGGGAGCGCTAAACTGAGCCTTGTCCCCCTGAAGTCTTCCAGAAAGGTAGCCAGTCAACTGAATACACTTTATACCAAAATGAAACCCCAAAGGACATCAGAAAAGGCAAAAGAAGAAAAAAGACTCATCCAAAGGGCATCAAATTCAAAGATTGAAGGAACATCATCCCACAGAGATGAGGCAGAACCAGCACAAGAACTCTGGCAACTCAAAACAGCAGAGTGTCTGTCCAAACACCTGCACTAGTCCAAACACCTGCACTAGTTCCCCAGCAATGGTTTCTAACCAGGCTGAAATGGCTGACATGGTAGAAATAGAATTCAGAATATGGAATTCTATCAGAATATGGAACAAGGATCATCGAGATTCAGGAGAAAGTTGAAACTCAATTATTCTAAACAAAAATCGAACAAAATAATACAGGAGACAAAAGACAAAATGGCCATTTTAAGAAAGAACCAAACTGATGTTAAAGAGCTTGAAAGTCTTCAAAAATTTCAGAATAAAATTTTGAGTATTAACAGCAGAATCAACCAAGCTGAGGGAAGAACCTCAGAGCTTGAAGACTGGTTCTCTAAAATAACTCAGACAAAAATAAAAAAGATTAAAGAAGACTGAACAAACCTCTGAGAAATATGGGATTATGTAAAGAGACCAAATCTACGTCAGAGTGGCATCTCTGAAAGAGAGAAAACAATCAACTTGAAAACATATTTCATGATATCACTCATAAAATTTCCCTTATCTTACTAGAGAGGTCAACATTCGAATTCAGGAAATGCAGAGAACCCCCTGCAAGATACTATTAATATACAAAACAATCATCCCAAGAAAATACAGTCATCACATTCTGCTTGGCTAAAATTAAAAAAAAAAAAAGGTAAAGGCAGCTAGAGAGAAGGGGCAGGTCCCCTACAGAAAGAACCCCATCAGGCTAATAGTGGACATCTCAGCAGAAATCCTAGAATCTGGAAGAGATTGGGGGCCTAAATTCAGCATTCTCAAAGATAGGAAATGCCAATCAACAATTTCATATCCAGCTTAAACTAAGCTTTGTAAGTGATTGGGAAACAAGATCCTTTTCAGACAAGCAAACGCTAAGGGAATTTGTTACCACCAGACTTGCCTTACAAGAGGTCTTCAAGAGAGTGCTAAATATGGGAAGGAAGACTATTATTGGCACTATAAAAACACACTGAAGGACATAGATCGTTGACACTATAAAGCAGCCAATCAAGCCTGCTTAATAATCAGCTAACAACACAGTGAAACGATCAAATCCACACATATCAATATTAACCTTGAATGTAAATGGGCTAAATGCCCCCAGTTAAAAGGTACAGAGTGGAAAGTAAGCAAGAACCAACTGTGTGGTATCTTCCAGAGACCCATCTCACATATTGAGACACCCATAAATTCAAAGTAGTGGGATGGAGAAAAATCTACCAAGCAGACAGAAAACAGAAAAAAGCAGGGATTGCTATTCTAATTTTGTATAATATGACTTCAAACAATGATTTAAAAAGGCAAAGAACATGACATTAATTATAAAGAATGCAGTTAAGCAAGAATAACTATACTAAAATGCACCCAACACAGGTGCATCTGTATTCATAAAGCGAGTTCTCAGAGACCTATGAAGAGACTTAGTTAACCACACAATAAGAGTTGAAGCCTTCAAAAGCACAATGACTGTATTAGACAGAAAACTGAGACATAAAACTAACAAAAATATTCAGGGCCTGAACTCAGCACTTCACCAAATGGGCCTAATAGACATCTGTAGAACTCTCCACCTTAAAACAACAGAATATACATTCTTCTCACCTGCACATGGCACACAACTCTAAAATCAACTGCAAAACTGAACATTAGACAATCCTCAGCAAATTAAAAAAAACTGCAATGATATAAACCACCCTCACAGACTACATTGCAATAAAATAAAAACCAATACTAAGAAAATCACTCAGAATCATAAAATCACATGGGAATTAACTTACTCCTGAATGACTTTTGGGTGAACAGTGAAATTAGGGCAGAAATCAAGAAGTTATTTGGAACTAATGAAAACAAGGATACAATACACCAGCATCTCTGGGACACAGCTAAAGTAGTGTTAAGAAAGAAGTGTAGAAAGAAAGAAGTAATACCTGTTTCAAAAGTTAGAAAAATCTCAAAATAACCTGACATTACACCTGGAGGAATGAGAAAAACAACAGCAAAGAAACCCCAAAGCTAACAGAAAACAAATATCCAAAGTCAGAGCTGAATTAAAGAAAATTGAGTCATGAAAAATCATACTAAACATCAGGTCCATGAGTTCGTTTGTCAAAAGAATAAGGTAGATGGTTGGCTAGACAAAGAGAAAATCCCAATAAACACAATCCGAAATGAGAAAGGGGACATTAACACCTACACAGCAGAAATACAAAAACCTTCAGTGACTACTATGAACACCTCTATGCACGTAAGCTAGAAAATCTAGAAGAAATGGATAAATTCCTGGGAACATACATTGGGAAATAACCTCCAAGCTGATAGCCTCCCAAGATTGAGACAAAGAAATTGAATCACTGAATAGACCAATATTGACTTTCAAATTTGAATCAGTAATAAAAAGCCTACCAACCAGAGAAAGCTTCAGACCAAACAGAAACCACCAAATTCTACCAGATGTATAAATAAGAGTTGGTACAATTTCTACTGAAACTATTACAAAAAATTGAGGAGGAGGGACTCCTTCCTAACTCATTCTATGAGGCCAGGATCATCCTGGTATTAAAACCTGGCAGAGACACAACAAATAAAACCACCCTTCAGGCTGATATCCTTGATTAACATAGATTCAAAAGTCTTCAACAAAATACTAGCAAACCAAATCCAGCAGCATATTAAAAAGGTGTACTCCATCACAATCAAGTAGGCTTTATCCCTGGGTTGCAATGTTGGTTCAACATATGCAAATCAATAAATATGATTTATCTTATAAACAGAACTAAAAATAAAAATCACATGATCCTCTCAATAGAGGCAATAAACACTTTCTGTGGAATTCTACCTCCCTTTATGTTAAAAACTTAACAAACATTGCATAAAAGGAGCATAGATAAAAATAATAGCTATCTATAACCCACAGCCAATGTTATACTAATTAGACAAAAGCTGGAAGCTTTCCCCATTACATTGTAGGCACACTTGCAGGCAGAACTTGCATGCCCTCTCCCACCACCACATGTGTGCACTGAGAAAAAAAATAAGGATGCTCACTCTTACCACTTCTGTTCAACATAATACTGGAAGTCCTAGCCCCAACAATCAGGCAAGAGAAAGAAAGAAAAAGCATCCAGATAGGTAGACAAACTCACTCTCTTCACAGACAGTATGATTCTATACCTAGAAAAGCCCGTAGTCTCTACCCAAATGCTCCTAGACCTGATAAACGACTTAGGCAAAGTTTCAGGATATAAAATCAGTGGCATTTCTACGCACTAAATAACCTCCAAGCTGATAGCCAAATCAAGAAAAGAATTCATTGACAATAGCCACACAATGAATAAAATACCTATGAATACAGCTAACCAGAGAGGTGAAAATCTCTACAACAGATTTTAAAACACTGTGGAAAGAAATCAGTGATGATACAAAAGGAAAGATATTCCACACTCATGGGTAGGAAGGATCAATATTGTTAAAATGGCCATACTCCTCAAAGCAATTTAAAGATCCAATGCTATTCCTAGCAAACCACCAATGACATTTTCACAGAATTAGAAAAGCTATTTTAAATTTCATATGGAATCAAAAAAGGGCCAGAATAGCCCAAGCAATCCGAAGTAAAAAGCACAAAGCTGGAGCGATCCCATTAACCAACTTCAAGCAATACTGCAGGGCTACAGTCACTAAAACAATATGATACTGCCACAAAAACAGACATATAGACCAATGGAACAGAATGGAGCCCAGAAATAATGCCACACACCTACAACCATCTTCCCTTTGACAAAGGTGACAAAAGCAAGCAACAGGGAAAGGACTCCCTATTCAATAAATGGTACAGGAATAACTGGCTAGCCATATGCAGAAGTTTGAAACTCGACCCCTTACACCATATACAAAAATAAACTCAAGATGGATTTGAAAGTTAAATGTAAAAATGCAAACTATAAAAACCTTGTAAGATAACCTAGGAAATATCATTCTGGACTTAAGACCCAGTAATGATTTCATGACAAAGACACTGTAAGCAATAGCATCAAAAACAAAAGTTAATAAGTGGAAACTAATTAAACTGACATGCTTCTGCACAGTAAGAGTAAACAGACAACCTGCACAATGGGAGAAAATATGTGCGAACTATGCCTCCGACAAAGGTATAATATCCAGAATCTATAAGGAACTTCAATCCCATTAAAAAGTAGGCAAACGACATGAACATTTTTCAAAGAAGACATGTACATGGCGAACAAACATGAAAAAATTCTGAACATCACTAATCATTAGAGAAATGCAAATAAAAGCCACAGTGAGATACCATTTCACACAAATCAGAATGGCTATTACTAAAAAGTCAAAAAATTACAGATGCAGGCAAGGTTGTATAGGAATGGGAATGCTTTTAAACTGCTAGTGGGAATGTAAATTAGTTCATTCACTGTAGAAAACAGTTTGGTGATTTCTTAAGGAACTAGGAACAGAGTTACCGTTTGATATGGTTTCACTGTGTCCCCACCCAAACCTCATCTTTAATTCCCATGTGTTGTGGGAGAAATCCGGTGGGAAGTAATTGAGTCATGGGGGCAGGTCTTTCCTGGGCTGTTCTTGTGATAGTGAGTAAGTCTCATGAGATCTGATGGTTTTATAAGGAAGACTTTCCCTGCACAAGGTCTCTATCTCTGCCTTCTGCCATTTATGTAAGATATGACTTGCTCCTCCTTGCCTTCTGCCATGATTGTGAAGCCTTCCAAACCACGTGGAACTGTAAGTCCTTTCAACCTCTTCTTTAAAAAATTGCCCAGTCTCAGGTATGTCTTTATTAGCAGCATGAAAACAGACTAATACACCATTCGACCCAGCAATTCCATTATTGGGCATGCAACCAAAGGAATATAAGTCATTCTACCATAAAGACACAGGCACTATTCACAATAGATAGCAAAGCATGTGATCAACCTAAATGCCCATCAAGGGTAGACTGGATAAAGAAAATGTGGTACATATACACCATGGAATACTACACAGCCATAAAAAGGAATGACATGCCATTTGCAGTAACATGGATGGAACTACAGGCCATTATGCTAAGCGAAATAACACAGAAAGGGGAAATCAAATACTGTATGTTGTCACTTATGAGTGGGAGATAAATATTGAGCACACATGGCCACAAGGAAGAGAACAACAGATACCGGGCCCTACTTAAGGGTGGAGGGTCAGAAAAGGGTGAGGATTGAAAAACTACCTTTTGGGTACTGTGCTTATTACCTGGGTGATGAGATAATGTGTACACCAAACCCCCACAACTTGCAACTTGCCTATATAATAAATCTGCACATGTACCCCAAACTTAAAAGTTAACAAATAAATAAAATAATAACCTACAAAAATAAAACACAAATACACGGAAATTAATGTGCTCTTGTGTCAGTGAAGAAACTAAACAGAATTCAAATAATATTTGGGACAAACAGAAATGAAAACACAACATTCTTATGGAAAACAGTTATGGATCTGTATAATAATATGTACCAAAATTTAAAAATGAAAGAAATATCACAACCCAATGTTGTTTCTCAAGAAACTATCAAAGCAAGAACAAGCTAAACCCAATATTACTGGAAAGAAAAATTAATACAAATCAAAGCATAAATAAATGAAGTAGAGACTAAAAAAGCAATACCAAAGATCAACTTAAAAAAGAGTTCTTTTTAAAAAAGATAAACAAAATTGACAAACTTTAGCTAGACTAAGAAAAAACAGAGAACCAAATAAAATCAGATGAAATGGGAGATATTACAGCTAACACCACAGAAATATAAAAGGTCATAAAAGACTATTATGAACAACTATACACCAACAAATTAGGAAACTTAGAAGATCAGATGAATCCCCAGACACACACAAGCCACCACAATTAAATTATGAAGAAATAGAAAGTGTGATCTGACCAATAATGAATAACAAGATTGAAACAGTAAATACGAAAGTTTTGTTCTAGGAAAACCTCAGGACCTGATGTCTGCAATGATGAATTCTATGAAACATTTAAAGAACTATTTCCAATTATTTTCAAACTACTGTTAACCCTTGAACAACATGGGTTGGGACTGTGTAGATCCACTTACATGTGGGTTTTTAAAACCGAACTCAAATACAGTATTTGTGGGATGTGAAATCTATATATATGGAGGGCCAACTTTTTGTATATGCAGATCCTGCAGGGCTGACTGCAGTACTTGGGTATGTACAAATTTTAGTATATGCAATTGTTCAAAAACCAATCCTGTGTATATACAAGGGGACAACTGTATTTCAAAAAAATTGAAGAGAATTGAATAGTCTCAAAGTCATTCTGTGTAAGTCTGGCATTACCTTGATACTAGAACCAGATAAGGACGTAACAAAAAAAGATAACTACAGGCCAATATTTCTGATGAATATAGATATAAAAATCATCAACAAAATACTAGTACACTGAATCCAACAGCACACTGAAAGGTCATTCACCATTATCGAGTGGAATTCGTCCCAGAGATGCAAGGATGTTTCAACATATGCAAGTCAATAAATGTGATATCACATTAACAGCGTCGACTCAAAAGGCATATGATCATCTCAATAGATACAGAAAAAAAATGAGGAAATATAGCATCCCTTCATGATAAAAACTCTCAACAAACTAGGTATAAAATAAACATACCTCAACACAGTAAAGGCCATATAAGACAAATTATTATAAATCCATATATGACAAGGATGCTCACATTCTTTTTTATTTATCAACTTTTATTTCAAGTTCTGGGTTACATGTGCAGGATGAGCAGATTTGTTACATAGGTAAATGTGTGCCATGGTGATTTGCTGCATAGATCAACGCATCATCTAGGTATTAAGCCCAGTATCCATTAGCTGTTCTTGATGGTCTCCCTCCTCTTAGCCCTGTGACAGGCCCCAGTGTGTGTTGATCCTCACCATGTATCTATGTGTTCTTATTGTTAAGCTTCCATGTATAAGTGAGAACATGCACTGTTAGGTTTTGTGTTCCTGCATTCGTTTGCTAAGGATAATGACTTCTAGCTCCATTCATGTCCCTGGAAAGAACAGTATCTCTTTCCTTTTTATGGCTACATAGTATTCTATGTCATATATGTATGTGCCACATTTTCTTTATCCAGTCGATGGGCATTTGGGTTGATTCCATGTCTCTGTGATTGTAAACAGTGCTGCAATGAACATGCTCATGCATGTATCTTTATAACAGAATGATTTATATTCCTTTGGGGATATACCTAGTAATGGGATTGCTGGGTCAAATGGTATTTCTGCCTCTAGATCTTTGTGGAATCACCACACTGTCTTCCACAATGGTTGAACTAATTTACATTCTCAGCAATAGTGTAAAAGTGTTCCTTTTTCTCCTCAATCTTACCAGCATTTGTTGTTTCTTGACTTTTTAATAATTACCCTTCTAACTGGCATGAGATGGTATCTCATTATGGTTTGGATTTGCATTTCTCTAATAATCAGTGATGTTGAGGTTTTTTCATATGTTTGTTGGCTGCATAAATGTCTTATTTTGAGAAGTGTCTGTTCATGCCCTTTGCCCACTTTTTAATAGGGTTTTTTTCCTTGCAAATTTAAGTTACATGTAGTTGCTTGACACTAAGCCTTTGTCAGATGGATAGATTGCAAAAATTTTCTCCCATTCTGTAAGTTGTCTGTTCACTCTGATAATAGTCTATTTTTCTGTACAGAAGCCCTTTAGTTTAATTAGATCCCATTGTCAATTTTTACTTTTGCAGTTGCTTTTGGTGTTTTCAGCATGAAATCTTTGCTCATGCCTATGTCCTGAATGGTATTGCCTAGATTTTCTTCTGGGGTTTTTATAGTTTTGGGTTTTGCATTTAAGTCTTTAATCTATCTTGAGTTGATTTTTGTATAAGGTGTAAGGAAGGGCTCCAGTTTGAATTTTCTGCATGTGGCTAGCCAGTTCTCCCAGCACCATTTATTAAATAGGGAATCAGTTTTCATTTCTTATTTTGTCAGGTTTATTGAAGATCAGATTGTTATAGGTGTAGTTCTCTATTCTGTTCCATTAGTCTGTGTGTGTTTTTGTACTAGTATCATGCTGTTTTGGTTACTGTAGTCCAGTAGTATAGTTTGAAATTGAGTAACGTGATGCTTCCAGCTTTGTTCTTTTTGCTTAGGATTGTCTTGGCTATATGAGGATGCTCACTTTCACCATTTTTATTCAGCATAGTACTGTTGGTCTTACCCAGAGCAATTAGGCAAGAAAAAGAAATAAAGGACATCTAAACTGGAAAGGATGAACTCAAATTGTCCCTCTTTGCAGATGACAGGATCTTATATATAGAAAACCCTAAAGATTCCACCAAAAATTGCTAGAATTAATCAGCAAATTCAGTAATTTGCAGAATACAAAATCAGCATGCAAAAAGAAGCATTTTAATAGCAAAATATCTGAAAAGGAAATTAAATAAGCAGTTCCAATTACAATAATTACCAAAAAAATAAAGTACCTAAGAATAATTTTAACCAAAAGGATGAAAGATCTCTACAATGACAACTATAAAACATTGATGAAAGAAATTGAAGCGGACACAAATAAATGGAAAGATATCATGTGTTCATAGATTGGAATCATTAACATCATTGAAATGTTCATACTACCCAAACAGATCTATAGATGCAATGCAGTCCATACTAAAATACCAATGACATTCTTCACAGAAACAGAAATGACAAACCTGAAATTTGTATGGAAACACAAATGAGCCAGAATAGCTAAAGTAATTCTGAGCAAAAAACAAAGTTGGAGACATCACATTACCTGTCTTCAAAATTGGCTAGAAAGATACAGTGATTGAAACAGCAAAGTGTTGGCATAAAAATAGACACATAGACCAATGCAACAAATGCATCTGACACATAGCCAACAAATTTTTGCAATAGGTGACAAGAACACACATTAGTGAAAGAACAATCTCTTCAATAAACGATGCTAGGTAAACTGCATATTCACATGCAGAGAATGAAGATAGACTTCTACCTCGACACATATACAAAAAATTTTCAAAATTAGTGATTTAAATGTACAACCAAAAGTATAAAACCACAGGGATAAAATTACATGGGTAAAGGCTCCATGATATTGGTGTAGGCAAGGATTTTTTCTTTTTTTAATAAAACCTCAAAAGCGGCCGGGTGCGGTGGCTCATGCTTGTAATCCCAGCACTTTGGTAGGCTGAGGCGGGAGGATCACGAGGTCAGAAGATCGAGACCATCCTGGCTAACACAGTGAAACCCAGTCTCTACTAAAAATACAAAAAATTAGCTGGGTGTAGTGGCGGGCACCTGCAGTCCCAGCTACTCGGGAGGCTGAGGCAAGAGAATGGCGTGAACCCAGGAGGCAGAGTTTGCAGTGAGCCGAGATCACGCCACTCCAGCCTGGGGGACAGAACAAGACTCCGTCTCAAAAAAACAAAACAAAACAAAACAAAACAAAACAAAACACCTCAAAAGCACAGACAATACAAAAAGCAAATATAGACAAATGGGATTACATCAATCACATCAATCTAAAAAGCTTCTCTACAACAAATGAAACAACAGAGCAAAGGGACAACCTAGAGAATGGGAGAAAATATTTGCAAGGAGTGCATCAAGGGGTTAACGTCCAGAATATTTAAGGAACTCACACAACTCAGTAGCAGGAAAATTATCTAATCAAAAAACGGACAAGTCCTCATTAGGTTTTTTTTTTTTTCAAAAAAGACATATAAATGGCCAAGCAATATATGAAAAAATGCTTAACCTCACTAATCATCATGGAAATATAAATCAAAACCACAATGAGTCATCACCTCACCTTAATTAGAATGACTATTATCAAAAAGATGAAAAATAACAAATGCTGACATGGATGTGGAGAAAGGGAAATATTTATACACTCTTATTGTGAATGTAGATTAGTATAGCTACTATGGAAAACAGTGTGAAGGTTCCCCAAAAAATTAAAAATAGAGCTCCAATATGATCTAGCAATTCCACTCTTGGGTATATATCCAAAGAAAATAAAATCAGTATTTCCAGGAGATACCTACACTCTAATGTTTACAGCAGAACTCTTCACAGTAACCAAGAAATGTAAACAACCTATGTGTCCACCAATGGATGAATGAAATAAAGAAAATGTGGTGTATATACACAATGAACTACTGTTAAGCCATAAAAAGAAGGATATCCTGTCTTTTGCAGCAATGTGAATGATCTTGGAAGACATTATTTTTAAATGAAATAAGCCAGACACAGAAAGATAAATACTATATTTTCTCACTCATGTGAAATGTAAAGATATTGATCTCAGAGATTAGAGAATAGAATAGTAGTTACCAGAGGCTGAGGAGGGAAGGAGAGAGGGAAGATAAGAAGAGACTGGTCAATAGGTACAAAGTTACCGTTCAATTTAGAGTGACAGTTGTGATTAACAATATTGTACTGTATATATCCAAGTAACTAGTAGGATTTTGAATATTCTCATCACAAAGAAATGATAAAGGTATGAGCTGATGGATATGCTAAATAATTTATTACAGAATTTGTACATGTATTGAAATGTCATTCTACCCCATAAATATTTTTAATAATTATATGTCAGTTAATTAAAAAAAAATTGCCACACTAATCTATATGGACATGTAAATCCAGTATAAGCATGGGGGTTTTAAGGTAAGCAATTCAATTTAATTTTAAAGGATATAGTTTTAATATATGAGATTTCTCCTATAGTATCATCTGTGTTATTGAAAAGCATGTGTTATGCAAAAGTACACACTAAGCACAGGGGTTTACTGGGAAAAATAGAGCAAGAAGGAAACCACTCAAAACCTCAAGAACACTGTAACCCAGACTCTAAGAAAAACAATACTAACCCCGTGTCAGAAATTTAGAATTTAAAATATTTCCGAAATACATCTTAGTAAACCATTAATGAAGTTGCATCTCCACTGTATTTTATACCTAGTGTCGCAGGCCCTTCATCTTTTTCAACCTTACACTCTCAGGCTCACTCTTCTTTTTTCAAGATATAGATCCTTGAGTATATTTGTTTCTAATAGTAACCAGTTGCATCAAAATTAACACTATGCTCTGAGTTTAGTAGTCTACATCACTTTACAAAAGAAAAAAAAAAAAACAGACACGGGGGAAATCTCTTTGTAGGTCCTTCTTCAAATAGTTTAACATTGCTGAAAGTGTAGTGATTCTTGAAGTCACTAAATCAACCACTTTTACTCTGGAGGACATTTTTCCAGGATTTTCAACTGTGTTTTTCTTAAGGTCTTCACATATGCCTAAAGCTTTCCCTTTAATTATGAAAGCCTTGTGAAAGTTATTTTGCTCCAGTCACATCAAAATATTAACCTACTAGGAAATAAGACTAGTGATTCAAAATGGCTTTAACATTACACTACTATTGTTCCTTTGTTTACCTAATGTGAATAAGCTAATTGGCATTGTTAAAAAATCCATTGTAGCAAACAGACTATATATATAAAACCGTCATTCTGAGGCCTCAGCCTATAAGCAGGGAATGTTTTGCTATTTATCTTATCAAATCCTTAGTCTAACACTTACTTGGGCAGGTTGTACATTTTCCAGATCTCATGTTTTATCTGAAAATTGAGTATAATAATTTCCATCACAGAGGATGGTTGAGAGCAAGATGAAGTAATATAATGCATATAAAGTATTTAACACAGTACCTCACACATAGAAACCCACAATAAATGGGAACTGTTAATGTTTAAGAGGCTTGCTTTCCAGTATGTTAGATTATAGCTCTGTTACCCACTGAATCTGTGACCTAGGTCAATTTATTTCATTCTGAATTTGAGGACTTAAAAATCCTTGTTGAAAACGGGAGATTTTAGATAATGTAGCCACTCTGCGTGCTGATCTCTCTCTCTCGGAATGCATTGTATTTGTTTGCTTGTTCATTTGTTTAGTGATTTGGCTAGATTGATTCAGTGAAGTTTATTTTTTCTGCAGTATTCAACTTGAGATGTTTTCAATCCAAAGATGTGGCAGCCTTGGTTTTATATACAGTCTTCCTGACCACCAGTGATGATGGTGCTTTCAGCTGGGTTTTCTTGTACTTTGTCTTTTCCTGATCTTCCTATTGAGGATCTGACTAGTTTCCTCTCTTGTTATCACACTCGGGTCTCATCTCTGTTTTTTGTGAGCCAATTGCTTTTGATTATTTTGACCAGTTTAATATAGATGACTCTCATGGGAAAACCAGAAAGAGGGTCGAGGAAAAGGAACAAAATAATATTCAAAAATGTTGAATATTTTTTCATATACCTGTTGGCCATTTATGTGTCTTCTTCTGAGAAATGTCAATTCAGGTCTTTTGCTCAATTTATTTGTAACTTGTACATTTTGTGGGTATATAGCAAATATATATATTTCTGGGGTGCATGAGAGATTTTGACACAGGCATGCAATGCATAATAATGACATCATGGAGACTGGGATATCCATCCCCTGAAGCATTTTATCTTTTGTGTTAAAAAACAATCCAATTATACCCTTTTAGTTATTTTTAAATGTATAATGAAGACCTACTATTTGATAGCAAAATAGCGTGACATTTGCTCATTTTAATTTTTTTTTTTAAATTTTTGTTGGTACATAGTAGGTATATATGTTTATGGAGCACATGAGATGTTTTGAAACAGGCCTGCAATGTGAAATAATCACATCATGGAGAATGGGCTATCCATGCCCTCAAGCATTTATCCTTTGTCTTACAGACAATCCAGTCACACTCCTTTAGTTATGTTAAAATGTACAATTAAGTTATTACTGACCATAGTCACCCTGTTGTACGATCAAATAGTATGTCTTATTCATTCTTTCTAACTGTATTTCTGGACCCATTAACCATCCTCACCTCCCTCCAAAGCCCCCACTACCCTTCCCAGCCTCTGGTAACCATCCTTCTACTCTCTGTGTCCATGAGTTTAATTATTTTTATTTTTAGATCCCACAAATAAGTGACAACATATAATGTTTGCCTTTCTGTACCCGGCTTATTTCACTTAATGATCTCCAATACAATCCATGTTGTTGCAAATGACAGGCTGTTGTTGTTGAGTTGTTTTAATTCTTTATATATTTTAGATATTAACACCTTATCAGATGTATAGTTTGCAAATATATTCTCCCATTCTGTAGGTTGTGTCTTTGCTCTGTTGATTATTTCCTTTGCTATGCAGAAACTTTGTTGTAATTCCATTTGTCTATATTTGCTTTTGTTGCCCGTGCTTGCTTAGTTTTAGCAAAAAAAAATTGCCTAGACTAATGTCATAGAGTTTTACCCTGTGATTTATTCTAGTAGTATCACAGTTTGGGTCTTCTATGTAAGTCTTTAATCCATTATGAGTTATTATTCTCTATATGGTGAGAGATATGGGTGTAATTTCATTCTCCTCTATGTGAATTCTATTTTTCTCAGCACCATTTATAGAGAACACATTCCTTTTTCCATTCTGTACGCTTAGTACTTTGTCAAAAATCATGTGTAGTTTTATTTGGTTGTACATGTGTAGATTTCTCTATTCTCTATTCTGTTCCTTTGGTCTATGTGTCTGTTTTTATGTCACTGCCATGCTGTTTCAGTTACTATGACTTTGTAGCATGTTTTGAATTCAGGCTCTTTGATACCTCCAGCTTTGGTGTTTATTCAAGACTGTTTTGGCTGTTCAAGATACTTTGTGGTTACATTTTTTTGTTTGTTTCTGGGGAGAATGTCATCAGTATTTTGATAGAAAATGTAACCAAAACTGCAATGAGGTATCATGTCATTCAAGGTAGAGTGGCTACTATCACAAAATCAAAGTACAACAAGTGTTGGTCAGGATGTGGAGAAAAGGAAACCCTTACACACTGCTGGTGGGAATGTAATTTAGTACAGACATTATGGAAAACAGTATGAAGGATTTTCAAAACATTAAAAATAGAACTACCATATGACCCAGAAATCCCACTACAGCATATATACTCAATAGAAATGAAATCCACATGGCAAAGAGATATATGCACACCTATGTTTATTGCATCACTATTCACAATAGCCAAGAGGTAGAATCAACCTTAGTGTCAACAGATAAATTAATATGAAAATGTGGTATATATGCATCATGGAATACCATTAAGCAATAAAATAGGATGAGATCCTGTTATTTGCAGCAGCATGGATAAACCTGGAGGACATCATGGTAAGGGAAAAAAGCCAGGCACAGAAAACAAGTACTGCATGTTCTCACTTACATGTGGAATATAAAAAATGTTCTCACATAAGTAAAGAGTAGAATAGTGGAGACCAGAGGCTGGGAAGAGGAGCAGGAGAGGAGGGCATTGAGAGAGATTGGTCAGCAGGTACAAAGGCAGAGTTAGAAGAAATAAATTTTGATGTTCTCCGCATAGTAAGATGACTGGAATTAACAACAGTGTATCACATATTTCAAAATAGCTAGTAGATAGGTTTTAAATGTTCTCATCACAAAGAAATGATACATTTTAAGGTGATTGATATTGTAATTACCTTGAATTGATCATACGAAATGTATACACGTGTCAAAAAATCACATTATACCTTGTAAATATGTACATTTATGTGTCAATCATAAATAAAATAAAACAGAAAAAATATTTGAAGATACTGGCTTAAACTTCTCACAGTTGATTAAAAACATTATTCTAAACATCCAAGAATATCCATAAACTCCAGGTATAATAAAGGGATTATTAGCACCTGGCCACATAATAGTCAGAATCTTGAAAATCTTGAAAGCAGCAAGACAAAAGTGCACATCAGGAACAAGTTTACAACAATGACATTAACTGGCTTCTCTTTAGAAACAATTGAGCCTATAATATAGTGGGATACTCAATGAATCATTCTACCAAAAAGACACATGAACTTGTATGTTCACTGCAGCACTATTCACAATAACAAAGGCATGGAATCAACCTTGAAGCCTGTCAGTGGTGCATTAGATTTAAAAAAAAAAAAATGTGGTACACATTAGCCTTAAAAAATAGTTTATGACTAAGTCCCCAAAAGCAATTGCGACTAAAACATAAATGGACAAGTAGAACCTAATTAAACTGAGGAACTTTGCGGCAGCAAAGGAAATTATCAGCAGATTGAAAGATAACCTACAGCTGGGCGCGGTGGCTCATGCCTGCAATCCCAGCACTTTGGGAGGCCGAGACAGGTGGATCACCTGAGGTCGAGAGTTCAAGACCAGCCTGACCAACATGGTGAAACCCCGTCTCTACTAAAAATACAAAATTAGCCAGGGTGGTGGCGCATGCCTGTAATCCCAGCTACTCGGGAGGCTGAGGCAGGAGAATCGCTTGAACCCAGGAGGCAGAGGTT
>NW_016808524.1:73959-86656 GCF_001698545.2 Rhinopithecus bieti | reverse complement strand
AAAAAAAAAAAAAAAAAAAAAAAAAAAAGCTAACCTACAGAGTGGGAGAAAATATTCACAAACTACGTAACGATTAAACAAACAAAAAACAACCCCGTTAAGAATAGGCAAAGTACATGAACAGACACTTATCAAAGGAAGACATATGTGTAGGCAACAAGTATATGAAAAAAATGATCACCATCATTAATCATTAGAGAAATGAAAATCAAAACCACAATGAGATACCATCTCACACCAGTCAGGATGGCTGTTATTAAAAGGTCAAAAAACAACAGATGAAGGCGAGGTTGCAGAGAAAAGGAAATGCTGATACACTTCTGGTGGGGATAGAAATTAGTTCAGCCACTGTGGAAAGCAGTATGAAGATCTCTGAAAAAACTTAGAACACAGCTACCATTCAACCCAGCAATCCCACCACTGGGTATATATCTAAAGGAATATAAATTATTCTCCCAAAAAGACACATGCCCTCGCATGCTTATCACAGCGCTATTCACAATAGCAAGGACATAGAATCAACCGAGATTCCCATCAATGGTGGACTGGTTTAAAAAAACTGGGACAGCCGGGCAAGGTGGCTCATGCCTGTAATCCCAGCACTTTGGGAGGCTGAGGCAGGCGGATCACGAGATCAGGAGTTCAAGAACAGCCTGGCCAATATGGTGAACCCTGTCTCTACTAAAACTACAAAAAAAAAATTTAGCTGGGTGTGGTGGCACACACCTGTAGTCCCAGCTACTCGGGAGGCTAAGGCAGAACTGCTTGAACCCGGGAGGCAAAGGTTGCAGTGAGCTGAGATCGTGTCACTGCACTCCAGCCTGGGTGACAGAGTGACACTCCATCAAAACAAAACAAAACAAAAATAAAACAAAAGAACTGTGGGACATATACACCGTGGAACACCACACAACCGTTAGAAAGAATCATGTCCTTTGTGGCAACATAGATGCAGCTGAAGGTTATTATCCTAAGCAAAATAATACAGAAGCAGAAAACCAAGCACTACAGGTTCTCACTTAGAATTGGGAGCTAAACACTGAATATACTTGGATACAAAGTTGGAAACAACAGACACTGGAGACTGCTTGAAGTGGGGAGATTGGGTGGGGGACGGGGAAGTGTGGTTTGTAAGGCTATCTATCAGGCACTGTGCTCACTATGTGAGTGACAGGATCATTTGTACACCAAGTCTCAGTGACACTCAAGTTATCCAGATAAGTAATCTGCACATGTACCCCCAGAAATTGAAATACAAGTAGAAGAAAAAAACATAAAATAATATTTTTTCAAAGATACCAATTAATGTCTAATATTAAATAAACTATTACATGGTTGCTTTCAAAGGAAAAAAATGTGATACATATATACCATGGAATACTATGCAGCCATAAAAAAGAATGAGATTATGTCCTTTGTGGCAACGTGGATGCAGCTGGAAGCCATAATTGTAGGTGAATTAACTCAGGAATAGAAAACCAAATGCCGCATGTTCTCACTTACACATGGGAGCTAAACTTTGGATACATATGGCCATAAAGATGGAAACAATAGACACTGTGAACTGGAGGGAAGGAGGGAAATAATGTCTGAGAAACTACTGGGTACTATGCTCGCTACCTGAGATCTGTACCCCAAACCTCAGCGTCACACAACATGTCCATTTAACAAACCTATATGTTTACCTCCTGAATTTAAAATAAAATTTGAAATTATAAAACAAAACCAACAAAATAGAATCTTATATCCAGCAAAACTAACTTTCATAAAGCAAAGCATAAATAAATGTAAAATGACGGCTAAGTAGCAGGTAAACAAAACAGAGAATCTATTATCATACATGCCTTACAAGAAATACTAAAGCAGTTTCTTTAAAATAAAGACAAGTGACATCAGACAGTAATTTGAATCCACACAAAAAAGAGTATAATTATATAAGTATAAAAGATAGTATAGATGCATATGCCTACTTGTTTCTTCTTTTAACTTACTGAAAAGCAACTGCGTAACATGACATATCTTTGTATCTTTGTGTATTGTTAGGTTTTGACATATATTAATTGAAATATATATTTGGCACTAAAAGTACAAAAGAGGTAAGAAAAAAAAACATTGTTGAAGTAGAAAAATGCTAACAGATGGATACTCAAGCCAACAAAGGAAAAAATGAAAAAGGAAGATATCCAGAACTGGTAAATAAGAATATTAATATGGTAAACTCTCAAAATAGATATGTACTGTGCATCGTCGTGTCAGCATCTTTAACAGACATAGGTTATATAAGGTAGCAATTATAACAATAAGTTTGTCATGTTTGCCACATATTCTGATGTAATATGTTTAACAATAATATCACAATATGGGGGTAGAAAATAGAGCTATATGAAGGTAAAGTTTCTATATCTTATTGTAATTATGTGAGTATAGTTTTAATTATATTTAGGGATTATCCTGCATATTTCAAGCTATAGAGCAGTCAGTAGGAAACAACATATCAGTTAAAAGTCTTGCAATGAATTAAAATGTTATAATGGAAAATATTCATTATATCAAAAAGAAACAGTGAAGAAGGGACAGAAAAAAAAAACACAGACATAACCCATATAGATATTTTAAATTTCATTCAGCAATGGTTTGCCATTTTAAGGGTATAAGTCTTGCACTGAATTTGTTAAATCTATCACTGATTATTTTTATTCTTGTTGGTGCTATTGCAAATGGATTTCTTTCATTTTCAGGTTAATAATTAAAATTAAAAGATTGAAATAAATAGAAAATCACATACGAAAAGATGTAATGTTATTAATATGTCAACACTCCTTATGTTAATCTATAGATTTGATGTATTCTGTACCAAAATCCCAGTTGACTTTTTTATTTGGAGACATTAACAAACTGATCCTGAAACTCATATGGAAGTACAAAGTACCAAGAATAACCAATCTTGGTACTTTCTCTTGGTACCAATCTCTTTCAATAAAACAATCTTGAAAGAGAATATAGTTGGAGGCCTCACAGTTTCTGAATTTAAAACTTACTAGAAAGTTACAGTAATCGCCGGGCGCGGTGGCTCACGCCTGTAATCTGCAATCCCAGCACTTTAGGAGGCCGAGGTGGTCGGATCATGAGGTTAGGAGTTCAAGACCAGCTTGGCCAACATGGTGAAACCCCATCTCTACTAAAAATACAAAAATTAGCTGGGTGTGGTAGCGCAAGCCTGTAGTCCCAGCTACTTGGGAGGCTGAGGCAGGAGAATCGCTTGAACCTTCGAGGCGGAAGTTGCAGTGAGCTGACATCCTGCCACTGCACTCCAGCCTGGCGACAGAGTGATACTCTGTCTCAAAAAAAAAAAGTAATCACAGAGTGTGGTAGTGGCATAAGGATAGTCGTATAAATGATGGAGTAGAATTTATAGTCTGTAGTCTAGAAATAAACCTTTACATTTATGTTAAGTTGATTTTCAACAAATGTTCCAAGACAATGGGCGAAATAACCTTTTCAACAAACGATGCTGAAAAAACTGACAATCCACATGAAAAGGAATAAAATTAGATTTCCACCTCACTCTGTATGCAAAACTTAACTCAAAATAAATAATAGATCTAAATGTAAGAATTAAACTCCAACGCATAGAGTGAAACATAAAACTAAGTTTATGTGACTTTAGCTAGGCAAAGCTTCCTTATATACAATAAGAAAAGTCTGAGTGACAAAATAAGTAAATTGTACTTCATTAGAATTTAAAACTTTTCTACTGTAAATAATATCATCAGGAAAGTGAAAGACTACCCACAGAATGAGAAAGATATTTGCAAAATACATATCTGATAAGGGGATATATATTATCTGATATGGGGATATATGTTATTTATATATTATCTATTCTTAATATATAAATAACTCATGAGTCAATAATGAAAAGAAAACCACCTAATTAAAAGAAGTCATGGATTTTAAAAGGAATTTCTCCAAAATAAATTGCTTCAGTAAGTACATGAAAAGATGCCCAACATCATTTGTAATAAAAATATTGTAAACCAAAACCTCAGTGAAATACTGCTTCATACTCACTAGGATAGCTGTAATAAATGGCAGACAAAAACAAGTGTTGGGGAGAATGTGGAAAAATATGTGCCCTTATACATTGCTGATGGGAATGTAAAATAGTGCAGTTGCTTTGAAAAATAGTTTGGTGGTACCTCAAATGTTAAACATTGAGTTAAGAGCATTATCCAGAAATTTCATTCATAAGTATATATGCAAGAGAAATGAAAACATATTCACACAAAACATTTGCAGTAGTCTTCATGGAAGCATTGTTCATATCAGTTGGTGTGGAAAAGAACCACCTTATCCATCTGCTGACAAATAGATTGGCTAGATGTGCTACATTCATGCAATGGCATATTATTTGGCAATAAAATAATTAAGTGCTGGTACATACTGGAACATAGCTCAATTATGAAAGCATTATTCTAAGTGAAAGGAGTCACAAAAAAATCACACGTTCTCTGATGCCATAGGAAAAGTCCAGTATAGGCAAAGGTATAGCAATAGAAAGTACATTAGTTGTTACCTAGTGCTGGAATTGGAGGGGACTGTGGGGTGTGAATATTAATGTGTAGATTATTTTTAGGGTAATTAAACTAAAATTGGATATTGGTAATGCTTGACAACTCTGTAAATACACTAAACAACTGTGGAATTATGAATATTAAATAAATTTATTTTATGATACACAAATTATATCTTCATAAAGCTATTAAAATATACCCTGACATTTTATTTACTCTCTTTTACCCTACGACTTCATTTTTTAGGATCAAGGGTATCATGTGTTAAATTGAATACTTCGGATATGCTAGTCACATGTAGCAATTTATGTTTCAACTAATTAAAATCATAAAATTAAAATTTAGTTCTTCAGCAATGCTAGTCACATTTTAATCATTAGCCACAATTGTCTAAAAGACAACCTTATTGGACAGAGAAGCTGTGGAACATCTTTATCATCACAGCAAGTTCTATTGGACAGAGCTGCTCTGGATGATTTGATTCAATTGGACATAGAACTTTGCTGCAATCTTTCCACAATTCAGTGGTGAATGCTGAGGCCAGTTTTAGAAAACTGCTAAAATTCAGCCTTCCAGTTTGCACATTAAAAGAAGCCTTTCTGCAGTATTTCTACTTTTTCTTTGGCTTTTTGTATGTTACTTTTGCTTTCTCTTGAAGTGTGAGGAAGCTCACTTACTGGCCTGAGTGAAGACAATAATTTACCAGTAAGACACCCAAAGGTGGGAAAACTGTCTATTATTTTGAAGGGGAAGAATTAAGGTGGATATAGAAAAAGACACTATTAGAAATCGGTTTGTTATTTTAACTTCTCCTTTTTTTCCCCCAGAATGCAGAGGCAATAAGCCTATACCATAGATAAGACACAAAATGGAAAACACATCTAATTTTGATTGTACTCTCCTTTTCCCTAATAATTTTCATGGCTTTATTACCAGCTAGAGAGATCCGTATAGGTTTACATGGTCAGAGAGAATATAATTTCACAGATATATGGATATTTTACTTTTTTGTTACCAAGGTAATAGCAACTTGCTGTAGAAAATTTGGAATGCATATAAGGCATGGTGATAAAATAAAGATTACCTATAATTTCATCCAGCATATGGAAAGTCTATTGATGTTTTAATGGTTTTCTCTGTATTGTTATATATTCTATTTAGATATATATCTCGTTAATAATATATTTTACATGTTTGCTTATAATTTTTTACATTTTCAAATATTAGCGATTTTTAAGACTGCGCCACTTAAGGCTAATATTTTTGTTAAGCCTTTTAAAGTAAAGCATAGTAATTTCTTTACAAACTAAAATAAAATACTTTAGTCAGAAATAATTACATGACTATGTTTACAAATTACAGTTTTTAAATAAACAGTACCTTTTTTTTTTTTTTAAATAAAACACTGTGCTTTTTGGAAAATTTTACCTACAGGATATTCATAGTTTGTAGTGACAAATGACATACCGCATAAATGGACTCTTTACAAATGTTCTTTTAGTCATGTCTTGCAATGTGTTATTCATTCACAGCTATTTTGTTTTAACAAGTCTTTATTAAATGCATCAACTCTCAAAAGTCAAAATGTATTCTAAATCTTTGTCTTTCCATATTCAGTGCAAAACGTTGAAAGGACCTTTCAGTTCTAGGTTGTAAATTCAAATATGATTCTGCTTGATATTTGACAGCTGTATTACAACCTGCACTCTGAAAGCCATTGCACTCAATTTACTATCCAATGTTAACATGACATAAAATATAATCACATTTGACATTGCCGAAGGAAGCCACTCCATAAAATGGATGAGAGACTGAGTTAACATGTGTTTTTTGTGAGATATCTACATATATGTGTGTGTGTGTATATATATATATCCGTATATATACACGTATATATATGTGTATACATATATACGTGTATATATGCATATATTTGTGTGTGTATATATGTATATGTGTGTATGTGTGTGTATATATATATGATGTGTACATATATAGATATGTACCTGCATGTTTATGTATACTTCCATACATGCATTTAGTCAATAGGTTTCCTGGGTTTTGTTTTCCCGAGGGTGTCATTCAGGGGAATTTGGTGAGGTATAAATAAGTTGAATGCTTATATCTTCTTTAGATATATCTTATTTAGAGTAGAAAAACAGAATTAGTGCTCTTAGATACAGGATGTGTAGGAATTTCATAATTTTGGTAGAGTTGATATGCATTTTGAAGCTGAATGACTTCTTAAAATATCCATGTCAAAACTGAATTAGGAATTTGGGTAAATCCCATGTATTCCTATAGGAAAATTTTGCTCTAGAGCATATAATTTACTTATATATTTTGTTAAAATATGTCTCAGTATTGCCACGTGTACTACTGGGCATAAAACAAAAGCGTGTTTTCTCTTTTATCCGGAACACTAACCTGGGTGGATGGAAAACGTCTATCTTGCATTTGTGATTTCATCATCTTGCTATAATAACCAGGAGAGAATAGAGGTCAGTAGCTAAATATATCACTGACTATTTTACTTTAACGCATTTCACAAAGACTTTGGCATCAGTTTTCTACTTTCTAATTTTAAAATCATATGTAAATTACATAGAATAATTTGTATTATCTAGTCATACCTCAATCAGGTCAGAGAGGCACATTTTACCATTTAATAATAAAGATTCCTCTTTAAATTATATCAGTTCCTTGTGATTTCCATTGCTAAATATGGAAATAGACATTTACAATACTGTACATTTACTCTCTTAATATTTATAGTTTTATCAATACATAATATTTGTACATATGAGGTCGATGTGATGTTTTGTTACATGCATAGAATGTGTAATGATCACCTCGGGATATTTAGAGTGTCCATCATTTCAAGCAAGTATTTATCGTTTCTATGTGTCGGAGATATTTCAAGTCCTCTCTTTTAGCTCTTTCGAAGTATACGGTACGTTGTTCTTAACTAGAGTCCGCTTCCTCTGATATCGAATATAAGTACTTACTTCTAATCTATGTACCTACTGATCACCCTCTCTTTATCTTCCCTTCCCCTACACACATTTTCCCTCCTCTTGTATCTACCCTTCAGCTCTATACTGCCATGAGATCAACTTTTAAAACTCCCACATATGAGTGAAAACACGTGGTATTTGTATTTCTGTGCCTGACTTATTTCACTTAATATAAGGACCCCCAGTTTCATTTATGTTGCTACAAATAACCCGATGTCTTTGATTTTTATTGTTGAATAGCTTTCCGTTGTCTATATATGCCACGTTTTATTTGACCATTCATCTGATGATGGACACTAAAGTTGATTCCAGATCTTTGCTATTGTGAACAGTGCTGCAACACACATAGGTGTGCAGGTTATCACTTTGATATACTGATTTATTTTGCTATGCATAAATACTCAGTGGGATTCCTGGATAAAGTGGTAGTTATATTTTTAGTTTTTTGAGAACTCTCCATACTGTTTTCCATGGTGGATGTACTAATCTCTATTCCCACCGACAGTGTATAAGGGTTCCCTTTTCTCTACATTCTAGGTAGCATCTGTTATTTTTTCTTTTCGGTAATAGCCATTCTAACTGGGGTAAGATGGTATCTTGTTATGGTTTTGAGTTGCACTTTCCTGATGATTAGTGATGGTGAACATTTTTTCATATACCTGTTTTGCATTTGAATAACTTCCTTTGATAAGTGTCTTTGCCCATTTTAATGGAATTGTGTTTATTTTACTGTTGAGTTGTTTGATTTCCTCATGCATTTGAGATAATAGTCTCTTATTGAATAAATATTCTGCAAACATTTTCTTGCATTTAACAGTTTATCCCTTTATTGTGTGGACTGTCGTCTTTGGTGTGCAGAATCCTTTTGGTTTAATATAGTCTCTTTTTTTTTATTGTTTTTGATTTTGTTACCTGTGCTTTTGAGGTTTTTGCTATAATATCTTTGCCTAGACCAATGTCCTGAAGTGTTTCTCTTAAGTTTTCTTCTAGTCATTTTAGAGTTTTGGGTCTTATGTTGAAGTCTTGAGTTGATTTTTGTTTATGGTGAGAGATACGGGTCCAGTTTCAATCTTATCATATGGATATTTTTTTCTCAGCAACATTTCTTGAAGAGGGTATCCTGTCCCCAATGTATGTTCATGGTGTCTTTGTCAAAAATCCTTTGACTGCAAATACGTGGATTTATTTATGGGGTCACTATTTTATGCCATTAGTCCATGTATCTGTTTTGTATCAATAATATGCTGGGGAGCATAGCCAACATGGCCGACAAGAAGCAGCTACAGGTGTGTGAGTCTCACAGAGACTAAAGGGGCAAGTAAATAGAGCACTTTCAACTAAGACATCTAAGTACACACATTGGGACTAATCAAGGAAACAACTGGACCCATGGAAAATGGAGAAAAGCAAGGCATAGTGATAGCCCACCCAGGGGCAACACAGAGCCAAGGGAACGCCCTGTGCACGGGGAAGCAGTGAGCGAATGTGCGACCCTGAGAAACAGTGTTTCCCTCATGGATCTTTGCAACCCTCAGGTCAAGAGATCCTCTCATGAATCTGCTCCACCAGTGCCTTTAGTCTGACACACACAGCTACTTAGAGTCTCCGCAAAGCAACCGCTAGGCGCACACAGAGAACCAGGAGCATTACATACCCTTCCTTAGGGTTTCCCAGCAAAAGCAACCGCAACTCTGGCAAAGCGCGAGTTACAACTCTGTACATACCCCTAGGAAAGAGGCTGAGCAGTCTTGGTCTGTAGGCCCCACTTCCATGGTTCCTCACAGGTTAAGACCCATTGGCTTGAAAATCTAGCCAGCCACTGGCAACAGTGTTTTGCCTACCTGGGACAGAGTTCCTGGAGAGAGGGGCAGGTCACCATATTTGCTCTTTGGACAACACATCCATCCCAGCCTACAGGTTTTGAAGAGTCCAGACCGACTGGGAATGGAAGAAATCCCTCAGCACAGCAGAGCTGCCCTAGCAAAACATGGCCAGACTGCTTCCTTAAGTGGGTCCCTGATCCATTCCTCCTCACTGGGTGGGACCTCCCAATCAGGAACTCTAGCCACACCCACCAGTGTTCTGTGGCCCACAGAGATTTGAATTCTCCCTGGGATGGAGTTCCCGGGGAGAGGGGGAAGTCACCATCTTTATTTTTTGGGAAACTTAGCTATTTCAGTCTCCAGGCTTTGGAGAGCCCAAGCCAACTGGAGATGGAAGTGGTACCCCAGCACAGGACAGCTAAGCATGGCTAGACTGCTTCTTTAAGTGGGTCCCCAATCCTGTTTCTCTAGATTTGATGAGACCTCCCAATCAGGGTCTCCAGTCATGTCCTATAGGTGCATTCAGCTCAGCAGCAGGTCTATACCTCCCTAAGATGGAGCTCCCAGAGGAAGGGGAAAGCTGTCATCTTTGTCGTTTCACAACCTTCACTGGGGATACCTCCAGTTACAGGAAAATCCAAGGTGACTAGGGATATAGTGGCCCCCTACCAAACCACAGCAGCCCTAAGAAGTGACCAGACTCTTCAAAGAAAAAACACCCAGCCAAAGGTCAGCAAGCCCACCAAGATGAGAATCATTGTAAGAAGGCTGAAAACTCAAAAAGCCAGAGCACCCACTTTCCTCCAAATGACTATATCACTTCTCCAGCAAGAGTTTCGAACTGGGCTGAGGCTGAGATGGATGAAATGACAGAAGGAGAATTCAGAATATGGATAAAAATGAACTTCAATGAGATAAGAAAAAACATGTTGTAACCCAATGCAAGGAAATTAAAAATCATGATAAGGCACTGCAGATGACAGGCAAACTAGCCAGTAGAGAGAAAAATGTAACCAACCTTATAGAGCTAAAAAACACTTTAGAAGAATTTTATAATGCAATCACAAGTATTTATAGCAGAATAGACCAAGCAGAGGAGAGAATCTGACCACATGAAGACTGTCTTTCTGAAATAAGACACACAGAGAAGAATTGAAAAAAAAGAATGAAGAAGAATGAACAGGACATACAGGAAATATGGGAATATGTAAAAAAAGACCAAATCTATGACTGATTGGTGTACCTGAAAAAAATGGGGAGAATGAAATCAATTTTGAAAAAAAAAAAAAACATATTTCAGGATATCATTCATGAGAACTTCCCAAACCTAGCTAGAAAGGCCAACATTCGAATACAGGAAATGCCGAAAACCCCAGTAAGATATGAGGAGATCATCCTCAAGACAAAAAATCATCAGATTCTCCAAAGTTAAAATGAAAGGGGACATGTTAAGGGCAGCTAGAGAGAAAGGCAAAGTCACCTACTAAGGGAAGCCCATCAGACTAACAGCGAACCTCTTGCTGAAACCCTACAAGTCAGAAGAGATTGGAGGCCAATATACAACATTCTTCAAGTAAAGAAATTCCAACCCAGAATTTCATATCTGGCCAAACTGAGTTTCTTAAGTGAATGAAAAATAAGATCTTTTTTTAGTAAAGCAAATTGTAAGGAAATTCATTACCACCTGACCTGCCTTAAAAGAGCTCTGGAAGGAAGTGCTAAATATGGAAAGAAAATGCCTTTATCAATCACTACAAAAACACAACGAAGTACCAAGACCAGTGGAAATATAAAGCAACCACATAAACAAGTCTGTGAAATAACCAACTAACGTCATAATCACAAGATCAAATCCGCACATATTAATGCTAACCTTACCTGTAAATAAGTTGAATGCCCTAATTAAAAAACACAAAGTGGCAAGCTGGAAAAAAAAAAAAAAAAGACCAGTTGGTATGCTGTCTTCAAGAGGCCCTTCTCATGGGCAGTGACACACATAGGCTCAAAATAAAGGGATGGAGGAAAATCTACCAAGCAAATAGGAACCAGAAAAAAAGGCAGAGGTTGCCATCCTGGTTTCTGACAAAACAGATTTTGAAACAACAAAGATAAAGACAAAGAAGGATATTATATAATGGTAAAGGCTTCAATTCAACAAGAAGAGCTATTATATATATATGCACCAAAACACAGGTGTATTCAGATTCATAAAACAGGTTATTAGAGACTTTCAAAGAGACTTAGATTCAACGACAATAATAGTGGGGGATTTTAACACTCCACTGACAATATTAGAAAGATCAAGACAGAAAAATAACAGATATTCAGGACCTGAGCTCTGCATTGGATCAAATATACCTGATAGATATCCACAGAACTCTTCACCCCAAAACAAAAAAATATACATTATTCTCATCCCCACATGGCACTTACTCTAAAATCAATCACCTAATTGGAAGTAAAACACTCCTCAGCAAATATGAAAGAAATGAAATAATAACAGTCTGTCAGACCACAGTGCAATGAAACTCGAACTGAAGACTAAGAAATTCACTCAAAACCATACAATTACATGAAGATTGAATAACCTGTTCCTGAATGACTTTTGGGTAAATAATGAAATTAAGGCAGAAATCAAAAAGTTCTTTGAAACTAATGAGAACAATGATACAATGCACCAGAAGCTCTGGGACACAGCTAAGGCAGTGTTAAGAGAGGAATGTATAGCACTGAATGCCTGCATCAGAAAGTTAGAAAAATCTCAATTTAGCAACCAAACATCACAACTAAAAAAGCCTAGAGAACCAAGAGCAAACAAATCTCAAAGCTAGCAGAAGAAATAATCAAATCACAGCCAAAATAAGGAAATTGAGACAAAAAAAAATTCAAAAAATCAATCCAGGAGCTGCGTTTTTGAAAAAACAATAGAATAGACCATTAGATAGACTAATGAAGATGAAAAGAGGGAAGATTCAAATAAACACAATCAAACAACAGGGGAGACTTTACCAATGACCCCACAGAAATACAAACAGCCATCAGAAAATATCATGAACACCTCTATGCACATAAACTAGAAAATCTAGAAGAAATGGATAAATTTCTGGTCACATACATCCTCCCAAGACTTAACCAGGAAGAAACAAGTTCTGAAATTGAAGAAGTAATAAATAGCCTACCAACCAAAAATGCCCAAGACCAGATGGATTCACAGCTCAACCTACCAGATGTACAAAGATGTGGTGCCATTCCTACTGAAACTAAGTAAAAAAAAAAAAAAAAA
>NW_016808524.1:42618-73614 GCF_001698545.2 Rhinopithecus bieti | reverse complement strand
AAATTGAGGAGGAGGGACACCTCCCTAACTAATTTTATGAGGCCAGCGTTATCCTGATACCAAATCCTGGCAGAAATACAAGAAAAGAAAGTGTCAGGCTAATGTTCTTGATGAACATTGATGTAAAATCCTCAACAAAATACTGACAAACTGAATCTGGCAGCAAATCAAAAGCTTATCTACCACGATCAAGTAGGCTTCATCCCCAGGATGCAAGGTTGGTTCCAAATATGCAAATCAATAAATATTATTCATTGCATAAACGGAACTAAAGACAAGAACCACATGATTATCTCAATAAATCCTGAAAAGGCTTTCAATAAAATTCAACATCCATTCATGTCAAAAACTCTCAATATACTCGATAGTGAAGGAATATACCTCAAAATAATAAGAGACATACATGACAAACCCACAGCAAACACAATGAATGGGCAAAAGTGGAAGCATTCCCCTTGAAAATTGGCACAAGACAAGGATGCCCCCTCACACCACTCGTGTTCAACATAGTTTTGGAAGTTATACCCGGGATAATCAGGCAAGAGGAAGAAGTAAAGGGAATTCCAATTAGAAGAGAGGAATTCAAACTATCTCTGCTTGCAGATGCCATCATTCTATATCTAGAAAACTCCAAAGCCTCAGCCCCAAAGCTTCTTAAGAAGCAACTTCAACAGAGTCTCAGGATACCAAATCAATGTACAAAATTTTCTAGCATTCCTATACACCAACGGCAGTCAAGACGAGAGCCAAATCACAAACCAACTCTTCCTATTCACAATCACCATAAAAGAAGAAAATTAGGAATACAGTTAACTAGGGAGGTGAAAGATCTCTACAAGGAGAACTAGAAAACACTCCTCCAAGAAATCAGAGATGACACAAATGGAAAAGCATTCCATGCTTATTAATAGGAAGAATCAACATTGTTAAAATGACCATACTGGCCAAAGTAAGACAACCTGAGCAATACCATTCAGGACATATGCACGAGCAAACATTTCATGATGAAGATAACAAAAGCAATTTCAACAAAAGAAAAAAATTGACAAATGGAATCTAATTAAAATAAAGAGCTTCTGCATAGCAAAGTAAACTATCAACAGGGTAAACAGACAACCTACGGAATGGGAGAAAATTTTGCAATCTATTCATCTGACAAAGGTCTAATATTTAGCATCTACAAGCAACTTAAACACATTTACAAGAAAAAACCCCATTAAAAGTGGTCAAAGGACATGAATAGACACTTCTCAAAAGAAGACTTACATGCAGCCAACTAACGTATAAAAAAAGTCAGCATCACTGATTATTGGATAAATACAAATCAAAACCACAATGAGATACTATCTCACACCACTCAGAATGGCTATTATTAAAAGTCAAAAAAATAAGATATGCTGGTGAGGTTGTGGAGAAAAGGAATGCTTATACACTGTTGATGGGAGTATAAATTAGTTTAACCATTGCAGAAGGCTGTGTGATGATTCCTCAAAGTCCTAAAGACACAAATACCATTTAACCCAGCCTCATTCCTGGGTATATACCCAAAGGAATATAAAATGTTCTATTATAAAGGCACATGCACAGGTATGTTTATTGCAGCACTATTCACAATAGCAGACATGGGATCAATCTAAGTGCCCATCAGTGATAGACTGGATGAAGAGAATGTGGTGCATATATATACACCGTAGAAGACTATGCAGTCATAAAAGAACAAGATCATGTTCTTTGCAGGGACATGGATGGAGCTGGATGCCATTATCCTTAGCAAACTAATGCAGGAAGAGAAAATCAAGTACTGCATGTTTTCATTTGTAAATGGTAGCTAAATGATGAGAAAACATGGACACATAGAGGGGAACAACACACACTGGAGCCTATCAAAGGGTGGAGGGTGGAAGGTGGGAGAGGATCAGGAAAATAACTAATGGGTACTAAACTTAATAACTGGATGATGAAATAATGTACAATAAACTCCCATGACACACGTTTACCTATGTAACAATCCTGCACATGTACCCCTGAACTTAAAAGTTTAAAATAAAAGGAATTCAAATAAAAAAGTAATAATATGCTGTTTAATTACTAAAGCCTTGCAGTATATTTTGACATTAGGTAGTTTGATACCTCTAGCTTTGTTCTTGGCTCAGGATTGCTTTAGCTATGCAGTCACTTTTTTTGCTTCCAGACAAATTTTAGGATTGTTTCTGTTTTTTGGAAAAGTGACTTCAGTATTTTGCTAGAGATTGCACTAAATCTGTAGATTTCTTTCTGCATTATGGTCATTTTAATGACACTAATTCATCTTATTCATGAGCATGGGCTATCTTTCCATTTGTTTGTGTTCTCTTCAATTTCATTCATTAGCGATTTGTAAGTATTTTACTTTTTTAGGAGGTCTTTCATTTCCTTTGTTAATTTTATTCTTAGGTATTCTTTGTAGCTGTTTTAGTTGTGATTGCCTTCTGAATGTCTTCTTTAGTTCCTTCATTTTGTTTTATAGGAATGCCACTGATTTTGAATGTCGTTTTGTATGCTGCAACTTTACTGAATTTATTAGAGCTCATAGTTTTCTTTGTTGCTGTTGTTGTTATCTCATTCTCTCCTGACCTGTAAGGTCTCTGCTGAGAAATTTTCTGTTAGTCTAATGAGTGTTCCTTTATAAGTGACTAGATACTCTTCTCTTGCTATTTTGGAATTCTCTTTGACTTTGACTTTTGACAATTTGGCTGTAATGTGTAGTGTTGAAGTCCTTTTTTGCATTGTATTATATGGAGATCTCTGAGATTCTTGCATCTGTATATCTACGTCTCATGCTAAATGTTGGAAGTTTTCAACGATTATTTTGTTAAATAGACTTTTACCCCTTTGTCATTATCTTTGCCTTCTGGGACAGTGAAAATTGGAAAATTATAGTATACCATATGTCATGTAGGCTTTGTTCATTTTTTTATTATATTTTAAATTTTTTCTACATTATTTCCAAAGACCTACCTTGAAATTCTAAAATTCTTTCTTCTGCTTCACGTAGTCTGTCACTGAAGCTCTTAAACATATGTGTGTGTGTATACACACACACATATATACACACAGATATATGTGTGTATACATATACATGTATATATGTATATACACATAGATATNCACAGCAAACACAATGAATGGGCAAAAGTGGAAGCATTCCCCTTGAAAATTGGCACAAGACAAGGATGCCCCCTCACACCACTCGTGTTCAACATAGTTTTGGAAGTTATACCCGGGATAATCAGGCAAGAGGAAGAAGTAAAGGGAATTCCAATTAGAAGAGAGGAATTCAAACTATCTCTGCTTGCAGATGCCATCATTCTATATCTAGAAAACTCCAAAGCCTCAGCCCCAAAGCTTCTTAAGAAGCAACTTCAACAGAGTCTCAGGATACCAAATCAATGTACAAAATTTTCTAGCATTCCTATACACCAACGGCAGTCAAGACGAGAGCCAAATCACAAACCAACTCTTCCTATTCACAATCACCATAAAAAGAAGAAAATTAGGAATACAGTTAACTAGGGAGGTGAAAGATCTCTACAAGGAGAACTAGAAAACACTCCTCCAAGAAATCAGAGATGACACAAATGGAAAAGCATTCCATGCTTATTAATAGGAAGAATCAACATTGTTAAAATGACCATACTGGCCAAAGTAAGACAACCTGAGCAATACCATTCAGGACATATGCACGAGCAAACATTTCATGATGAAGATAACAAAAGCAATTTCAACAAAAGAAAAAAATTGACAAATGGAATCTAATTAAAATAAAGAGCTTCTGCATAGCAAAGTAAACTATCAACAGGGTAAACAGACAACCTACGGAATGGGAGAAAATTTTTGCAATCTATTCATCTGACAAAGGTCTAATATTTAGCATCTACAAGCAACTTAAACACATTTACAAGAAAAAACCCCATTAAAAAGTGGTCAAAGGACATGAATAGACACTTCTCAAAAGAAGACTTACATGCAGCCAACTAACGTATAAAAAAAGTCAGCATCACTGATTATTGGATAAATACAAATCAAAACCACAATGAGATACTATCTCACACCACTCAGAATGGCTATTATTAAAAAGTCAAAAAAATAAGATATGCTGGTGAGGTTGTGGAGAAAAAGGAATGCTTATACACTGTTGATGGGAGTATAAATTAGTTTAACCATTGCAGAAGGCTGTGTGATGATTCCTCAAAGTCCTAAAGACACAAATACCATTTAACCCAGCCTCATTCCTGGGTATATACCCAAAGGAATATAAAATGTTCTATTATAAAGGCACATGCACAGGTATGTTTATTGCAGCACTATTCACAATAGCAGACATGGGATCAATCTAAGTGCCCATCAGTGATAGACTGGATGAAGAGAATGTGGTGCATATATATACACCGTAGAAGACTATGCAGTCATAAAAAGAACAAGATCATGTTCTTTGCAGGGACATGGATGGAGCTGGATGCCATTATCCTTAGCAAACTAATGCAGGAAGAGAAAATCAAGTACTGCATGTTTTCATTTGTAAATGGTAGCTAAATGATGAGAAAACATGGACACATAGAGGGGAACAACACACACTGGAGCCTATCAAAGGGTGGAGGGTGGAAGGTGGGAGAGGATCAGGAAAAATAACTAATGGGTACTAAACTTAATAACTGGATGATGAAATAATGTACAATAAACTCCCATGACACACGTTTACCTATGTAACAATCCTGCACATGTACCCCTGAACTTAAAAGTTTAAAAATAAAAGGAATTCAAATAAAAAAGTAATAATATGCTGTTTAATTACTAAAGCCTTGCAGTATATTTTGACATTAGGTAGTTTGATACCTCTAGCTTTGTTCTTGGCTCAGGATTGCTTTAGCTATGCAGTCACTTTTTTTGCTTCCAGACAAATTTTAGGATTGTTTCTGTTTTTTGGAAAAGTGACTTCAGTATTTTGCTAGAGATTGCACTAAATCTGTAGATTTCTTTCTGCATTATGGTCATTTTAATGACACTAATTCATCTTATTCATGAGCATGGGCTATCTTTCCATTTGTTTGTGTTCTCTTCAATTTCATTCATTAGCGATTTGTAAGTATTTTACTTTTTTAGGAGGTCTTTCATTTCCTTTGTTAATTTTATTCTTAGGTATTCTTTGTAGCTGTTTTAGTTGTGATTGCCTTCTGAATGTCTTCTTTAGTTCCTTCATTTTTGTTTTATAGGAATGCCACTGATTTTTGAATGTCGTTTTGTATGCTGCAACTTTACTGAATTTATTAGAGCTCATAGTTTTCTTTGTTGCTGTTGTTGTTATCTCATTCTCTCCTGACCTGTAAGGTCTCTGCTGAGAAATTTTCTGTTAGTCTAATGAGTGTTCCTTTATAAGTGACTAGATACTCTTCTCTTGCTATTTTTGGAATTCTCTTTGACTTTGACTTTTGACAATTTGGCTGTAATGTGTAGTGTTGAAGTCCTTTTTTGCATTGTATTATATGGAGATCTCTGAGATTCTTGCATCTGTATATCTACGTCTCATGCTAAATGTTGGAAGTTTTCAACGATTATTTTGTTAAATAGACTTTTTACCCCTTTGTCATTATCTTTGCCTTCTGGGACAGTGAAAATTGGAAAATTATAGTATACCATATGTCATGTAGGCTTTGTTCATTTTTTTATTATATTTTTAAATTTTTTCTACATTATTTCCAAAGACCTACCTTGAAATTCTAAAATTCTTTCTTCTGCTTCACGTAGTCTGTCACTGAAGCTCTTAAACATATGTGTGTGTGTATACACACACACATATATACACACAGATATATGTGTGTATACATATACATGTATATATGTATATACACATAGATATGTGTATATATACACACATATATGTATATATACAGACAGATATTTATGTGTGTATATACATATATATTTATTCTTATTTTATTCATATATATTCATTATTTATGTATATATACACATATATATTTTATTCTTAATTAATTTTTCAATTCTAGGATTTTGTTTGGCTCTTTTTTTATATGTATCTCAGTAAATTTTTTGTTCTTGTCTGAATAGTTTTTTTTAAATTTCTTTTTATTGTTTCTCTGTGTTCCCTTGCATCTCATTGAACTTCCTTAATATCATTATTTTGAATGATTTTCTAGGCATTTCATAACTTTCTTGTTGGACTCTGTTGCTGGATAATTGTATTTATTTGGTGTTGCATTATTTCCTTTTTCATGTTTGATATTTGTAAATCTGGTATAAAAGTTGCTTCTTCCAATTTTTTGAATTTGCTCTTAGGGGAAGGCATCTTACAAAAAATATACCTATGGTATTGACTGGTTATGGTACTTTAGCTTTGACTCTCTCTGTGTGCACTAGTGTAGTTCCCATATAATTAATTTAGCTGTGAATGGCCTCAATGGTTTCTGTGATTTTCTCAGTGGCTTTGTGCATGGTTTTAAATAGAGGCTGTGGTGAATTTTCCCCTGGAATCGAGACAGCAGGTGTGCCAGTTCTCAGGCTCCATTAGTGGCAGCAGCAGACCAAATGTGCCTGTCCTTGGGCTCTTGTTTGGGATATGCTAGCCCTGGTATTAGCAGGCTCAGGCAGCCTGATTATTTGGCCTGCAGGCAGTTTGCTTGGGTGTCAGCAGTGGCAGTGGTAGGCTGGGTAGGTCCTTGGGTCCATGGGCAGTGGGTATGATGTGTACAATGGCAATAGAAATGATGGACGAATCCTCTGACTCTCAGGGGATCCATACTGGTGTTAGTAGGGGATCCATATTGGTGTTAGTATTGACTGCATCAAGGTGTGCTGGTTAGTCCCTTGGCCCACGGGTGGCACATGCAGATAGGTGCCAGATGTGCTTGTAATGGCAGGCTTAGTGGGCTCATCTCCAGGCCCCTGGGCAAAGTGCTCAGGTACTAACTGTGGTGGACAAAGTTTGGTAATTCAAGCCCAGATAATGTGTAATTTGCCACTGGGAAGGGTGGGGTAAAATTGGGCAACCCTGTCTTTAGGCTCCCCAATGGTACATCTGGCCACTGGCCATTGTGGGCAGAAATACGGTTGTCCTCAGGCCCCTCATGGCGTGCTCAAGTGGAAGTGGCAGGAGTGGTGGTGGTCAGAGGAACCTCTCCTCAAGTATGTGGAAGTCATTATGGCCCTGTTCCCGGAGAGAGCATGGTGCTGTCAGTGGCAGCAGCCATAGTCAGGCAACTGGGCAGTGCACAGTTCAGCACCAGGCGACAGCTGTGTGCAGGGGAGCCTGTCCTCAAAGCACATGTAAATGCATGTGAGCTCTACTGCTGAGGTTGACAAGGTTGCTGCCAGTGGCTTGTGTTTGGGTTACCTGGAAGCAACCGTCAGTAGTGACAGTGGCTCTGGGTGGGGATGCTGTCCTTAGAGTACATGCAAATGTTCTGTGACCCTGCTGCTGAAGTTGATGGGGTCACTTCCGGTGACTTCTGCTTCAGCACCCAATGGCTACATCCGGTAATGGCTTTGGCTGCAGGCAAAGTAGCCTGTCTTCAGGGCATGTGCAAATGTTTGGCAACCTTGATGTTTGTGAGGGTGGTGGGTTTACTGCCAGTGAGGTGTGTTTCAGCACTCACTGGAAGCAACACTTAGCATTGGTGCATGCCTGTGGACAGGAGATTCTCTCCTTAGGGCGTGTGTAAATTACTGGCAACCTTGCTGCTAGGGGCAGTGAGATCACTGCCAGTGACATGTGCTTCCACACCTAGATGGAGCAGCCAGTAGCAGCAGCAGTTGCAAGCCTGGGGAGTCTACACTCTGGGAATATGCAAATGTGTGGCAGCTCCACTGCTTGGCGTGTCGGGGACACTGCCACAGGCTCACACCTCAGCCCCAGTGGGAGCAGCCAGCAGTAGCAGTAGTTGTGGGCAGGAATATGAATGGGCCTTCAGAGATGTGGAGATGAAGGGGCTGTTAGACCACAGGACAAGATCCAACCTGATGGGAGCTAGGCTCTCAAAATGGCACTATGTTGTACCTGCTTGCATCCTGTGGGTATATGTAGGACTTAGCACGAGCTCCCTGTGTGGAGCAATGCCTTCACACGATCTCCAGACAGCTCCCTATGTTCAGGGCCCATGAAGATCAAGGGGCTGGCCTGTGGCTAGGATTGCAGGAGTTTACTATGGGAATATAAACTGCTTGGATCTCTCACCCTTTCCTCACACTGGGAAGCCTCTTTGAGTTCCTAGACAATCCTGGAGGAGCAGGCTGCCTTGTTTACCTTTCCTCCCTCGCCTTAGGTGTTTCCTGTCTCTTCTCTGTTGAATTACAGTGTTCTTTCTTAGATGATCTATTCGAAGTTTTCCTTCCAATTTCTAGATAAAAGTGTATTAGGGAGACATTAGTGTTTCAAACAATGAATTATTTACTATAGGATAATTTCATTACCTCAAGATTATTTTGTAAAGTGTACTTTTGAGAAGAAACAGCATATTAAATCATAATCATTTAAATACGGTTAATTTCAGATAACTGACATATTTGTCTTTATCCCACTGTGCTGAACTATTATCCACAATCACTGAGAACGTGGTTATAATTTTTAAAAATGCATAGATCGTATTTAAGTTCAGTATACACTTAATATCCTAGAGTTGTTTGATACATAACACATCATATTTGTTTATGATTACGTTATTATTTTGACATTGGGAGTTACTTAGGCACAAAGGGAGAAATATTTCTACCTTCATTTTATAGCAGTAGTTTGCGAAGGGATTGTTGTGGAGAGGTTCAGGATGGCTGGAATGATGTTAGCAAATAAATCAAGATGACTTAAAGGATCTATGTTTCTTGAATCATTTGTAATAATGCTCCATGTGGAGGCTCATCACTGCTACTTATAATCTCAGAAAAAAGGTTTGCTTATAGCTGCAAGCATTATGGTAATTGTGAAAAGACAGTTTGTCAGACTTTCCTTTTTTTTATCAAATGAATAAAATTTTGTTTTGTTTATGAGTTGTTGAATTAAAAGATAAACAAAACCGGACACAGTGGTTCATGCCTGTAATCCCAGCACTTTGGGAGGCCAAGGCGGGCGGATCACTTGAGGTCAGGAGTTCGATACCAGACTGGCCAACATGGTGAAACCCCATTGCTACTAAAAATACAAAAATTAGCTAGGGATGGTAGCAGGTGCCGGTAATCCCAGGTATTTGGGAGGCTGAAGCAGGAGATTCGCTTGAACCCAGGAGGCGGAGGTTGCAGTGAGCCAAGATCACACCACTGTACTCCAGCCTGGGTGACAGAGCAAGACTCTGTCGTAAATAAATAAATAAGAGTAGTCATTAATAAAAATTAATGTATTATAGCTGTAAACAATGTTTTGTATTTTCTCTGCTTCGTTTAAATCATTTATTCTCAATGACAGTTGTAATTCCTGACAAGGTGTCTAGGAAATTACTGGGTATGAAAGAAGTCAAAGCAAGCTTTTGCTTGATATCCTGTTACACATAACTCAGTCTTGAACAGCAGAGACCTATCCCTCCATTACACACAACTTTACAATGCCCTGAAATATTCCTGTAGGAGGGAAACTTGTTTATGTATGTCAGAGCATAGACACTGTGTTTTATAAATCAAGGCAAAGCACTTTTGCACTACTTTAACTCCTGAATTTCCAGTATTTCAATGCCTGTGTACTGTCAGGAAAGCTTGTATTTTGTTTTGTTCAAAAATGTATCACTCTTTCCTCCTCATCATTTTGTAATTTCAGGCCTTAGGTTTAAATATTTAACCCATTTTGAGTTAATTTTTATATATTGTTTGAGATAAAGGTCTAATTTCATTCTTTTGCATGTGGATATCCAGTTTTCCATAAATGTTTATGAAAGAGACTATTCATTCCCTATTGCGTATTCTTGGTGGCTGTGTCACAAATTATTTAACCATATATTTTCGGGTTTATTTCTTGGCTCTTCTGTTCCATTGGTCTATGTATCTGTTTTCATTTTGGTACCACACTGTTTTGACTACTAAGGCTTTGTAATTTTCTTTGAAGTCAGAAAATCTGATGTGTTCACGTTTGTTCTTGCTCAAGATAGCTTTAGCTAGTCCAGGTCTCTTGTGGTTCTTAGGAATTAAGGATTCAGTATTTTGAAAATGTACAGATAGTGATAACATACTATAAGATGTCTTCATTTTGCCATCTAGTGTAGATGACTCTACTTTTATTTTTCTGTTATATTAACTCTCCTAATATTTTCTGTAATAGTACAGTTTAGAGTTTATATAGTTTTATTTCTAATTTTATGCATAGGCATGTGCTTTAGTTGTGAATTTTATAATACCAAAAGGTGTTACAAAATATCTGTTTCAAAAGAAGAAAAATGCCCTGTTGTTAGAAGTTAAATTTTGAAGAATTTAGAAGTAAATGATCCTGATGTCTTAAATCTCAAATATTCAGCAACATCAACTGTGTATGTATTTGTGTTTGTGTTTGTGAATGTATATATTTAATAAAGAGGAGATGAAGCCAATTTGGCAAAATGTTAAAATTTGATGAACTTAGGTTGAAGGGATACATGAGTTTATCATACTATGTTTTTTTTTTTCTAAGACAAAAGTTATTTAATGAGTTCTGGAACCTAAAGGAAGGAATGAGACTGTATTAAAGGTATAACAGAAGATTATAGCCCTATACATATAATAGTCCCTTAAGGGTATTTCATTAGCTTACTTTGGTGTCAACATCAATTTCATATACTCCTGATATTGGTGATTTAATTTTTTAAGTACCATACTACCTCGCCTGGTGCTCCAACTCGGAAATTTGTTTAAATTAACCTCATGTTCCACAATTTGAAGAACTGGAGGAAAGCAAAAGCTTAAGGTTTTCCTTCTCTACTTCCTATCATCCATTTCCCAACAGTAGAATAGGATTGAAGATGAAAATAATCCAAAGAACAAAACACAGAGGACGGAGCATGACTATCTCTAGAAGCTCAGTCCAATGGTCATGTCTGTGTCTCCTGAAACATCAAGAATTGCTGGCACCACGAAATACGCTCAAACTGCGCGCAACGATTAAAGAATAAACCCAAACCCTTCCCTCAAAACTCTCTCTGCCTTCACGACGAAAGGAGCACACGTACTCCCACAGGAAGTCGAGGTAAACCGGCGACAACTTAAACACAGCTTGAGGGACTCGCGGGACCATATCTGCCACAGCGTACACTGTAATTCACATAGCAACACTACCCTGGATTGTCTTATTAGCACTTACAGACTAACACGCAGTCACGTATGCAAAACGTAAAGCAAGGAAGGGAGGATGGGAAATTGGGAGGAGCAGGCACAGACATAAGACTCCATCTCAGCACTTGACCAGAACTCGGAGAACAACCCCTTACTCCGCAAGAGGCAACAAACTATCGTAGTAACACATCCACCTCTGAACAGATCTTTCTGGAGAAAACACTTGAAACGTCTGCCTAAGCAATGAAGACACTATAGTTGAAGAAGCGGAAGAAGGTGGGGGATCCTGCTCATAGTCCCAGGTGGCCATGCCTGGCCTTGGTCTCTAACTGAACCTAAGGAAGGGGTGAGTGAAGGAAACTTGGGGCCTTTGCTCTCCCACTGTAGACCTCTGGGAACTTAGATACAGGAGCTTCCACCACCCATTAGACCTTTGAACTGGCGGTAGGAGACTTCCGGAGATCAAGCAGAGGAAACAACTCAAACTTCGTGGATCCCAGATTTTCTCTGCCACAGTACAGCTGCAACAAAATGCAAACCATACGTGTGTAGCCCCCGCGACTCTCCTCTTGCCCTAAATGGGCTGCACTCCTGTGATCAGTTGGGCCCAGACAGAGAGCACGAGTTACCATTGTGGCAGGACAGGTCAACATCTGATCTATCTCCCTACTTTGCCTACAGCCTTCCAAGACACATGTCTGGCCGCTCCTGCAGAAGAGTGCCAATGGCTGCCTCCAGTGCTCACCTGACTGTTTGCTGGTGACCTGGCGGACTTTCAGGCCCCCACAACACAGCTGTGCTTGACCTCAAGGGGCAGAGGACAAATCGTGCTGGTCCCCAACTCCCAGATTCAAGAAACATCACCCAGGGTGTTTAAGCTGAATCTGCGGCTTAAGCTCAAGTAAGAAAGGAGGCCCCACTTTCAGAAAACACCAAAAAGAGTGTGCTGATGGTTTGGTGCTGGCTCGGGAGCTGGGTGGTCGCCTCCTTCCACAAGACAGTTGGGAAGGGTGTGCATAGAAGCAGCTCGAGCTTCTCCAAAGAACCCATAGCTTGGGAAACATCTGGAACGCTGAGTGATCTGTTGTAGAAGGCTTGGGAAAGAAGGCTTGGCTTATTGGGACTGGTCTGAGGAAGACAACTTGAGTAAGACTCATTGGGTTTGGAGGAATGTGACCACAGGTCATCTGCTAAGCTGAAACCGAGACATGGACCCCACACTGATTACACACTCTGGTGCTACCTGCCCTGCCCAAGTATCCTCAGCTTTGAACCACTTGGTATCACCAGACTACAGACATACTCAGCACTTGCTCTGACTCTGGTAATCCCACTGAAGCTGCGGATCCCCTGCTGGCCTAATCATGGCTTGGCCCCTGCAAGTGGCGGGGCACAGCCTGCTAAAGTCCCCCTTGGGGCAAATAAAATGAAAGTATGGTGCCAATACGTTGAAGAAGACCATCATCAAGCCCAGGAATGACAAGGCAAGCATCTCTTGTCCCTGACCCTATCTTCCCAGACACTGCTCCATATATTCACTGAAGTAGAAAAGGGCGTGCACACTGAGTATGAGGTGGTTGGAGCGCCTTACTATTAGGTGCCACTACTGTACTACAGCCTAGTTTAAACCACCAAGCAAACATACATTGCTTCAACACCCTATTGCCCTGTGAAAACTCACTACAAGACGTATTTACAACAGGAACCTGTTCAGCATCCTGGCCCTTTGAAAGCCCCAGAAATGAAGCCAATCAATTATACACAACATACACCAGAAACTTTTAGGGGAATAAAAACAAAAAAAATTCATCCAAATGTTGCGCAAATTCAAAACGAAAAATAAATGTAATTTCCTTGGATTCAAAGAATCGGCTGCATGCAAGACTCTGGCAACCAAAAAGTCAGGATGTTTCACTACATATCCAAAGGATGCCTAGCTTCCTAGCAATGCACCCTAACGATTGAAATAACAGCACGTAAGTTTCAGAAATCTGATTATAGGAACGCTCAATTGAGATGCAAGAGAAAATTGAAATCAATCCAAAGAAACCAGAAAGAAATCATCCAAGCTTTGAACAATGCTAAATATGTTAAGAAAGCAAATCTGAAACTTCTGGAACGAAAAATTTTGCTACACAGATTATAAACATTACAATAGACGCTTAACAACAAACTAGTCCAACGCTGAGGAAAAAATTTCAGAGCTCTAAGACTCGACCCATTGGAATCAAGAAAGACAGTAAAGAACAAAGGAAATTACAAAAAATGAACAAACCCTCTGAGAAATATGCGGATTATGTATAGTGCGCAAACCTTGGAACTCATTGGAATTCCTGAGAAAGAAGAAGAGAGACGTAACCAACTTGGAAAACAATATTGTAAAAATTTCAATAAAATCTTCAATACAATACTCAATATATCCCATATTATTGAAGCTGCTAAATTCTGAAATCCATTTCTGGAGATGCGCTCACTGGGTGGATTCAGTGCATTTTTAAAATTATCTGTGTTGATTAAATAGATGCCAGACCCCTGCCAAACACTATTCCCACTAGTGAATCTCCATTTTGAAAAACATCTGTGTGGAACTTCAAACCAGAGCTGGTAAGAAAGCAATTTTTTGTAAGAAAAGATATGACTACTTTGGGGCTTACATACCAGGTAATTATCATTTTATAATCATGTCAAATTACCCAAATATCAGTTGTATTAGGAAGCCACAGTGATACTGCCCTGGGCTGTATTTCTTAGTAATATCTCAGTAATAGAATGACAGATTCCAACTTCAAACACAGTTTTAAATACATTGTGGTGGACTTGAGTTTACAAGTTTATACAGATGAATGTTTAAGGAGTGACATTCCCGTTAAAGTGACAACAATTCTTAAGTCACAGAATGTCAGCAGTGACAAAAGTGTACGGAGAGTTAATTGAACTACAACAGACTTTATATATAGGAAAGGTGGAAATATGGAAAAAGAACTTGATAAGATTGTATTATAAAATTATAGTGCTGTCTAACTTCCAAAAACGGAAAACAATGTTTGTTTTTTTCATTTTGGTTAGAACATTCAAATGTTAAATTTGTTTACATTTGTACATTAATATTTCCATTTAATAATAATAATAATCACAAATGTAACTTTACCACCTCAACACGTGCCAGGGACTGTTCTAAGCCCTTTTATGAATTGTAACATGTAGTTTTCATCATTTCCCTATGACAGATGGGTACTGTTAATATCTTTTCTTATAGAATAGATTCCCACAGAAGCAGAGACTGGGTTAAGGATTTGAGTATATGTGTTTTATTATTTGTGTGTGTTTGTGTAACTGAGGCAACACTAGAAAGTACCAATAAGAGACTTGGAGAGGTTAGGTTTTAAAGGAATGAAAGCCAATACAGGATATTTTAATAAGCAGGTTGCTGCTCAGGGCATCTTGGACTCAATCCTGCTGGTATTCTCTGGGAGATGGTGTAGAACAGTGGTTCTTAACTTCGTTGTGCATCAGAGTCACCTGGAAAGTTTGTTAAACTGTATTTCTAGGGCTCATCCTCAGAGTCTGAGTCAATGTATCTTAGATAGCTTCAAGGAATTTGCAATTTTTCTAACAAGTTCCTAGGTGATGGTCTGGAGACCACATTTTGAGAACCACTGGTGAGAACATGCCTAAGACTTATCCCACCTGAGCGACAGGAGGCAGCAGCATTATTTTCTCGCTTCTCTCCCTCATTGGCTGAGGGCTCCTCTTTGCACACTAACTTGCTAGCACTTTGGGTCAGCCCTGTGGATGCACCTAACATAGGTCCTTAAGCGGACAGTGGCAGGTTTTTGCAGTGGAACTCTAGGAGCATGAATTGGAAAGATGAGTGCTGGGAGTATAAGGGTGGAGCCCTCAACACTGTGTTACATCTTTAGTTCACAAATGAGAAAATGAGACAGATGTTAACTTTCCCAAAGGTTAATAAATTTAAGTGATAGAGGCAAGATTCCAATTTAGGATTATAACTCAGGTAGCATCAACACTTCCTGGGAACTTTTAAAAAATGCATATTCTTGGGTTTCACACCAGACCTGCTGAAATAGAAACTCCAGGAGTGAGACCCAGAGTCTTTGTTTTAACAAGCCTTCCGGGGTATTCTGATACCGTTTCAAATTTTAGAACTGTTAGTCTGAGCCATGCGCTCTTATTCTTTACATTACACAATTTTAACACTGTAGTGAGAACTTCATCAGGTATCACCTGTTTCCCATTTTTAAACATCTAAGAGAAAATGAATGTTAACCAATAACCACTCGTATATATAGATCTATGTGTCTTACACATGTCAATCGATGTGTCTGTTACACATGTCTGAGGATGAGTTCCAGTCAATATGCATTTACTTCTCTGTACGTTTTTCCTTTGTCTGGAAGATTTGTTCCTGACAACGTGATTGACAATGTGTTTTCTCTTGATAACACATTGTTAGAGACTGAAAAGTCTCTCTCTCTTCATGGCTCTGCCTCTCTGGCCACCTGATGAAATTTCATTTCCACAGTCCAGTTCACTTAAAGTTGTGAACCTGCATTTCCTCCTAACCATCATTGATTTCACCACACAGCGTTTACTTCTTTTTATGTAAAAGACAACAGAGAGGACTCATATAAAACAAGATCTCTGTGCTGGAAAGCTGTTGGTATTCCAGAATCTCATGGCTAAGGATTCTTTTTTACTATTTAATAAATAATGATAATAATAAAACTGCTTCATGCTATACATTAGACCTCTAGACTTAGTCATCCTATATAACTGCAAGTTTGTTCCATATGGCCTAGATATCGCCATTTTCTCTCCCTCCCTGTCCCTGGTAACAACTGTTCTACTCTCTCTTTCTATTCATTCAACTTTTAAATTTCACGTATAAGTGACATGATGCAGTATTTTTCTGTGTCTCTCTTATTTTATGGAGTGTAATGATTCCTAGGCTGAATCTATGTTGTCACAAATGGCAGTATCTCTTTAAGGCTAAATTATATTTTATTGTACATTTATATATATACATATACACACACACACCACAGTTTCTTCATTTATATATCGATGGACACTTAAATTGTTTCTTTATCTTGGCTATTATGAATAATGCTGAAATTATGAGCACAGATATCTCTATGAGGTGCTGACTTCCTTTTGTTTAGATATATACCCAGAAGAGGGATTTCTGGGTGATGTGGTATTTCTATGTTTAATTTTCAGAGATCCTCCATACTGTTTTCATAATTTCTGTACCTACTTGCATCACCACAAACAGTATACAAGGGTTTCCTTTTCTCCATCTCTCCACCAACACATATCTTTTTTTTTCTTTCTGATTATAGCCATTCTAACAGGTGTGGGTTGATATTGTGTTTTTTATTTGCATTTACTTGATGAATCAATTTTCATATACCAGTATGCCGTTTCATGAGAACTGTACTAAAAAAAGGTATACTGAAATTTTGCTAATGGCATAGATTTTAGGTGCTCTTACTACTAAAAATAGCTAACTGTATAAAGTTATGGATATGTTAATTTGCTTGATTGTAGTATATGTCATTTCATTATGTATACATTTCAATATGTATATCAGAGCATTATGTTGTACACCTGTAATATATACAATAAAAAGCCATGCAAGATAGACTAGTGGATTTTAATTATTTTAATCATTAAAACCATAAAGATATTAAATGTCAGTATGGCTTCCAATTTTACATTGCAACTAAACCTAAGAAACCACCACTTTAGTGCAGTGTCAAATAATTTCCAAAACTATCTGAAAACATTATTAAAATACTTTTCTGAAAGAAGTCATTATATGAAAAAGACACCTGCACACACATGTTTATAGAAACACAGTTCACAATTGCAAAGATACAGAACCAACCTAAGTGTCTATCGACCAACAAGTAGCTAAAGAAAATGTGATATATAGGTACCAAGGAATACTACTCAGCCATAAAAAGGAATAAAAGAATATCTTTCTCAACAACTTGTGTGGAGCTGGAGCTCATTATTCTAAGGAAGTTACAGGCATGAGAAACCAAATATTGTATGTTCTCACATATGAGTCGGAGCTGAGGTATGAGGATATGAAGACATACAGAGGGATCTAATGGACTTTGGAGATGGAGTAGGGGAGAATGGGAAGGAGGTGAGGGATAAAAGACTACATATTGAGTACAGTGTATACTACTCGGGCGATGATTACACTAAAATTTCAGAGTTCACCACTATAGAACTGATCCATGTAACAAAAACCATGCGTACCCCCAAAACTATCGAAATAAAGAATATAATTTAATAGATAAATAAAAGGTTAAAAAACATAAAATATTTCCTGTACTGAAACTACTGTGTGAGGGTATGTATTTTCTTCACAGAACTCAACCGAAGCAGCTCATTGCAATGAATTAGGTACAGAAGCAGAGGAGTATCTATTTGTCTTCAATTAAGCCAGATGATTAAGAAATTTGAAAATACGTAAAACAATGTCACTAATTCCATTTTGTCTTAGAGATATAGCAGTTTTTTCATAGAGATCTATTTATCTTAACATGCAATAGATTCATTATTTTAAATGTATACGTATATAAAAATAATTACCTTATATTTAGCTGGTCATCACACAAATTCAAAGGCAGCACAGAGTTTGTGTCATAGCTCTGCTGCTATACTAAGTTTTATATCTCTTTTCTACCTGAAAATTCTATTCTTCAAGGGTCATGTTAAATATCTTTCTTTCGGGGACTTTTTCTAAAACTCCAGAGCTTACTGCCTTTTTTTTTTTGTTTCCTATAACAGTGTTCATTTCTATGCTATAATGCTTATCACATTATCTTACAGTTATCTGGTTTCCTGCTCTTCCTAAACTATACACCCTGGAGGCAGGCGACTAGGTCATGTTAAAACCTTAAATCTATAGAATCTGGAGTGTGCACATAAAACTTAACCAATCAAAGTGTAAAAGATGAATCTCTAAGATCAAAGTCATTGAATCCACTATTTGATTCTAATTTAGATTAGAGTTGAAACAATTCAACAAACGAGATTATACATTTTCTTGAAGGTGTCTAGAAGTGATCCCATTTTAGTAAGTTATCCAACAGTCTTATAACTGCCTTACTCTATAATTCTCTCAAACGTAACATGATACATCTGTTAAGCAATTATATTTACTTTGTCCTCTTGGAAACTAAGAACCATCAACCACAACTTTCTCAATGCAGGTAGCCACACTTCAAATCAAACTAGAAAGCCCAGATCAATAGCTTCCAGTGCTGTATCAGATACTGTCAACCTCAAGCACTTTATATGAAAGGTAATATGAAACAAACTTGAAATTCCGAACAGTCAAGTAGAAGCACAACCTAAGCTTTCTTTTGTGAATTTGGCATGACATCTTGGGATTAGAATAGATTTTTCAGGTAGCTACTAACTCATCTTTTCATCCTTAGATTGTTCTCATTCTGTGGTGTTTCTATCAGATTATATTTTCTAGCACCTTTACACTCATCTATCAAGACATGCAGTTTATGTCTCCTTCTCTTGAATTCATGTGGGCCTTTGTAAGTATCCAGACTAAAAGACGATGGCAAAAGTGACACTCTGACATTCCAGGATAGGTCATAAAAGATGATGCAACTCACCTATTTCTGTCTCTTGGTACCCTTGGCCTTAGAGAGAATTATGCTCTGAGGAATTATAGGGCACATGGAAAGGCCCACGTGGTGAGAAATCAAAGTCTTCATCCCAGGGTGTGAACCAAGTCAACAGCCAGTACAAACTTGTAATCCCTGTAAGTAAGCCATATTAAATGATTCTTTCACTCTCCTACCCATTGGTTAAGCCCCCTCCACTACTGCCACACAGAGAAGAACTCAGCCTTCTTCATCAAGCTCTGCTTAAATTGTAGACTCATGAACTAATTAATGATTATTTTTAAGCCACTGGATTTGGCAGTTGTGTTTTTTTCACACATCAATAGATAACTGGAATAGTGTTCAGAGAGAAGACAATACTCAAGACTATCACATCACTGGAGAGTTCATTTAGTTTGTTGGCATAGGAGAGATACTCTTTCACTGAGTGTTTCTTTCTCTCTCTGGCAAAGTCTAATTATTTTGTAAGGATCATGTGAATTATCTTGTACATTCTATAGTAGCCTTTTCTAGACTCTGAGTTAGAGTTCACCATCATTTTCTATGCTCCTTCTATGTTCATCTCTGTTCAATTCTATGTTGTAGTACTTACCTTTTCTTGAAATTTCCTGGTTTTCTAACTCTTCCCAAACTATATACCCTTTAAAGTATGGACATAGAACATGTGGTCTCAAGTAGAATTCAAGTAGTGATTATAGCGTTCATTCTGGCTTTGTGCAGTCTGTTAATGGAGTTTTTACTCATCTATTTCATAATGCTGCCTTCCTTAACATGGCCTCAAAGCTGCTGGTGAAGACTAGCAGCATAAAGAAGTCTCTAGTTTCCCTTTTCTCAAGAGGCATATATATCACATCATGAACACTGAGCAAGGCAGAACAAGGCACGTGGCCCCACATGATAAGGAGGGTTCAAATTGGAATCCCTTGTTTAACAGCCTTCTCCCCACAAAAACTCGTACTTTGTGGAAAGAGAGCAGGAATGGTGAGTGGCCATACAGCTAATTGTGCTGGAAGAGACAAAAACAGAAAGGCAGAATAGAATGAGGATGAACTAGAACAACTGAACTATTTTTGATACTAGCTATCAGATCATGACTGAGTCTTGACATTCATGAGTCTGCTGCTTCATCTAAAAAATAGAAATAATAAAATTTGTTTTCTGTTGGGCGTGAGAATCAAAAGAAACCTACTTTGGAAAAGCAAAACATATTAGTTTATTGTGAGCATAGGCTTTCGTGCTTGACATCATGTTATATTCATATCATATCGTATTCAGAGTGGATATTGTTCCTGTCATGCCTACAGAAAAATTAAGATTTAAAAAACATATATATTTGTATCATTTATATAATAAGGGCACACATTTTAAAATAAATCATCTTAGTGTTTTCTGAGAAAATTCACATTAGACACAGTAAACGGAATCCAAAAAAAATATAACCACCAAATAAAGATTATTAATAAAACAGTTATTGTTGGTTGAGAGTCACTAGTTAATGAATACACTAATTACTTTCGAAGTTTCAGCTTTTTAGATACTAGCAGTAGATGTGTAGCATTATTCAGTGGGTATATTGGACCCAGATAGTGAGCGTAATACCCAATAGGGAGTTTTTCGACCCATGTGCCCCTGCCTGCCTCCTCTCTCTCATATCAGCAGTGTCTATTATTCCCATGTTAATGTCCATGTGTACACAATATTAGCTGCCACCTGTAAGTGGGAACATGTGGCATTTGGTTTTCTATTCTTGCATTAATTCACTTTAGGATTATGACCTCCAGCTCTACCCATGTTGTCGAAGAGGACATGAGTTCATTTCTTTCTGGCTGCATAGTATTTGATGTATTTGATGTTGTATACTTATTTGCCAATTTTTTTTCCTTTTTTTTTTTTTTTTTTTTTTTTGAGACGGAGTCTTGCTCTGTCGCTCAGGCCAGAGTACAGTGGTGCAATCTCGGCTCACTGCAACCTCCGCCTCCTGGGTTCACACCATTCTCCTGCCTCAGCCTCCTGAGTAGCTGGGATTACAGGTGTGTGCCACCACACCAAGCTAATTTTATATTTTAGTAGAGATGGGGTTTCACCATGTTGGTCAGGCTGGTCTTGAGCTCCTGACCTAGTGATCCACACACCTTGGCATCCCAAAGTTCTGGGATTACAGGCATGAGCCACCNTTTTTTTGAGACGGAGTCTTGCTCTGTCGCTCAGGCCAGAGTACAGTGGTGCAATCTCGGCTCACTGCAACCTCCGCCTCCTGGGTTCACACCATTCTCCTGCCTCAGCCTCCTGAGTAGCTGGGATTACAGGTGTGTGCCACCACACCCAGCTAATTTTTATATTTTTAGTAGAGATGGGGTTTCACCATGTTGGTCAGGCTGGTCTTGAGCTCCTGACCTAGTGATCCACACACCTTGGCATCCCAAAGTTCTGGGATTACAGGCATGAGCCACCGCACCTGGCCACCACGTTTTCTTTATCCAGTCTGTGATTGATGAGCACCTAGGCTGGTTTCATGTTTTTGCTGTTCTGAATAGCATGATGATGAACACACATATAATTTAATCCTGACATAATATTGTGATCTATCTTTTGTAGTTGAGAGACCAAGACATAGAGAATTTCAAAATCTTACATGCTTTCACTTAGCCAATAAGCACTAAAAGTTGAATTTGAACTTGTTCTGACTCCAGGGCTTGATAGTTTAACTGTAAAAGGTGTAGTTCACCAACTTTCTTATGCATCGGGGAGCACATTAAAATGGATCACTATCCTGATTCTCCTTTTTATTGAGTGGGTGAAAGAATTCAGTAATCTTTGCAAAAGTTATGAGGCGTATTAGGTTAGTGCTAAGAATTTTTGACCTTCTGATTCCATGAATATTGATTTGTATTTTTAAAATTAGTTGTATTATCTATGCCTGAAGTTGTGAAGATAATTAAAGAAGATACCTTTCAAACCCTGAATTTGAGACACAGTCCTATTTCATTGGCATCAGATACCCTGACAAGTGTTTGGGACATCTTGGGGGCAAATACAGTTCAGATTTGTCTGCATAATTGGCATGTAGGTATTTGCTATTCAGTAGTGTATATGTGTAACTATATAGCTATTTTCACAGCAGAGAGAAATTCCTTGAGAGAGAATTTTTGAAACATGAAAACTCATAAACAGAGAAGGCTTTTGTTGTTCTGATTAACATCCCTTAGGAATGCATGAGGATTCATATGAAATCATAAATCTACACCGTAAGTTTTATAGTCTTCAGGAACTTTTATTCTACAATCAAGTCATTCTTATACATGTTGGGTTGTATAGGAGACTTTTTACTCTCTTTCAATGTAGACCGTGATAAAGGCAAATAAGGTGTAGTGTATGGGCCAATATTTGTATACATAATATTGAAGATTCCATGGCAGGTTTTCATATTTGGAAAGGCTAAACTTTATGTGATAACAGAGCATAAAGTGTCGTACAAACTCATCATCATCTTTGTAGCTCATGGAAGGCATACTTTAAATTCAGAGGTCTCTGTCTTTCTGCTGCTGCTGCTTGGTGATGTTTTATGGTGACTTGCTCTGACACTGCATGGCTGTGTATTTGGAAGATGCACATGTTCATACTAACTGTAAAAATGACACCAGAAAGACATCCTACCTGTACATAAAAGATATGAGCTTTTAAAGTCTGTATCTTTTGAAATAGCTGGAACATTTTGCTATTTTGGATGCTGATATTTACATCTTAAGCTTTTCTGATTTAGAAGTACTTTCATTTGGAAATTTCATTTCGTTTCTGCATAGTTCTAAAGATAAAATTGAATATAGTTCATTCCTCAACAACATTGACTCTGGTGATTGAGTGATTATTAGATCTTTGTTGTCTTCAGTGGAACATAGAAGTCTAAATACATATGAAAGGCTGGGAGAACATGGAGCATTAGAGAGACTATTATTGGAATATACGTGTGTGTTTGTGGAGACCAGTGAAGATTAGTTTGATGGATGTTGCATGAAATTGATGCTGGAAAGAAGGCAATGGCCCAATGATGAACAGTGTGTGGAGACTGAACTTTATATTGAAAGCATTAGAAAGCTGTGTTGGATTAAAGATTGCCACACATTATTGGAAATTTCTCCCACAAAGATTTGAGGTCTAGAATCCCCTTGGAATAAGGAAAGCACTGTGACTGCTTTTAGCACTAGTATATGGTAGCAGTGATACTGTTCCAGTTTGTGGGTCCTGGCTTTAAGACTCTAAAACCATATACATTTTGTCTGTTGGATTCTTTACTCTTGAAATGTAGGTGTCTTGTAATAACTATGCCCACCATGAGACCACCATGCTGTAAAAAACCCAAGATATGTAGAGAGTACTGAAAGTTGATATGCCATGGAGGGAGAGTCGGAGGCATAGAAACAGACAGAGAAAGGCAAGCAAAGCAAGAAACATTGAAGGGTCAAACATTATTTAAAAGGACATCTTGGAAACGGAGCCTGCAGCCCCAGCTTCCCCAGCTGCTACCAACACATCAGTGTACCAGAGATGAACCACCCAATTGAACCTTTTCTAAATTCCTTACCCACAAAATTGTGAGCAACTAAAATGGCTTTAAACTGCCAGATATTGCAGTATTTTTTTTTTTAAAAGCAATAGATAATCAGAATAGGAATCATCAAATAATTTGTGGCAGAAGATGACACCATCAGATGTCTTACAGAGAGCAATAGGAGGATTAATCTGGGTGGTGTAAAATTAGAGACAAGAAGCAGATTCAGAGGCTATTTCAGTATCACCAGACAAATACTGAAAGTTTGAGTTGTGAAAAGGGCAATGATAAAGGCAGTGGTAAAGAACTTGGGCTAAACTTAATAGAAAAGACATGGAATTAAACTAAATGCCCAACAATAGACTCAATAAAGAAAATGTGGTACGTATACACTGTGGAATACTATGCAGCCATAAGAAAGAATAAGATCATGTCCTTTGTAGCAACACAAATGAAGCTGGAGGCCATTATCCTAAAAAAGCTAATAAAGGAACAGAAAATCAGATATCACATGTTCTTTCTTATAAGTGGGAGCAAAATATTGAGTACAGATGGTCATAAAGAAGGGAACAACAGGCACCAGGGCCTATATGAGTGTGGAGGGTAGGAGGCGGGAGAGAATTAAAAAAATACTACCTAGTGAGTACCATGCTTATTACCTGATGGGCAATGTTCACTATCATATTCACAGTTAAACCCCATTAAGTATTTTTTTTCCAGTGAGTATAGCTTATTGGAAATATTGTAATCAGATCAACTGGATTTATTGACAAACCCTCATAAATTTGTATAAGAACTTACAAACCAGTATCTTAGCCTGTATTGAAAATAACAGAGAAAATGAGAGATACAGATATGGTAATGTTAATGTAACATCATAAATCACTCAAAATTCTAAAATCTCTAGCTATATAAGGAAACATTATCATTTAATCCATTAAGAGCTTTAGTTTAGCAAGATGGCAGAATGGAAGACTTACCCTGGCTATTCCCATCCCCTTCAAGGAAACCAATTTAACAACCATGTACACACGCAAAATCACATTTATAAGAACCAAAAATCATAAGGGAACCATGCAGGCCCTAAAATAAAAAAACAAAAGAACCAAAATCAGGCGAGCACTCACAGGACCTAGTCTTATTAAAATCACTGAAAGAGGCACTGAAGAGGTAGGAAAAGCAGTCTTAAATTGCCAGCGCCACCCCTCTTCCAATCCCCTGCTGTAGCCGTGTGGTGTGGAGAGCATTTCTGTGTGCTGGCGAGAGGGAGAGTGCAGCAATTGTGAGGCATTGAACTCAGTGCTGCCCTGTTACAGCAGAAAGCAAAATCAGTGCAAGCTCAGCTGATGCCCATCCACAAAGGGAGCATTTAAAACAGCCCTTACCAAAGGGGAAGCACTGATCCCAGAGGCTGGAACTTGAGTTCCTGTAAGACTTGCCACCATGGGCTAAAGTGCTCTGGGACTCTAAATAAAGTTGAAAGGCAATCTGTGCCACAAAGACTGCAACTTCTAGATGAGTCCTAGTGCTGAACTGGACCCAGAGCCAGGGGACTAGGAGGGCATGTGACCTGGTGAGACACCAGCCTGGATTGCTAAGGGCGTGCTGGCATCACCTGTCCCCTACCCCTAGACTCCTTCTGCATAGCTCTTGACTCCAGAAGAGACTCATTACTTTCACTTAAGGAGAGGAGAGGAGAGGAAAGAGTGGGAAGGACTTTGTCTTGCCTCTTGGATACCAGCTCAGCCACAGCAGGATGGGGCACAAATCAGAGTGATGAGGCCCCTTTCCAGACCATAGCCCCAGAGGAAATTTCTAGACATGCCCCCGGCCAGGTGGCAACCTATTGCCTTGAAGGGAAAGACAGTCCTGGCAGCATACATCAGTTGCTCACTGAAGTGCCCTTGGCCCTTGAATACCCAGCAGCAGCAGTACCCAGGTACTACATCAAGGGCTTTGTGTGAGACTCTCAGACTTGTTAGTTTCAGATGAGATTTAACAGATTTTCAGCAGTACTGGATAAAGGGTGAGACTCCTTCTGCTTCAGAAAAGCAGAGGGAAAAGTAAAGGGGGCTTTGGCTTGTACCTTAGGTACCAGCTCAGCCACAGGGGCATAGAGGACCAAGTGGGCTCTTGGGGTCCCTGATTCTATGACTTGGCTCTTGGAAGGCATTTGTGTACCTGCCCTTGGCCGGAGAGGAACATATTGTACTGAAGGGTGAATCCAACCTCAGGCAGTATTCACCACTACATGCCGACCGAAGAGCCCTTTGGACTTAAGGGAATATTGGCGGTAGTCTGGCAGTACTCCCCATGGGCCTCTGATGGTGGTGGCTTTGGGATGAGGCTCCTTTTCCTTCAGAAAGGGCAGGAGAGAGTAGGAAAGACTATATCTTGTGGCTTGAATGTCAGGTGATCCACAATACAATAGAACAATGGGTAGACTTCTAAGGTTTCTGGCTCTAGTGCCTAGCTCCTGGATAAGACCTCTAGACCTGCCCAGAGCCAAGGGAAACTTGCTGCCCTAAGGGGAAGGGCACAGGCCTGGCTGGCTTTGCCAGTTCCTAACAGTAGAGGCTCAGGGCCTTGAGAAAACATAGGTGGTAGCCAGGGAGTGGTTATAGCAGACCCAGTGCCATGCTGGTTTCAGGTCTGACCCAGCACAATCCTAGTGGTGGTGGCCACAGGGATGCTTGTGTCACTCAGTCTTAAGCTCCAAGGGCCTAAGAACACAGAGAGAGACTCTGTCTGGGACAAAGTAAGGGAAGAGAATAAGTGTCTATGCCTGGTAATCCAGAAAATCCTTCCCATTTTTTTCGAAAACAATTAAGGTGCTACCCCTACGAGTCTGCAAGAAGCACAGCATTACTGGGCTTGGCATGCCCCTAAAACAGATACACTTTAGGTAAGAACATCTACCATATTTTGAATATTTGAAAGCCTTCACAAGAAGGATGGGTACAAACAAGGCCAGACTGCAATGACTACAGTAAATATATAACTCTTCAATGCCCAGACACAGAAGATTTACAAGTATCAAGACCATGAAGGAAAACAAGATCTCAATAAATGAACTGAACAAGGAACCAGAAATTAATCCTAGAGTAACAGAGATATGAGACTTTTCAGATACAGTATTCAAAATAGCTATGTTGAGGAAACTAAAAGAAATTCACGATAACACAAAAAGAATTCAGAATTCCATCAGATAAATTTAAAAGAGGTGGAAATGATTACAAAGTTTCATGTACAAATTCTGGAGCTGAAAAATGCAATTGGCATGCTTAAGAATGCATCAGAGCCTTTTAAAAAAACTTTTATTGTAAATTAGGGGGTACAAGTACAGGTTTTTTTACATAGGTAAACTTGTGCCATGGGCATTGGTTGTACAGATTATTTTATCACCCAGGTATTAAGCCTAGTATCCATTAGTTATTATTCCCGGTCCTCTCACTCCTCCCACCTTCCACCCACCAATAGGCAGCAGTGTACATTGTTCCCATCTATGTAACCATGTGTTCTCATCATTTAGTTCCACTTACAAGTGAGAACATGTGGTATTTGGTTTCCTGTTCCTGCATTAGTTTGCTAAGGATAATGGCCTCCAGCTCCATCTATGTTCCTACAAAGGACATGATTTTGTTCTTTTTTTCTGGCTACATAGTATTCCATGGTATATATGTACCACATTTTCTTCATCTAGTCTATCATTGATGGGGATTTGGGTTGATTACATGTCTCTAGTATGGTGAATAGTGCTGCAATGAACATATGCATCTGTGTGTCTTTATAATAGAATGATTTATATTCTTTTGGGTATATACCCAGTAATGGGATATATGTGTCAATGGTATTTCTGTCTTTAAGTCTTTGGGGAATCTCCACACTGTCTTCCACAACAATTGAACTAATTTACACCCCCACCAACCATATATAAGCATTTGTTTTTTTCTACAACCTTGCCATCATTTGTTATTTTTTGGCTTTTTTGTAATGGCCATTCTGACTGGTGTGGGATGGTTATTATTGTGGTTTTGATTTTCACTTTTCTAATGATCAGTGATGTTGAGATTTTTTTTTTTACCTATGATTGTTTCCACATATATGTATTCTTTTGAAAAGTGTCTGTTCATGTCCTTTGCCCACTATTTTATGGGGCATACCTATTATTTTCTTTTATTTTTTATTTTTTGAGATGGAGTTTCTCTCTTGTTGCCCAGGCTGGAGTGCAATGGCGCGACCTCGGCTCACTGCAACCTCCGCCTCTTGGGTTCAAGCAGTTCTTCTGCCTCAGCCTCCTGAGTAGCTAGGATTACGGGCATGTGCCACCACGCCCGGCTAATTTTGTATTTTTAGTAGGAACGGGGTTTCTCCACGTTGGTCAGGCTGGTCTCAAACTCCTGACCTCAGGTGATCTGCCCGCCTCGGCCTCCCAAAGTGCTGGGATTACAGGCCTGAGCCACTGTGCCCAGCCCATTATTTTATTTTTAATGTTCAAGTGTTTTAAGCACACCGAGAGTACACAAAATGATACAGCTGAACTACATGTACTCACCAACCAATTTTTCCCAGCTTTATTTAGGCATAATTAGCAAAAAGGTATTCATATTTAATGCATAAAACTTGATTTGATATACATTTTGCAACAATTCTCACAACCAAATTAACACATCTGTCATCACATTTAGTTATTATTGTTTGTGTATGTGGTAAAGTCACTTAAGATCTATTAGCCAATTTCAAGTAAGCAATGCAAAATTACTGACTATAATTATCATGTGATACTTTAGATCCCTAGAACTTATTCATTTTATATCTGAGAGTGTTTACTCTTTGAGCAACATCTTCCCATTTCCCCATTCCCAAGGCCTTGATAAGTACTTTTGTATTTTCTGCTTCCATGCATTTGACTTTTTTTTGATTTTACATGTAAATGAAATCATGCAATATTTGTCTTTTTGTGTCTGGCTTATTTCACTTAGCATAATGTCCTTCAGATTCATCCACGTTGTTGCAAGTGACAGAATTTATACATATATATGTGTATATATATACAGACACACATATATACACACACATAATATACATATATATACACACACATATATGTATATAAACATTTCTTTATCCATTTATCCATCAACACCACATTAGTCCCCTATCTTGGCTGTTGTGAATAATGTTGCAATGAATATGGGCGGGCAGATGTGTTTTTGAGATACTGACTTTATTTCCTTTGGATATATACCCTTGAATTACTGGATCATATGGTAATTTTATTTTTAGTTTTTTTGAGGAAAACTCAAAACTGTTTTCCATAGGCTGTAACTATTTGCATTATCACCAACAATGTACAAAGATTATCTTTTCTCCATGTCTTCATCAACATTTGTTTTCTTGTCTTTTGATAAAAGCCATTCTAAAAGGTGTGAGGTTGTGGTTTTGATATACATTGTCCTGATGATTAGTGATGCTGAGCACATCTTCATATACCTATTGGCAGTAATGTGTGCCTAAAATTGGAATATAAATTTGGGAAAGATTCTACTTTAAACTTCCAAACTTTTAGGAAAAGATGGAAATCAAATGAAGATGCTTTATTCATCTGAGTAATACCCTTTTATTTAACTCCCATCACCTCTCCTGCTTCTCATCATTATTTTATTTTCCTACCCAATAATTTTCATTAGTGCAAAGTAGTTTGTATTTTTAAATATTCTCTACTTGTCAAAGCACATTTTGGGGATTAATCTTATTTCTTTTGAATTAAATCATGTTAGAGTTTTAACATGATGATTTCTCTTGTAATTTTATTTGTGCAAAAATATAATTGGTTGAGATATCCTTAAAATGCAGAGGGTCACATTTAGTATGAATTGAGTTTTGCATAATAGGTTACAGGGAACAGTGTATTATATACTATTCTATTTTTTAAAAATATGGAAGTAATAAATGCACAAGATAATAATTCCATTTGGCTTTCCTCTATTTCTCTCCCCAATTTCTATCTCTGCCTACTAGCATCTGACACATTTAACCGTTTTAACTATTCCTTGTTTTACTTCTACTGATTAATAATTCCTATCATTAGAAACTATCTCCTATTACAATTTTTTATTAAGACAATATCTATTGTTTTCATATCACAAAGATATTAACAGTATTTTTCACTTAACAGTTTTGATTTAGTTTGTTTACTTTCATAATAAAAAAAAGAAATAAACATGGAATTATATTATTTCCTGACTTTTGTCAAGATTTCAAATTCTCTTCTATGAGTGGTAAGAGATTAGCAAACTTACACTTCCATTCACTTTTGTATCTTATCTTCCATTTATTCTCACCTTTACCTTTAATTTGTCAGGGTTAATGGCATTTACTTTTATTTCTGTAACCATATTTAAGTGGCCCATATATTGCTTCTGTGCTTATTTTTTAAATTGAGAACAAGTAGTGAGATGAATTTGACTCTATGGTTCACTATGCTACGAAGCAGTGTGCCAAGGTTGCACACTAGTTTGCATAAGTCTAATCTCACAGTTTTTGTGGCAGTTCACAGAAAGTGTTCCTGATTCAGGTAAAATGGATACTTTTGCATTTAAGTCAATCATGACAAGTTTGGTTTGTTTCACAGTTAAACCATGACTTTCTTTTTCATCATGCTACCCCCACCCCTGAATTTACTGATTTTCTCTTTCTATTTTAAGATGGGTGGGAAAACCTCTTTTGTAGCATCACTATTAACTTACATCTTTTTGTTTACACTCTATTATTGGGATTCCTTACAGTTGTCTTCTTCAGTAAAGCAATCTTAGAGACATTTGACTCTCAATTTAATTTGCAGTTATTGCTTTCTAAGCCTACTATAGAGATGTCATCTTGGAATTTTTGCCACTTGACTCCTAGATGAGTTCCATTTATTAAAGCCTATTTTCTTCGTGTTTCTTGATTTTCGTCCTCTAGTTTCTTAGTGTAGTAAATTCAAGCAATTTCTTCAGAGGAGGTGCATGAGACGTAACTTTTTCAGTTTTGAATTTCTGAATATACCTAAAATTGTCCTTACTTGATAGGCAGATTAAATGTATATAGAATATTATTTTCAAAGTCACTGTCACAGAACTTAGACGACAACCATGCAATAATGCAAGGGCAGTTGATTGTAGGCCAATTCTCAATCCTTTGTCGGGAATCGGTCTCTGTAGATTTTGCCTCCTTGGAAGTTTGTGAGAGCTTGCCTTTATCCTTGGCATTCTCAAAATTTAAGATGCCATGTTGAGCTGTGGGGATTTTTATTCTTATTCAGCATAAGGACAGTGTCACCATTGGGCTCTCCGGGGATTCCTGCTTCATTTTGGTTTTTGCCAACCTATTTTTTTATTTTATAACTTTTCTTTGCATTTATATTATTCTCTCTTCTAGGAATGCCTATTCATGTTTTTTGTTTGTTTTTGTTTTTATTGGTTCACCCTTTTTTGATGGCCCATGTTTTCTGTA
>NW_016808524.1:31947-41336 GCF_001698545.2 Rhinopithecus bieti | reverse complement strand
AAAGGGCTGACTATATCTTCATTTTATTATCTTTTCTACAGCTGAACCTTTAGGTAAACATAAGCAACCATTTTTTGTACATACAGTTTGAACCATTTTGCAATTGTATTAAATTAATTGTCTCAAATATTGATTGCTCTCTGTCTCTAATTTGCGTATGCAATGGTCAAGAAATTCTGTGAAATGTACTTAATAACTTTTACCTCTTTTCCAACATTGTACTTTTTCTAATTCTCACTTTTCTTAGTCCCTCCCATACTGGTCTCCTTGTCTCCAATCTCTCCTTTCTGATTGTATCAGTAGTAACTGTGACATACAGGATATTTAATGTTTTGAACACTGTCATAAATATAGCCTCAGTGAGCACAATAAAGTATACCCTTTAAAGTTTCTGCCTTTGCATGTGCCCCTTTCTCTGCCTAGACCACCTTCCCTACCTGATTATCACTGTCCATCATTTGGAACTCAGGTTAAATACCATGTCTTATGCAGATCTTCCATAATTCCCTTGGACACAGGGGTTACCTCCTCATTTATATGTTGTTTTTCTACAGGGCCTTTATCACGCTAAAAATGTTATTTTCCAATATAATTTTCTGTCTTCCAACTAGAGTGTGAAAACATTAAAGATGAAACTATATTTTATTCACTTCAATATCCTTAGACCCTAACCCAGCACATGTCCACAGTAGGAAATAAAGTATTTTGGTATTTGTAAACTTGATGAAGGTTATGAGAATGCTAAAGCTACGACCTTGGTTGTATTTATCTAATATTTATATAGCATATAAATAACCTAGAATAAATGCTTTATACTTCATAGAAAATGACACATTATAAGCAATTCTGAATGACTACTGTATTTGGGTGTTGTGACTCCCTATCCATACTCAAGGAAATGGTCTTCAGAACAGCCTGGTGTGGTGGCTCATGCCTGTAATCCCAGCCCGCTGGGAGGCCAAGGCAGGCAGATCACTTGAGGTCAGGAGTATAAGATCACCCTGGCCAATATAGCGAAACCCCATCTCTATTAAAAATTAAAAAATAAAAATAAAAATAGCTGCGTGTGGTTGTGCACATGGCCGAGGCATGAGAATCGCTTGAGCCAAGACCGTGCCACTGCACTCCAGCCTCGGGGACAGAGGGAGACTTCGTTTCAAAAAAACAGAAAAAGAAAAAAGTCTTCAGGATGTTTTGTTGATACATATAGATGGTAAATGAGAAACAGATTACTACATTTTATTGAACTAAATATTTTAAAAAATTGTCAGCAAACTTTTAAAGTAAAGGACAAGATAAATATTTTAAACGTTTGCAGACCACATGGTCTCCAAAATACTGTCTAGCATGAAAGCAGTAACAAAACTGCATCAATGAATGGGTGTGGTTGTATTCCAATAAATTTTTTTTTTTAACAAAATCAGGAAGCAGACTGAACTTGGACTGCTGGTTTTAGTTTCCCAGCCACTGAGTTATATATATTTCAAAAGTGAAAATATGTACGTAAAAAAGAGCAATAAAAAAGTGTTTGGACCTTTTAATTCTGGGATATCATGTTACTTGGTTTGAATAAAACATGGGACATAGCTTTTTGTCAACCAGCAGTCAGCTCCAATCTAATGCGATTAAACTATCATAGAAAAGATAAAAAGGGTTCAAGCAAATATGTGCTTTGAGGCAAAGCTGCAAGCTTTGACTGTAGTATCTCACAGAAATAGTTAAGAAGGTACATATTATCTTCTATTACTCCATGTTGGCATGTTTATAATGTATCCCACAGCTTTTACATATGTTTTCTGCTACAGTGTGCGTAATTTGTTTGTTTTAAAGTACTACAGAGCTCTCCAATGAGATTTCAGATTGCTAACAGCATCTATCTTCTCTCTTATAAACTTTAGTACCAATTGCAGTGCCAAACACATAATAGCTACTTTTACATCCTGATCAAGGGATTGCATTTCTGAAGGTGGGTGGACTTTACTGTGTTTTATTATAAGAAAGTACATTCTACCTCCTGGCCAGCATCTGAAAAGTGGGACCTGTTGTCTTAAGGCAGGTTGAAATATAAAAAGAAATATACATATGAATACATTCATTCCTACTATTAAAGAAAACTCAAAGAATTAATTCCACCTTGGCTATGAATGATGAAGCATAAAATACAGGCTTGAAGAATGATCATCAAGCAAGATTATTCAGTGCTATTGGGCCCAACTGCTCAGAACTGTGGGGAATATGAAAGAAATCTAGAGGTCCCAGGCCTGAAACTCAAGGAATTGCAGTACATTTTTAAAAGAGAAAATTACAGGTAAAAATTGTAATGCAATGTATAATCATGATACATTGTATTATAGAAAAGGGAGAGCTATAGTGATTCAGAAAAGATACATATTCAATTTGATAGAATACAGCAATTTATTTGTATGGATCTATGATACTAACATAATCAACATCTTCATCTGGTAGGTAAATGATAGTTGCTAAATTACTGTAAGTTACAGCAAATCTCAATCAGTGTGTCATGGCACATAGAACCATGAATGAGTAATCGGCATGACACAATGCATTCACCTTTCCTCCAGTGTTCAAGACAGACAAGTTGCTATAGTCACCTATATCTAAGAGTAAGCATTTTCTTGGTGCCTTGATGATTGCCTGAGTAGAGCAGAGTCAAATGACATGCCTCAGGGGCCCTTAGGTGTTAACTTGGAGCCCTTGTTAGGACCTCAGATATTGAAAAAGATAAACATACAACTCTCATTGATTTTTCCTTGAGAAGGAATGTGCTGTACCACCTGAATATTGTCCTCTTTAGCAAGAGCTGAAGAACATCCTTCTACACATCTTTGACTGTTGTTTATAAGGCATCAGTTGTTAAATGCTTGAACTGTCATATATTTACAGTCCTTGGTTTAAATACCACTTCTACAACACACTAAATGACTGAAGTCAAATTAACCTCTTTAAGGTTTAATTTCTCTTAGTCCTTTCCTGCTGCTATATAATACAGCATCATAAACTGGGTAATTTATAAACAACAGAAATTGATTTCTCAGAATTCTGGAGACTGAGAAGCCCAAAATCATGGTATCTGATATGGGTCCAGCCTCTCCTTACAACATAACTCCTTGTCCTGCAACCTTACATGGCATAAGAGAAGACAGGCAAAAGAAACTAATGCTGTGTGCTCACATAGTGGAAGATAGAGAAGGCGCAGGCAGCTCCCTTAAGCCTCTTTCATAACGGTATTAATGCCATTCATGAAGGGAGAGTCCTCATGACTTAATCACTTCCCAAAAGGCCCCATATCTTAATACCATTGTGTTAGGGTATAAGTTCCAACATATGAATTTTGGAAGAGACACATCCATTCAAACCATAGTAATTTCCTTATCTGTAAAATGGAATATATAAAAGTACATACCTTATAAAGTTCTTATAATGATGGAGCAAGGATATGTATATGTGTTTAGTAGAGTCCCTGACACATAGAAAACTCTCAGTACAGGTAAGAATTCCTATCATCACTGTCATTGTCGTTATTGTCATTGTAATCATTATATTTTGGCAACATTGATATTTTATAGTCTAGTAGGTTGAGCACCAAATTTGATAATTTACAAATTCTTGGGAAATCCTTATGAAGTAACATTACTTGTGTCTTAATTTTACCTTGACAACATATTATCAGTGAAAAATAGAAAATAATTTTCTGCTGTGACACTTCATTAACAACAAAGCAGAAAATTTTTTGTTTAAGAAAGAGTTGGTAGAATTGTCATGAAAGATTGGAGCTATGTGCTTAGCATATTTATTGTATATTTTTGTATGATAAATTCTGCTTGAATATAAAGGTAATCATTTTCTATTGTAAGGAATTTTATAAATTTATAAACATGTTAATCTTTATAAAATATTTATTGCTCCCATGAAGCCAATAAGTAGTACTGTATTTTCTAAAATTAATAGAAATTATCTAATTCAAATAGTGATAACTCCCATTTGAATTCAAATATGTATTCAAGAAAACATCAGTTTTTCTTTTCATATTCCGTTTAATCTTTGTTAGCATAATTGATCCCAAAATGTTTTGACTAGGAAATAAGATTTGAATGTCATGCTAAGATAAAAAAAAAAAAATCTGATTGCTTTTGTGGAAAGAGGAGAAGAACTGCTAACATTTACTACTCCTGAAAATTAATCTAGATTATTTTAAAATAATGGCAATATGTAGAAAATGAGAGTATTTGTTGTAATATACTGCTTCCATCAGGAAATCAACCCTTGAAATAAATTTGATTCTACTATACCATTAAATATGACAAAAATCTACATCATATTATCAATGAAAATTATTTTAAATCTAACTCTTAAAAATAATTTTTAATTTATTGAGTAGAAATTATATGCATATAAGGTAACTATACAGTCTTAACACACTCATTCTCAATATAGCCTCCATTTATGTGACATTTAACTTTTTACTTTTGATAATAGTAATAACAAGATGGTAGGTAATTTAATAAAGCATTTACCATTGCCATTCCCCACACTAAACATTTATGTTGTCTTACTTGACCTTCACAACTAGCTCATGAGGGAAGCGCTGATGTTGTGTCTCTTTATGGAAAAGAAAACTTATGGAAGAGAAATTTACCCATTAATCAAGTTAACAGAAATCACAAGAGTTAGAAATAGGATATAAACATAAATTGTATGAATCTAAGCATATGACTATTGATCACTAACACACTGTCTCTAGATAGTCCCACTCTTTCTCCCCCTAAAAAATCCAATCCTTTAGAACCAGCAATAGAACTGGAAAGACTAATTGAAATAATCAGAAAGGTATATGGACTGCCATGTGAAAGTAAAAGACTTTAATAAAGAAGTCGGTGTTTTGAAAGACAGTGGCTTAAATCTAACACATGCTTAACTTGTCTAAAATAACTACCAGTAGAAATGAAGGGATCTGGTCCACCTGATGCCAGAACTAAGCGCTGCTTTTTTCTGCTTGCAAAAGTGACCATATACTGCCTAAACTAGATATATGTCCTAACAGTTTTACATTCATGCTGAGTAGATGAAAAAAAAAATTTTAAGTGTTATGTCAATCAAATACAAGCACGCTCTTTTTACATATTCTGCTGTCATGCTATGTTTAATAAAATACATTTTGCATTTGTAGTAGATATATTGGAATATGTAGAATATAATACATTAAAAATAAACTTTGGTCAGTTAGCATTGTATTGCAGAGAATGTCATATTAGATAAATGTTGGCACCTGTTTATTAGAAATACTAAACTTGATGTAAGAGATAGAATTTTTCTTCATCAAAGGACTCCTGCAAGTTTTCATTCTTAGTGTATTTTAATTTCTTATGTTAGAAAGAAAGCTAGTCTTAAGGTGATTGTCACTTAATAGTTNTTTACATAGACCTATTTAAAACATTTGGGATTCATTCATAGCTGGTGTACATGTGTTACATTACTATTAATGGCATTCAAGACAAGAATATTCCCTCTTGTCAAATCCAAAGAGAAAAGTCAAATTGCTCTGACAGTATAAGAGACCAGCTGTAAATTGTATATTTGCCTAAATGGTAACAGAAAAGCAAATAAAAGGTCCAGTTCCCATTCCCTTGAAACAAGCCTACTGAGTTTCTAGTATTTACAATGAAACTCAGAGATAGATTTTTCTCCATTTCTAAGCTACTGTTTCTATTTTTTAATAGTAAAAAATAGTTTTAAATACAAGTGATGTTTTCTGTAGAAATTATTCTGCACTTAACCAGATTTCATCAGAGGCAGCTAGTATCTTTTTAGAATTGGCATCCAATCCCTACCCTTATGAAGCTTCCAACTTATTGGGGGGGGAAAAAAAAAAAAACACCATGTTTATAGACAAACGAGTGCCACACAGGTAAGTGTATGAAAAGTGCCAACAGAGTGAAACAGGAACAACACGAAGCCAAATGTTACAAGGAGACCATATTTCAGTAGAAAGTAGGTAAACAGATTTTCTTAATTTCAGCATATACTTTTGTGGAAAAAAAAGACAGGAAATACCAGACTGAATGTTTGATTTCTAAAATCCTTGGCTTCCCTGTTCTTTTATGCTACCTGTATACCCAGGCTAAGGGAGAAGTATTTATTGACAGCAAATTTCAACATCTCCCATCAACATGGATTCCTAAAAATATCAAACACTGTGATACAAAAGAACGGACATTGTTGCAGGCATCTTTCCATCTCCATTCACACACTTTCTACACATACTATGCTTTCTTTCAGGTATGGAACAGGTAAGCTAGAAATCATTTTCAGAACATTTTTCTTAGAAAATGTCTTAAAATTATTTTCCAAAATCTTCCAAAAAAAACACAAGAAAACAAATAACAAAATGGCAGGAGTAAGTCTTTATTTATCAATAACACTGAATATAAATGGACTACACTTTCCAATCAAAAGACATAGAGTGGCTGAATGGATAAATGAGACCAAAGGATCTGTTGCCTGTAAGAAACACAGATCTATACATGTGTCATCTATAAAGACACATGTAGGCTGAAAACAAAAAGATGGAACAAGGTATTTCATGAAGTTGAAACCAAAAAAGAGCAGGAGAATCTATACTTACATGAGACAAAGTAGATTTCAAGACAAAACTATAAAAGGAGACAAGGTCGCCATATAATGATAGATGTGTCAATCCAACCAGAGGCTATAACAATTATAAATAAATATGCACCTAACACTGGAGCATCCAGATATATAAAGCAAATATTAGTAGAACTAAAGAGAAAGAGACTCCAATACAATGCAATAATAGCTGGAGAGTTTAACACCCCACTTTCAGCATTAGCTATATCATCAAGACAGAAAATCAGCAAAGAAACATCAGAGTTAATCTGCACTATAGACCAAACGCATCTGATAAATATTTACAGAACAGCTGCAGAATGCATATTCTTCTCCTCAACACATGGATCATTCCCAAGGATAGACCATATATTAGGCCACAAAACAAGTCATAAAAATTTCAAATAAATTGAAATAATATCAAGTATCTCCTCTGACCACAATGAAATAAAACTAGAAATCAATAATGATAACTTTGGAAACTATTCAAACACATGCAAGTTAAACAACACACTCCTGATGGACCAGTGAGTCAAGGAAGAAATTAAGAAGGAAATTTAAACATTTATTAAATGAAAATGGAAACACAACATACAAAAACCTATGGGATACAGACAAAGCAGTACTAACAAGAAAGTTTGTAGCAATAAGTGCCTATGCGAAAAAGTAGAAAAACTGTAAATAAACAACCTAATGGTGCACCTGAAAGAACTATGATAGAAAATGTATCCCAGAACTTAAAGTATAATAATAAATAAATACATCAGCTAACAAAAACAAACAAAAAATTAATAGAAAAGTGAGAGCAAACCCAAAAGTATAGAAGAAAAGAAATAACAAACGTCAGAGCAGAAAGAAATGAACTTCAAATGAAATAAATGAAATAATATACAGCCATAAAAAATAAGATCCTCTCATTTATAACAACATAAATGGAACTGGGGGACATTACTTTAAGTGAAATGAGCCAGGCACAGAAAAACAAGCTGCACACTCTCACCCATTTGTTGAAGTTAAAAATTAAAACAATTGAACTCATGGAGATAGAAAGTTGAAAGATTGTTACCACAGGCTGAGAAGGGTAGTGGGCAGGGGGCAGTGGGGATGTTGATGCTACAAAAATATAGTTAAATAGAATGAATAAGATGTATTTGACAGCATAATAGGTGACTACAGTCTACAATAGTTTGTTATATATTTTAAAATAAAGAGAATAATTGGATTGTTTGTAACACAAAGGACAAATGCGTGAGGTGATGGCTACCTCATTTACCCTGTATCAAAATATATCGTGTAACCCAAGAAATGTGTGTATTTACTATGTATCGATAAAATTAAAATTACATTTTTTTTTGAAGAGTGAAAACAGAATCTTATCCCTTAAGTGATTCTTGTTTGCTATGGTCTGGCACCCATGACTGACACCTTTTTTATTATTTATTATTTATTTGTCATTATACTTTAAGTTCTAGGGTACATGTGCACAACGTGCAGGTTTGATACATAGGTATACATGTGCCATGTTGGTTTGCTGCACCCATCAACTTGTCGTTTACATTAGGTATTTCTGCTAATGCCATCCCTCCCCAGACACCCCTCCCGATGGACCCCAGTGTGTGATGCTCCCCACCCTGTGTCCAAGTGTTCTCATTGTTCAATTCCCATCTAAGAGTGAGAACATGTGGTGTTTGGTTTTCTGTCCTTGTGATAGTTTGCTCAGAATGATGGTTTCCAGCTTCATTCATGTCTCTGCAAGGGACATGAACTCATTGTTTTTTATGGCTGCATAGTATTCCATGGTGTATATGTGCCACATTTTCTTAATCCAATCTGTCATTGATGGACATTTGGGTTGGTTCCAAGTCTTTGCTATTGTGAATAATGCCACAATAAACATATGTGTGCATGTGTCTTTATAGTAGCATGATTTTCAGTCCTTTGGATATATACCCAGTAATGGGATGGTTGGAATCAAATGGTATTTCTAGTTCTAGATCCTTGAGGAATTTCCACACTGTCTTCCACAATGGTTGAACTAATTTACACTCTCACCAACAGTGTAGAAGTGCTCCTATTTCTCCAGATCCTCTCCAGCATATATTGTTTCCTGACGTTTTAATGATCACCATTCTAACTGGCGTGAGATGGTATCTCATTGTGGTTTTGGTTTGCATTTCTCTGATGACAAGTGATAATGAGCATTTTTTCATGTGTCTGTTGACTGCATAAATGCCTTCTTTTGAGAAGTGTCTGTTCATATCCTTTGCCCACTTTTTGATTTTTTTTTTTGATCTTATTTTCTTGTAAATTTGTTGAGTACTTTGTAAATTCTGGATATTAGCCCCTTTTCAGCTGGGTAGATTGCAAAAATTTTCTCCCATTCTGTAGATTGCCTGTTCACTCTGACAGTAGTTTCTTTTGCTGTGCAGAAGCTCTTTAGTTTAATTAGATCCCATTTACCTGTTTTGGCTTTTGTTGCCATTGCTTTTGGTGTTTTAATCATGAAGTCCTTGCCCATGCCTATGTCCTGAATTGTATTGCCTAGGCTTTCTTCTAGGGTTTTTTTGGTTTTAGCTCTAACATTTAAGTCTTCAATTCATCTTGAATTAATTTTTGTATAATGTGTAAGGAAGGGATCCAGTTTCAGCTTTCTACTTATGGCTAGCCAGTTTTCCCAGCACCATTTATTAAATAGGGAATCCTTTCCCCATTTCTTGTTTTTGTCAGGTCTGTCGAAGATCAGA
>NW_016808524.1:25621-31600 GCF_001698545.2 Rhinopithecus bieti | reverse complement strand
GGACAATTTGACTTCTTCTTTTCCTAACTGAATACCCTTTATTTCTTTCTCTTGCCTGATTGCCCTGGGCAGAACTTCCAACACTATGTTGAATAGGAGTGGTGAGAGAGGGCATCCTTGTCCTGTGACGGTTTTCAAAGGGAGTGTTTATAGTTTTTGCCCATTCAGTATGACATGGGCTGTGGGTTTGTCGTGAATAGCTCTTGGTATTTTGAGATACATTCCATCAATACCTAGTTTATTGAGAGTTTTTGGCATGAAGAGCTGTTGAATTTTGTTAAAGGCCTTTTCTGCATCTATTGAGATAATAATGTGGTTTTTGTCGTTGATTCTGTTTATGTGATGGATTACATTTATTGATTAGCATATGTTGAACCAGCCTTGCATCCCGGGGATAAAGTCAACTTGATCATGGTGGATAAGCTTTTGACTTGCTGCTGGATTCTGTTTGCCAGTATTTTACTGAGGATTTTGCACTGATGTTCATCAGGGAGACTGGTCTAAAATTCTCTCTCTCTCTCTTCTTTTTTTTTTGTTTGTTGTTGTTGTGTCTCTGCCAGGCTTTGGTATCAGGATGATGTTGGCCTCGTAAAATGCGTTAGGGAGGATTCCATCTTTTCTATTGATTGGAATAGTTTCAGAAGGAATGGTACCAGCTCCTCTTTGTACCTCTGGTAGAATTCAGCGTGAATCCATTTGGTCCTGGACTTTTTTTGGTTGGCAGGCTATTAATTATTGCCTCAATGTCAGAGCCTATTATTGGTCTATTCAGAGATTCAACTTCTTCCTGGTTTAGTCTTGGGAATGTGTCTGTGTCCAGGAATTTATCCATTTCTTCTAGATTTTCTAGTTCATTTGCATAGAGGTGTTTATAGTATTCTCTGATGGTAGTTTGTATTTCTGTGGGATCAGTGGTGATATCCCCTTTATCATTTTTTTATTGTATCTGTTTGATTCTTCTCTCTTTTCTTCTTTATTAGTCTTGCGAGTGATCTATCAATTTTGTTGAGCTTTTCAAATAATCAGCTCCTGGAGGACTGACTCCTTTTTTAATGACAACTCCTGAGAGAAGATGAAAACCCTTTCCAATGACAACATTATCTCAATAACAGTTATTATCATAGAATTCTATTATTCCTTTATGGCACATATCATTTATCATCACTGTGCATTTTCTGTCTCCATTAACCTGTATGTTTCATGAAAACAGCATTATGCTTATATTTGTGCAATCTATATCTAGTACATAGCACAATGTTTGGAACATATAGTTTAATCAACATTTGTTGAATGAGTGTATATTTTCTGGACTTTATGATTGTGGTCTATTATTTATTAAGAAAATGTTTGTTCTATTTTTATAAGTGCCTGATGCAGTATGTTAGACAAAGAAAGGATGCAGATGATGAATAGATATAGATTATATCCACAAGAAATTTATACACAAATTTTATTAGATCATTATAGAAAGTAGCATCATATTTTGATAGGCCTATGGAAATCCCTGATTTATCTTTTCTGGTAAAATTAGGTAATAAGTTACATCCTTGAATAATAATTTTCTACACAATTTATACTTAATAGGACTGTAGTGGACATTTTTTTCTATAAGCCAAATCTTTTCTCATTTTCTTTGTCCTTACACAAAAAAAAGTGAATTTACACACTTGTTCATCCCAAAGCTTTTTTTTTTTAAGGATTTGCTCATATATTGTTTATCAACCCTTAGTCCATTTTAGATGCCATAAGTATCTTTTTCCAGAAGGTCACTCATCTGTTAACTGTATTGATCATTCCTGTTATTCAGAAATCTTTGATATTGATGCAAACTCATTAATTTTCTTTCTATAATCTATGCTTTTTAAAGTCTGTATTAGTCCATTGTCACACTGCTATGAAGAAATACCCGAGACTAGGTAATTTATAACAGGAAAGAGGTTTAATTGATTCATAGTAATGTGTGCCTGAGGAGGATGTGGGAAACTTACAATCATGGTAGAAGGCAAAGGAGAAGCAAGCACCTTCTTCACAGGGCGGCAGGACTGAGTGAGTGCAGGGGATATCACCCACGTGACCCAATTACCTCCACCGGGTCCTGCCATTGACATATATGGATTATGGGGATTATGAGAATTATGATTCAAGATGAGATTTTGGGTGAGGACACAGCCAAACCATACCATTCTGACCCTGACCCCCCCTAAATCTCATGCCCTCACATTTCAAAACACAATCATGCCTTTCCAACAGTCCCCCAAATTCTTAAGTCATTCCAGCATTAACCCAAAAGTCAAAGTCCAAAGTCTCATCTGAGACAAGGCAAGTCCCTTCTGCCTATGAGTCTGTAAAATCAAATCAAGTTAGGTACTTCCTAGGTACGATGGAGGTACAGGCACTGGGCAAATACACTCATTCCAAATGACAGACATTGGCCCAAACAAAAGGGTTGCAGGCCGCATGCAAGTCCAAAATTGAATAGGGCAATCATTAAACCTTAAAGTTCCAACATGGGCTGGGTGTGGTGGCTCATGCCTGTAATCCCAGCACTTTGGGAGGCCAAGGTGGGTGAATCATGAGGTCAGGAGTTCGAGACCAGCCTGACCAACATGGTGAAAATCTGTCTCTACTAAAAATACAAAAATTTTTCAGGTATGGTAGCACGTGCCTCTAATCCCAGCTACTCAGGAGGGTGAGGGAGGAGAATTGCTTGAACCCAGGAGGCAGAGGTTGCAGTAAGCCGAGATCATACCACTGTACTCCAGCCTGAGCAACAGAGCGAGACTCTGAGACTCCGTCTCAAAACAAAACAAAAGTTCCAAAATGATCTCCTTTGATTCCATGTCTCATGTCTCATATCCAGTTCATACTGATGCAAGAGATAGGCTCCCACAGCTTCAGGCAGCTCTGTTCCTGTGGCTTTGCAGGGTACAGGTCCCTTCTCTGCTGCCTTTATCGGCTGGCATTGAATGTCTACAGCTTTTCAAGGCACACGGTGCAAGGTGTCGGTGGATCTACCATTCTGGGGTCTGGAAAATGGTGGCCCTTTTCTCACAGCTCCACTATGCAGTGCCCCAGTGGGGATTCTGTGTGGGGGTTCCAACCCCACATTTTCCTTCTGCACTACCCTAGCAGGGGTTCTCCATGAGGACTCTGCTTTTGCAGCAAATGTCTGTCTGGACATCCAGGTGTTTCCATACATCCTCTGGTATCTAGGTGGAGGTTCCCAAATCTCATTTCTTGACTTCTTTGCACCCACAGGCTCAACACCACATGGAAGCTGACAAGACTTGGGGTTTGTACCCTCTGAAACAATGGCCTAAGCTGTACGTTGGCCCCTTTTAGCCATAACTGCAGCTCAAGCAGCTGAGACGCAGGGCACCAAATCCCAAGACTGCACAAAGCAGCAAGGCCCTCAGCCCATGAAACAGTTTTATCCTTCTAGGCCTCTAGGCTTGTGATTTCAGAGGCTGCTGTGAAGACCTTTGACATGCCCTAGAGACATTTTCTCCACCGTCTTGATGACTAACATTTGGCTCCTTGTTACTTATGAAAATTTCTGCAGCCAGCTTGAATTTCTCCTCAGAAAATAGGCTTTTCTATCACATCCTAAGGCTGCAAATTTTCCAAACTTTTATTCTTTGCTTCTCTTTTAAACATAAGTTCCAAATTTCAAACCATCTTTGTGAATGCGTTAAACTGAGTGCTTTTAAGAGCAGCCAAGTCACATCTTAAATGCTTTGCTGCATAGACATTTCTTCCACCAGATACCCTAAATCATCTCTCTCAGGTTTGCAGTTCCACAGATCTCTAGGGCAGGGGTAAAATGCTACCAGTCTTTTTGCTAAAGCATAGCAAGAGTCACCTTTATTTCAGTTCCAAGTTCCTTATCTCCATCTGAGACTACCCCAGCCTGGACTTTATTGTCCATATCACTATCAGCAGTTTGGTCAAAGCCATTCAACAAGTCTCTAGGAAGTTCCAAAGTCTCCCACAACTTTCTGTCTTCTAACGCCTTCAAACTGTTCCAATATCTGCCTGTTACCTAGTTCCAAAGTCACTTCCGCGTTTTCGGGTATCTTTATATCAGCACCTCAATCTGTGGTACCAGTTTATTAGGCCGTTCTCACACTGCTATGAAGAAATAATTAAGACTCCTTTTGTAAAGGAAAAAGGTTTAATTGACTCAGTTCCACATGGGTGGGGAGGATTCAGGAAACTTACAGTCATGATAGAAGGGAAAGGTGAAGCAGGCACCTTCTTCACAGGGTGGCAGGACGAAGTGATTGCAAGCAGAAGAAATGCCAGATGCTTATAAAACCATCAGGTCTTTTGAGACCCACTCATTATCACAAGAACAGGCTGTACAAAACTCTCTCCATGATCCAATTATCTCCACCTGTTTCCATCCTTGATGCATGGGGATCATGGAGATTACAAATCAAGATAAGATTTTGGATGGAGACACAGCCAAACCATATCAAAGTCTTATTAAAGAAATTCTTTGTTTCCTTCTTTTTTTCTTTATTTCAATAGTTTTGGGGAACAGGAGGTGTTCAAGAGAAGATTATTTAATTTCCATGTATTTGTGTAGTTTTGAGGGTTCCTTTTGGAGTTAATTTCCAATTTTATTCCACTGTTATCTGAAAGGGTACTTGATACAATTTTGATTTTCTTAAATTTATTGAGGCTTGTCTTGTGACCTATCATATGGTCTATCTTAGAGAATGTTCCATATGCTGATGAAAATAATGTATGTTCTGCAGTTGTTGGGTAGAATGTTCTGTAAATATCTGTTAAGTCCATTTGTTCTATCGTATAGTTTAAGTCCATTGCTTATTTGTTCACTTGCTGTCTTGATGACCTGTCTAGTGGAGTATTGAAATGTTCCACTGTTATTGTGTTGCCATTTATCTCATTTCTTAGGTCTAGCAGTAATGGTGTTATAAATGTAGGAGCTCCAGTGCTAGGTGCCTATATACTTAGGGTTGTAATATTTTCCTATTGGACAGATCCTTTTATCACAATATAATGTCCCTCTGTGTCTTTTTTAACTGTCATTGCTTTTAAATCTTTTTTGTCTGCTATACGACCAGCTATTCCTTCTCACTTTTGGTTTCCATTTGCATAGAATATATTTTTCCACCTCTTTACCTTAAGTTTATGTGAGTCCTTATGTTAGGTAAGTTTTTTGCACACAACAGATTCTTGGTTGATGAATTTCTATCTATTCTGCAATTCTCTATCTTTTAAATGGAGCATTTAGGTCATTTACATTCGATGTCAGTATTGAGATGTGAGGTACTTTTTAAATTTATCATTCTAGTTGTTGTCTGAATACCTGTTTTTAATTGTGTTATTATTTTATAGGCCCGGTGAGATTATGGTTTAAGGTCGTTCTATTTTGGTATATTTCAAGGTTTTGTTTTAAGATTTAGAACTCCTTCTTAGCATTTCTTGTAGTTCTGGCTTGGTAGTAGTGAATTCTCTCAGCATTTGTTTGTCTAAAAACGACTTTCTCTCTCCTTCGTTTGTGAAGCTTAGTTTCACTTCATAGAACATTTCTAGCTGCTAATTCTTTTCTTTAAGAGGACTAAATATAGGACCCCAATCCCTTCTGGCTTGTAGGTTTTCTACTGAGAAAACTGTTGTTAATCTGATCGGCTTTCTTTTATTGGTTATCTGATGCTTTTGCCTCACAGCTCTTAAGATTCTTTCCTTTGTCTTGACTTTAGATAACTTGATGACTATGTGCTTAGGTGATAATCTTTTTGCAATGAATTTTCCGAGTATTCTTTGAGCTTCTTGTATTTGGATGTCTAGATCTCTAGCAATGCCTGTGAAGTTTTCCTCAATTATTCCCTCAAATAAGTTTACCAAACTTTTAGATTTCTCTTCTCCCTCAGGAATATCAATTATTTTTATGTTTGGTTGTTTAACATAATCCCAAGTTTCTTGGAGAGTTTGTTCTTTTTTTTTTTT
>NW_016808524.1:6109-21637 GCF_001698545.2 Rhinopithecus bieti | reverse complement strand
AGTTTGTTCTTTTAAAATTCTTTTGTCTTTGTATTCGTCAGGTTGGGTTAATTAGAAAGCTTTGTCTTCAAGCTCTGATGTTCTTTCTTCTGTTTGTTCTAGTCTGTTGTTGAAACTCTTCAGTGAATTTTATATTTCTCTAAGTGTGTCTTTCATTTCCAGAAGTTGTGATTGTCTTTTCTCTATATCTATTTCTCTGGAGACTTTTTCATCCATTCCCTGTATTGTTTTTTATTTTGAAAAAATTTTTTATGTTGTTTGAGTAGCTTAATAATCAACCTTCTGAATTCATTATTTGGCAATTCAGAGATTTCTTCTTGGTTTAGATCCATTACTGGAAAGCTAGTATGATATTTTGGGGGTGTTATAGAACCTTGTTTTGTCATATTACCAGAATTACTTTTCTGGTTCCTTCTCATCTGGGTAGACTGTTTCAGTGGAAAGAAATGGATTTTAAGGCCTGCTGCTCAGATTATTCTGTCCTACAGGGTGATCCCTGGATGTGGTGTTCTCCCCCTTCCCCTAGGGAAGGGGCTTCCTGAGAGCCAGGCTGCAGTGATTGTTACCTGCCTTTCTGGGTCTAGCCACCCAGCAGGGCTACCAGGCTCTGGCTCGTGCTGTGGAATGTCTGCAAAGAATCGTGTGATGTGATCCATCCTCAGGCCTCCAAGCCACGGATACCAGCACATGCTTCAGCGAAGATTGCAGGGAGTGAAGTGGACTCTGTGAGGGTCCTTGGTTGTAGTTTTGTCTAGTGTGCTGGTTTTCTCAAATGCTGGTTATGCTAGCAGTGAAGTTGCCAGGTGGACAGACTTAGGACTTCTGATTAGCCAAGAAATTACAAGTGGTAAAAGTAGCTGTTGTTTTCTCCTTCTCTGGAGCAGGGTTGTTCAGTTATCACTTGATGTAATGGCTTGAGTTGGTTGGCCTCTGGCCAGGGAGTGGCACTTTCAAGAAAGCACCATCTGCAGTAGAAGAAGTGGGATATAAGCTTGCCTATCTTGGCCAGAATAGGTGTTCAGTTTTCTCAGGTGATGGGCAGAGCAAAATACCTCCCAGTTTATGTCTTTTGTCTTTGGCTACCAGGGTGAGTAGAGAAAAACCATCAGCTGAGGGCATAATTAGGCAGGCCTGAGCTCAGGCTATATTTGGGTGGGGCTTACTAAGGCCTCTGTGGGGGTGGGGGGTGGTTCTCAGGGCAATGGAGTTATGTTCCAAGGGGATTATGGCTGACTCTGCTGCATCATACAGGTTGCCAGGGGAGTTTGGGGGATATCCAGCAGTGACATGCCTCACACAGCTCCCACATAGCCAGCAAAGCTGGTCTCAGGGCACAGGTCTTGCCCCAGGCTACGAGCCTCCCTACTGAGAAAGCAAACAGAATTCTCAGGTCTCAACCCTCGCCAGCTGGCTGCACCATCATCTGTGGCTTCTGAGCTGGTATCCTATCTGCACTTCTTGTTCTCCCCCCTGGATTCTGCTCAGGAAAATTCATACTCAGTCGAAATTATTGTAAAGTTCAGCTAGAACTTTCCTTCACTCTGTGGCCTCTCCCCAATTCCACTGGCTGCCTTCCCCAAGGACCCCTGTGAAATAAAGCCAGGGATGGCTTCCTGGGGCTCAAGCTGGGAATCAGGAGTGCCTACGGGGCTCTTCCCACTGTTTCTTCTACTTTATATTTCACTCGGCTCACTAAATGTTTCAGCTCTAGGTAAGGTTAAATCCTTCTCCTCCCGTGATCTGGATTTTAAGGTTTCCCAGTGGGGATGTGTGTCTGGAGGCAGATTTTCCCCTTTCACACATTGGGAACTAACCGTTTTTCAGATGTCTTACGGAGTTTGCAGCCCCAAGCTGCTGCTTTCAAGGGATCTGTGAATTCTTTTGGTTTTCCTGGTATGGTGCTGTGGTAGTTCTTGGAGCAAAAGTTCACAATGTGAGTCTGCATGTACTGTTCTGACTGTCAAGTGGGAGCTGTACATTAGTCTTGTCTCCTATCTACCATTTTCCTGCCTATCTTACTAAAGTTTTTATATTCATAATACCTAATAATTTTCTACAACATGTGGCTTGATACCTAATTGATACTTAATAAATAGTTAAATTTTTCCCACAACTAACAGATGCTGCCAGCATGATTTTGACAAGCCATGGATTTCATCAGTTTATGGTTGAAATCCCTGACAGAAGCCCAAAGCCCTAATTATCTGTATTGTTGACTAAAAAGAGCAACATGCTTTAGGTCCTAGGCATGCTTGCACGTGGCAGAATTGGCTGTTTGAAAATGTATCTGACACATATTCTTGCTCAGATGCAGAGCTGCAGATTCTTTTCTCTGGAGATGGGCCGTAAGGGATCCTTGGGGAAAGTAATTATTTGATTGATGGGTTACCAGACATAGTCAGGCTGTAGACACTGATTAAAATAGTCCAACTCCTTTCGAACATAGGCACTCCAAAGAAGTAGAATATATTTACTGTTATTTTGAGGTTTTACTTGGAGATTTGATATAGCAACAGTATTGCCTCGTATTTGATGTTGGTAACTCTTGTATCACATAGTAAGATGTTTTTATCCATCTGGTACTTATTACCTAAGTAATATTTCAGCCTTGTACCTCTTTATGCCTCAATTCTATCTTCTCATCAAGCTATCTGGAATCCTGATCATACATGTAGAGTACTGGTCATTAACCTATAAGTGTTTGTATGCTTGGGTCTTTTGATCTCCTTCCCACCAACTAATTTGTAGTTGGAATTTGCTAAGCAGCGTCTGTCCTGGGTCCAGATCCTGCTAGTTTTCCCTTTCATGTTGCAGGACAACCAGTAGGCTACTATTTTCTGAGTGGCTTAGACTACCTCATTTTTCCTCCATCAGTTCAAATTCAAGTTTAAATTTAATAGCAATGGCAATATTAAAATAAACATTGTAGTTTAATTTCCCTACATATAATAGTTTAGATAAGCTACACTATGACTTTCTAATAGTTTTAAAGAAAATTAAAAGCTATAGAATGTTTATTTTAATCTCTTTCAAGATTAGAATGTTGATTCTGTAGTTCCTTTTTCAAATCATAGGGATTCTTATAAAATTTCTTAAAGAATATCAAATCTCTGGAAATTATTCTTAGGGACAGGGGAAGCAGGACAGAATGAAAAATGGAGGAATTTTAACTCATACAATGTATACTTTGCAACTTTTTGTATTGTTTGGAATTTTATGTTGAGTAGCCTGTAAACATTAAAAATAATAGAAACAGTATTGAAAATGTTCCATACCTCTTCATCTTATTCAATCATTCATGCATGCATTCATTCAATGCATATTTAGTAGGTGCTTGATAAGTTCTAAGCCTGGTGAATTAAAGAAAAAATAAAACAGAACCCCTGATATTAAGTATTTAACAGTTCAGGGAGCAAACATACACACACTGATTATTACAGCACCGTGTCATAAAATCTGAGAATCTTTGCAATATGGTGAATAATAATATGGGCTCTCTTGTTATATTATCAGGATTTGAATCCTGACTTCACTATTTACTAACTGTATGTTTTAGGAANTCATACAATGTATACTTTGCAACTTTTGTATTGTTTGGAATTTTATGTTGAGTAGCCTGTAAACATTAAAATAATAGAAACAGTATTGAAAATGTTCCATACCTCTTCATCTTATTCAATCATTCATGCATGCATTCATTCAATGCATATTTAGTAGGTGCTTGATAAGTTCTAAGCCTGGTGAATTAAAGAAAAAATAAAACAGAACCCCTGATATTAAGTATTTAACAGTTCAGGGAGCAAACATACACACACTGATTATTACAGCACCGTGTCATAAAATCTGAGAATCTTTGCAATATGGTGAATAATAATATGGGCTCTCTTGTTATATTATCAGGATTTGAATCCTGACTTCACTATTTACTAACTGTATGTTTTAGGAATGTTACTAAACCTCTATGTGCTACATTTATACAATCTGTGAAGTGGGAATAACTAAAGCTCCTACTTCATTGTGTTGAGGAGGAGATTAAATGAGTTAGTATTAGTAAAGTATTTATAACTACATCTGATAGAGTAGATAATAAGTATTAAATATCCTTGAAGTAGAAACAAAAGGCATTCAAATCATACTGCGTTCTTAAAGGAGAAATTAAAGAAGCCTTCCTTAGTCGTGATACCTAAGTTAAATGCTAAAGAATGTGTATATATATATATAAAATGCCTTTCCAGGTGATGAAAGACAGTGTTTTGCTGGGCTAATTATTTGCTAACCTCATTGTGTTTCAGAGTATCTGATCACTTTGGAATATCCCCAAATATGTATGAGATATCTGTTTGTTCCACATCCTCAGTAGCATGTAGTATGTTCATGCTACTTTATGAACTTTAATGTTAGCCATACTACCATGTGTAGTGTTTTCATATCATGGCCATTTTTTATTTCTCAGATAGCTGGAGATTTCAAATGTGGAAAGCCTAAATTATTATTCATTCACATATATGTGAAGTGTCTGTTTAAAATGTTTGCCAATTTAAAACTTATATTGTTACTAATAAATGAATTTAGCAAAGTTGCAGGATACAAAATCAACATAAAAACATCAGTTGCATTTCTACAGAGTGACAATCCAGACTACTGGAAAGTTTCATTTGGTTTACTGAGTGTTTAACATTTATGTTTTTTTTCTTTCAAATATCTAGTTATAACATTTTACTATGAAATCTGGGCCCAGTAGAAAGAGCTGTAGGACAGCTTCCTGAAGTCCTCAGATGATGCCTTCACTCTTCATTTCACCAGCACACCTGTGGATTCCTGACAGTGGAGACATTGATGAAATGTGCCCATACTACTTTTTTCCCTTTCATTCTGCCTCCTTCACACACACCCTAAAACATTTTAATTTTTGAGCCATGATGTAGATAATGAAGAACTAAGCCAAAGTCAAATCATAAAGCCTACTCCTTGTGGTGGAGGAGTAGAGATTGCATCGTTGCAACTGTAGGGGGCCACTGAAGCTTCTAATAAGAATTAAATGATAAGAGCAGCTCTTCATAAAGATCATACTGGCAACACTTTCAGCTAAATCTGAAAGGGTCAGACTGGTTTCAATTTTTGAATGCTGAGGTTGAAGTGCCAGAGAGAGAGATAAGACCCTAGGTCATTATGTGAAGCCTATGGCCTAAACATGACAACTTAAAGTCATAGTTGAAGTCCTGAAATTGAGAAGTTACCAAGATGGAGAAAACAAGAAGCTAAGAGTAAAAAAAAAAAAAAAAAAAAAAAAATCCAGAATACTCAAACTGGGATATAAATAATGTAGAACAAAAAAACCAACAAGAGTACTTTGAGACTTTAAAATGTTGTCTTAGTTTACTGAGATACAGATTATATATCATAAAATTCATTCATTTGAAGTATAAAGTGTGATGAATTTTAATAATTCTATAGAGGCATGTAACCTCTACCACTTTCCAAATGTAGAATATTTTCATGACTATTTTTTTTTTATTCTGAACTCTTGATTCCCTTTACCAACCACTGGTCTTAGGACACCACTTGTCCTTTCCATGTTACCCTACATTTTTTTAGAAATTCACACAAATGGTGTCATATAATATGTAGTACTTTGTGTTTGATCTCCCTCACTGAATTATTCATGTTTTTGCATGTGTTACTAATTAATATCTTACCCTTGCTGTATAGCATTCCACAGTGTGGATTATACCACAATTTGCTTATCCGTTCACTAGCTGATGGAGATTTGGATTGTTTCCAGTTTTGTTCTATTAAAATAATGGATACATAATATATCAGCATATTTTAAATTTTCTTTAGTAAACACCTGGGAGTAAAATTGTAAGGTCTTATGGTAGTTGTCTGAGTTACTTTATAAGATACAGCCTCACTGTTTTTTAGAGTATTTCATCACTTTGCAATCTCGCCAAACATGTATGATAGATCTGCTTGTTCCACATCCTCAGTAGCCCTTGGTATGTTTAGTAGTTTTAACATTAGCCACACTACTGTATCTAGTGTTTTCATTCCATGGACAATTTTTATTATCAGATGCCTAGAGATTTTCAGTGGCTTTCCATGTGATTTTTATTTATTTGCATATACTTTTGTGAAGTGTCTATTTAAAACCTTTGCCCATTTCAAACTCAGATTGTTACTAACAAACAAATGTATCAAAGTTGCAGGATACAAAATCAACATACAAAAATCAGTTGTATTTCTGCAGAGTAGCAATGAACTAACTAAAAATGAAATAAGAAAACAACATCTACAATATCATCCCAAAATAATAAAACATTTAGAAATAAATATAACTTAGAAGGGGAAAGACTTATACTTGGAAACTATGAAACACTGATGAAATATATTAAAGCAGACAAATAAATGAAAAGACATCTCATGTTCATGGACTGAGAAAATTAGTATTATTAAAATATCTGTACTGCTCAATGTGATCTACAGATTCAATTCCTATCAAAATCTGAATGACATTTTTTACAGAAATGAACGATTCTAAAATTTATATAGAACCACAAAAGAATAGCCAAAGTGATCTTGATAAAGAAGAACACAGCTGGAGACATCACAATTACTGATTTCAAAATATGTTACCAAGCTACAATAATTAAAACAGTGGGATTCTAACATAAAGACAGACACAAAGACCAATGAAACAGTATAGAGTTTCCAGAAATAAACCCACAGATATCCAGTCAATATATCTTTGACAAGGATGACAAGAACACGAAAGTGTGGAAAGAATAGTCTCTTCAATGAATGGTACTGGGAAGACCAGGTATTGACATGCAGAGTGCAAAATTGGAACCCTGTCTTACGCTGTGCACAAAAATAACCTCAAAATGGATTAAAGACTTAAATGTAAGACTTGGATTTGTAAAACTTATTGAAGAAAGCATAAAGGAAAACCTTGTTTATGAGCTTCTTTATTAGTCTTAGCAATGATTTATTAGATATGACACCAAAACACAAAACCCCAAAATAGAAAACTAAAAGCTTCTGCACAGCAAAGGAAACAGTTAACACAGTAGAGTAAAAAGTCAAGCTATGTGTTGAAAGTAAATATTAGCAAACCATACATCTGGTAGGGGGTTAATATCTAAAATATGTAAGAAACTCCTACAACTCGGTAGGAAGAAAGCCCAGTTACAAAATGGCAAAGAATATTAATTGAAATTACTCAAAAAAACAAACAAATGGCCCCAAGATACATGAAAGGGTGCTCAACAATACTCATCTTCAGGGAGATGCAGATCAAAAGAGCAATGAGATATCACCTCATACCTTTTACGATGACCATTATCTAAAAAACAAAATATCAAGTGTTGATAAAGATGTGGAGGAACTGGGACTATTATACATTGTTGGTGGAAATGAAGAATAGTGCAGCTACTATGGAAAACAGTATGAATGTTCTCAAAAAATTAAAAATAGAACTACCATATGATTTAGCAATTCAATGTATAGATATATAGCCAAAAAATTGAAATCAGGATCTCAAAGATATATCTGCCCCTCCATGTTGATGGCAACATTACTCATAATAGTCACAATATGGAAAAAAACAAATATCCGTCAGATGAATGGATTTGAAAATATGGTATATATGTGCAATGGAATGTCACAGCTTTAAACAAGAAGATAATCCTACTTTTTGTGAACAGCATAGATGAACCTAAGTGATGTTAAGTATGCCAATCACAGAACAAATACTGCATGATTCCAATTATATGAAGTACCACAAATATTTGAACTCATAGAAACAGAAGAATGATAGTTGCCAGGACTGGGGAGGGGTAATGTGAAATTTTTGCTCAATGGGAATAAAGTTTCAATTGTGCTAGATGAGTATGTTCTAGAGATCTGTTGTATAGCATAATACTTACAGTAAACGGTACAGTATTCTACACTTTAAAATATGTTAAGATCTCATGTTAAGTGTTCTTAAACACACACACACAAATACACACAAAAGCACCAGGATATTTTTGGAAGTGATAAATATATTTAGCATCTGGATGGTGGTTATGCTGTATATTTATATATATATATATAAATTCATCAAAATGTAGGCATTAACAATGTAGATTTTTGTATGTCTGTTATATATACCTTGATAAAGCTTAAAAAAATGAAGATGACAAATGGCGTACAAATAAAATACATAAATACATATATATATACAGTTGGGATGTCTGTCATCTTACTGAGGTGTACACCAACATTATATTACTTTGATAAACTACATTTGGTCATGATGTATTATCTTTACATATTGTTAGATTCGTCTTGCTAAAACATTAAAGCATTTTGTATCTATGTTCATTAGTGGTATGTCAGTATTTAACATAAGAGTAGTTAAGTTTTCCGTTTATTTTACATAATTTTGGTCATTTTATATTTTAAAATTTTTTTCTGGGTTGTCAAATTTATGGGTATGTTATTCATTATATTCTCCTATTATCCATTTAATTTCTGTAGGATCTGCTGTGATGCCCGGTCTTTAATTCCAGAAATTGGTATTTCCATTGTAGTTCTTTTAATTTGGTCTTTCTAAAATAGCTTACATATTTTGCTTATCTTTCCAAGAAGCAGAATTTAGTTCCATTCATTTTCTGTGGTTTATTTCTTCAATTGTGTTGATTTCTGCTCTTAGCTTTATAAAGCCTTCCATCTACTTACTTTGAGTTTAATTTGCCATTCTTTTACTTCTTATACTTCCTTCTTTCCTAGCACGAATACTTAAAGGTATAAATTTCCCTCTAAAACTGCTTAAACTCCATGTCTCAACTTTTATATTTTATCATTCAGTTCAGTACAATTCCTAATTTTTTTATTTCTTCTCTGACTCATCTATTATTTAGAAAGGTGTGTTTTGTTTCCAAATTATTTTAGTTGTTATTCATGTTTAATTATGTCATGTCAGAATTCCGTTCTTTTAAACATCATTGGGACTTGCTTTATGGTTCAGCATGTTTGTCTGTCATGTAACATACTATGTATACATGAAAATAAATATTCTGATGTTACTGTGTTTGACTTCCATAAATACTAGTCAACTGAAAAGTATATGTATGTATTTTTAATTTTGTATGTCTGCTGTTTTTTTGCCCAATTATATCAACTGCCGAGAGTGGGCTTTTAAAATCTTCAATTCTGATTTTGGAATTATTGATTTATTACTTTATTTATATGGATATTTTCTTCATGCATTTGGAAACTCTCTTAGAGCCATACACATTCATAATATTTTTCTGTAGAATTGGCACCTTTATTGTTAGAAAATATTTCTCAGTATCTTTGGTAGTATTTGTGTTTTAATACCTATTTTCCATTAATATAGCCACTTTAACCATCTTATACTTACTATTTTGTGGTATATAGTTTTCTATCCATTTGCTTTCCACCTATGTGTGACTATATTTAGAGTGCATCTCTTGTAGACAGCAAGCTGGGTCTCTTTCTTAAAATCCCTTCTTAAAATCTCTGCCTTTTTTTTTTTATTTTTTTTTTCTTTTGAGACGGAGTCTTGCTCTGTCTCCCAGGCTGGAGTGCAGTGGACGGATCTCAGCTCACTGCAAGCTCCGCCTCCCGGGTTTACACCATTCTCCTGCCTCAGCCTCCCGAGTAGCTGGGACTACAGGCGCCCGCTACCTCGCCTGGCTGGTTTTTTGTGTGTGTGTTTTAGTAGAGATGGGGTTTCACCATGTTAGCCCAGGATGGTCTCGAGCTTCCTGGACCTCGTGATACTGCCCGTCTCGGCCTCCCAAAGTCCTGTGATTACAGGCTGAAGCCACCGCGCCCGCCAAATCTCTGCCTTTTGATGAAGTCTACTAACATTAAATGTACTGTTTATATTGTTTAGTTTGTGTCTACTATTTTATTATTGTCCTATTTCTTCTTTTTATCTATTCTCTTTTCCTGTCTACCTTCAGGTTTTATATTTTAGAATTGTATTTCTACTGGAAAGCATTAAAATATTCTAAAAATAAAATGTAACTAGTATGATGATTTTTATTTCTAACTGTATGTCTTTGTATGTATTACTGAAAAATTCAAACATCTTTAACTTTTCACTTCCAGTTATTAGTAAATACTTTATCACTTTACATGAATGTAGGAAATATTCAATCCTATAGGTCCAAGTATATCCCCCTGTCCTTTAATGCTAGAGTGCAAAACAATGGTCATACACATTGTGCATGCCATGTGTCAAGAGATCAGGCACAAATGTGGACAGAGAGAATTAGGGTGTTTTCTCTCTGTAACTTTCACTTCCCTGATTCCTCACGCTGTTCTTCAGCCACAGGGGGGTTTTTTCCCCCCCCTTTCAGCTCAGTTTTCTGATTTCTGCGACCGAAAAACACCACCCTAATTTCAGCAGTTATCCTGCAACAACACACTGAAATGATTGTACTTGCTCCGGCTCAAATTCATGAAAATGGACTTTCACTTCATTTATTACTCCCCTCTTGTATGTGCTCACCACTAGATTCTGGAATCTTCTCATTCTCCATTTCCTTCATGTATCTCCTTTTGTATAATTTTTCAGTTTTATTTGTTTTCTGCATTCTGTTAGAGACTTTATTCTGTATTATGGAAAAAGATTCTGGTTTAAAATTTATTAAATAAATTTATTTTGATTTAATTTATATGTAATAAATATTAATGATATAGTACGATTCTTGGTACATATCAGTGGATGTATATTTTCTCGTTCTTTTAATAATTTTTTGTGTAATTTGTCTATCTTCTACAATAAACATAATTAGATTTGTCATGAAAAAGTAATATAGTGAATGTGTACCCAATGATCCAATTAGGCATATGTTAGTAAAAACATTAATTTAAATTTACATCAAGATTGATGAAGGACTATAATTAGAAAATTTAAAATAAAATTTATTTGCTGTTACTAGGCATGATTTGTCCCATCTTTTTATGTATGCATCAATGAAAATCATGTTGGGCTTGTAAGTAAAATATTTTAAATAAATATTCTGTCATTGTGATTCCACATGGTCTTAGGGATTATAAAACATTAATTTCCCCCAAGATAATTGGAAAATACCTGTTCTCCCGAGTAGAGATATTAACTTAATTGATATAGGCCACATGAAATATCTGTGGTGGGATACTCAGACCATTTACACACACAATATTTCCTTGAATATGTGTTAGGAACTGATAAACACTTCGCCTACGCAAACGTCTCTTGTACTCTTTTCAGAACTTATAGAAACTAGTGGATCATTAGGAGTAATCCCCTGAGTGAGCTTAAACAGTTATTTCAGAGACAGCGAAAAGAAACATCAGTGCTGCCAGAGATTTATTTTAACACTGGACTTCAAGGTCAGAACTCAAATTTTTCTTTTGTAGCATAGATGGCAACAGAAAGGTGAAAGGCTAGGCATCAAATCCATAAGCTTTTATCTTATATAGCTTATGGAAATATGAGTGATTTTTGTAAGATAAAGTACTGTGCAGGGATAGATTTTGATTTCAATCTAGAGTAAATGTGAGTGGGATATAGAGCATGCATAGTAGATTGATAACTTAATCATTCTATCAGTTTCAACTCTGTACAGTCAACTGAATAATACCTACTTTAGAGTTTTGTGCCAATCTTTAAAATTTAAGAATTATAATTGTTACTTTTAAATATCTAACTACAGACTTTGGGTAATGAGATGCTCGAAATGTTCAAACTTGGGTTAAAATTAGTGACTCCTGTGATCACTGCTGAAATTTGAATGTGAAAACTGTATACCATGATAACTACATTCCAAATGGAAAGTATTGGGGAAAATATAAACAGTCAAATACCTCCATGTAAGAAAGGAAACTGAGGGAAGGGAGAGATATGTAAAGATTACCAGAAAGAGAGCTACAATACTGGAGATAGGCCTTGTTTTACATTTTCTTGCTTCCTTTATCAGTCTCATATTCGAAATATTTTGAGACCTTGGAAAATTTAGCATTTTATAAATAGTATCATTGTGTCTAATTTGCGGGCATTGTTGACATAGTCATACATCAACTGAGGGGTAGGGTTCCACCAGAAGTTTATTTTTTTGCCTAGATTTAGATATACAACAAGAGAATTGGGAAGAGTTTGAGGGAAACTCCTATGTTTTGTAAATGAACTTAGAGGATAAATATGCTGCCCAAATTTTGCTAGCTGTTTAGTTGAGATCAGTGACTATTCTGGTATTTTGAATTCTATGATATTTTACATTCAATTATGTCACACTACCTAGACATACAGAAGAATATGTACCGTTTCAAAAACAATTAGTTCACCACAAAATGCATCCCATCTTGCACCACTCCATTACATTTTGTAACATTTATAGATTTATACATATAAAGGTTAGATTGTGTAATTGATTTTTTAAAATCTTAGCTTTATTAAGGAATATTTGGTATACAGAGAAGTGCATATATTTAACATGTACAGTTTTGTAAGTTTTGATATATACTTCTGTGATAACATAGTCGTAAGTAAACATATGCATCACTTCCAGAAGTGTCCTCCCACCCCTTTTCATCTTTTGCAACTACCCCACCTTTCACTTCCACCCCAGGGAGCCCCTGATCTGTTTTCTGTCACTATACATTTGTATTTTTGAGAACATTATATACATGAAATTATATACTATGTACCCTTTATTATTGTCTGACTTCTTTCACACAGCATAATTATTTTGAAATCCATCAATGTTATTGCCTATTTAATAGTTTGTTCCTTTATTTTTCCTAAATAATATTCTGTTATATGGACATACCAAAATACTTTATCCATAAACCTGTGGATGGATAATTTGGAGTTCTTTTCCTATTTTGTGTGTGTGTGTGTGTGCGCGTGCGTGCGTGTGTGTTCCGTTTGGTTGGTTTTTGCCCATATAAAGTTGCTGTGAACATTTGTAAACAAACCTTTGTATACAAATAGGAGTTTACTACTATTAAGATATAACTAGGATCAGAATGACTGGACACATAGTAAGTGCATATTTAGCATTTTCAGGACTACTTTGAACTTCTTTTGAAAGCATTTGTATCATTTTGAATTCCCACCAATAGATGAGAAGTCCAGTCATCCCATATTCTTGCCAATATTTGATATAGTCAGTTAGAAAAAAATAAGCCATTCTTATAGGTATGTCACTGTCTTATTTTGCACTATAGATCATCTTTTCATGTGCTCATTTGCCATCCATATATGTTTTCAAAGGCTAACATTTTATTACGTGTGTTCTCTGTTGTTTTCTACTATATATTTTTTTAATTTTCACTCTGAATTTTTATTATATTTCTCTGTTTAGTTTGGATTTAATTTGCTGTTCTTTCGTTTGTTTCTTAAGGTAAAAACTGAGGTCGTTTAACACCTTGTTTCATTTCAAATATAGGCACCTTGTGCTAAAACTTCCAATGTAATAATTTCCTTAGCCACATCACACATATCTTCATATGTTTTGCTTTGATATTCATATGGTTCAAAATAATTTCAGTTATTGTTATTTATTTATTTATTTATTTATTTATTTATTTATTTATTTTGAGGCAGAGTCTGGCTTTGTCTCCCAGGCTGGAGTGCAATGGTGTGATCTCGGCTCACTGCAACCTCTGCCTCCTGGGTTCAAGTGATTCTCCTGTCTCAGCCTCCTCAGTAGCTGGGATTACAGGCACGCACCACCACACTGCGCTGATTTTTGTAATTTTAGTAGAGACGGGGTTTCATCATGTTGGCCAGGGTGGTCTCGAACTCCTGACCTCAAGTGATCCACCCGCCTCCTCCTCCCAAATTGCTGGGATTACAGGTGTGAGCCACCACGCCTGGCCAATTTCAATGATCTTTATTCATTGCTTAAGTTATTTAAAAGTATAATATTTGAGAATTTCCCAGCTGTCTTTCTGTAATTGACTTCTAATTGAACTCTTCTATGGTCACAGCACATATGTGGTATGATTTGAATCCTTTTAAATTTGACACTTGTTTTATTGCCCAGAATAGGTTTGGTTTTGGTGCATGCTCTGTGTGCATTTGAAAAGAATACATTATTCCATCAAGAGATAAAATGTTCTACAAATGTAAATTAGGTTAATTTGGTTATTCTACAAAACTTTCATTTCTGATTTCCTATCTACTTGTCCTATAAAATGTAAAGAGAGGAATGTTCAAATTTCTGTCTGCAATTATGGATTTTTCTATTTCTCCTTACAATTAAAACACTTTTTGTATGACTTATTTTGAAAATCTGTTTTAAGGTGCATAAAAGTTTAGAATGATTATATCTTCTTCCTGAATTGACCAATATATCATTGAGAAATGGCCCTTTTTATCCCTAGGAACATTCATTTGTCATGAAATTTATTTTGTCAGGTATTAATATAGACGCTCCAGCTTTCTTATGATTAGTATAAGCAGGTTAGGTATTTTCCATCCCTTTACTTTTAACCTACTTGTGTCTTTAAAGTGAGTTTCTTTTTGGCAAAATATAAGTTGGTCTTTCTATTTTATCCAGCTCTATAGGATCTTCCTTTTTACTATCTCACTTAGACCGTGTATATTTCATATGATTGTTGAAAGGCTTGGGTTTACATTTACCATCTTGCTATTTGTTTTCTATTTGCTTTGTTATTTTCTCTCTTTTTTCCTTTTTTTCTTATTTTTTAATAATTTAATTTTATCCTTTGATTTTTATTAGCTAAATTCATTCTTACGCTATTTTAGTGCTTTCTTTTTGGTTTATGATATACCTCTTTAAATTGCAACAGTTACATTCAAGTGATATTATACCACTTCTTATATAGTATAAGAAACTTAGAACATTATCCTTCCATTTCTCTCTTCCTACTTTTTGTGCTATCATTGTCACATTTTTACATATAAAACCCAGAACTCATTATTTTTGCTGTGAAGAGTAAATTATTTTTAAAACTAATTAAATAATAGGAAACATTTCCAGTGTTCTTCATTCTTCTGCATAACCCAGGATTTCCACTTGGTAACATTTTCCTTTTGTATGAATAACTTCCTTTACATAAATAACTTCCTTTGAGATTTCTTGTAGTAAAGGTCTACTGGTGACCAATTCTTGAGGCTTTTGTATATCTCAAATGCCTTTATTTCACCCTCATTTTTGAAAAACATTTTCAGTGGATACAGAATTACAAGGTGACGGCCATTTTTACCTCAATACTATAAATATATTGTACCATTGCTTACTTGTTAGCGTTGTTTCTAACAAAAACAACAAAAAACAATATGCTGTTATCTTTTTTCCTTTACTGGTTGTCTCAGTTCTTTTGCTTGTGATATGTCTTTTATTTCCTGGGTGCTTTAAAATGTTTGTTTTTACCACTGTTTTTACATAGTCGGATTAAGTGGTTCATCGCTATAGTTGTTTTCTGATTCCTTGTGCCTAGCTTTTGTAGAAATATTGAGTTTATATTGTCGATTATTATTATTTTTTTTATTTTTATTTT
>NW_016808524.1:0-4373 GCF_001698545.2 Rhinopithecus bieti | reverse complement strand
TTTTTTTTTTTCCTGCCTAGGCTTCTCTCATGAAAATTAAAAGTGAATATATTATCTTTAGTACTCCTAGCAAGTATCACAAAGGGGGCACAAAACCAGAATGAAACTCCAATTGAAGTTACATGTCTTTTCTTAAAAATCAGATTTTTAGAGTCTGCTTTTAAGAAAGTTGGTGCTTATTAGCCGGGTGTGGTGGTGTGCACTTGTAATCCCAGCTACTCGGGAGGCTGAGGCAGGAGAATTGCTGGAACCTGGGAAGTAAAGGTTGCAGTGAGCTGAGATCATGCCACTGCACTCCAACCTGGGAGACAGAGCAAGACTCTGTCTCTAAATAAATAAATAAATAAATAATCAAATATCGTTTCTAAAAATTCCATCCTTTTAGGATTCCTAATGTGGGAAAAAAACATGTTTATGAATTCACACACCTATTTGCTCATTGCAATGCATTTCTTGCTGAGATTTTAGCATATAGGCTTCTAAAGTAACAAATTTTAAAGCTGGGGAGAGTATGTGTGTTCAGTTTTTTAATTTCTGGAATTTTTTTGTTACGATTTTTAGAAAGTGTCACATAATTTTATACTTGAACATTGTGATCTTTATAAGCATATTTTAATTGAAATATAAGTTTTGGTTTAAAATATGTATATATGTAGTTTTTTCAAGGAATATGTAATACTAGGAAGTTATTAAACTATTCATTAAATTTGTAATCCATTGAATGAACTCAAGAAAATATTCTAAACTTATTGTTCTACATTATGGGGGCCTTTGGTGTGTTTGTGCTGTAGGCTTATCTGACAGATTTGGTGGTAGTTTTGAAGGGTTTTGATATTGAAATGTATATTTTAAAATCTACCACTTCGGAGATTCTACAGAAATATTGAGGATTCTTACCTAACTGAATAATAGGTTTTCTCTAATTAAGATTACCATTAAAAAACTACAAGAAGTCAAAATTTTCTTGAGACAGAAAACATACCATAGCACTTTTAAAACATGGTTTTTATAGCAACACTTTTCTTTGTAAGTTTAACATATTAATTTTAGTTTATACAATTATTATTATACTTATGAAACTGAGTATAGAAAAAGACAGCAAGGGAAAATATGCTATAAGGTAACTAGAGATGTTAATCATTTTCATAATATTTTCTCTCTCTCTCTGCTAAGTGTTTCTTATGTTGACAGCCATTTAATTATATTTTTCTAAGTTTGAATAAGTCCATATTTTCCATTAAAATGTTTTAGGTTCATGGGTATATGTGCAGGTTTATTACATGGGTAAATTGCATGACACAGAGGTTTGGTGTACAGATGATTTCATCAACGAGGTAATAAATGTAGTATTCAATAGTTATTTTTTTCATAGTACTCAATAAGTGGTTTTTTGAACCTCACCCTCCTCCCAACATCTACACTCAACTGACTTTGTGCCTATGTGTCCTAAATGATTAGGTCCCACTTGTAGGTGAGAAGAAGCAGTATTTGTTTTTCTGTTTCTGTATTAATTTGTTTAGGATAATGTCCATCAGCTGCATCTATGTTGCTGCAAAGATCATGAGCCCATTCTTTTTTTATAGCTACATAGTATTCCATGGTGTGTATGTACCACATTTTATTTATTCAGTCCACTGTTGATTGGCAATTAGGTTGATTCCATGTCTTTGCTGTTGTGAATAGTGTTGTGATATATGTACATGTGCATGTATCTTTATAGTAGAATGATTTATAATCTTTTAGCTATATACCCAGCAATGGGAATGCTAGGTCAAATGGTATTTCTCTTTTAAGTTCTTTGAGAAATCTCCAGACTTCCACAGTGAATGAACTAGTTTACATTTCCACCAGCTATGTATAAGAGTTCTCTTTTCTTTGCAAAGTCACCAGCATCTGTTTTATTTTGTCTTTTAATGAATAACCATTCCGTCTGATGAAGATTTTCTCTCATTGTGGTTTTGATTTTTATTTCGCTAATCATCAGTGATGCTGAACGTTTTTATATGCCTATTGGCCATGTGTATGGCTTCCTTTGAAAAGTGTATGTTCATGTCTTTACCCATTTTCTAATGGGATTGTTTTTTGCTTGTTGATTTAAGTTCCTTATAGATTCTGGATATTAGACCCTTTATCAGATTCATCACTGACAAAAGTTTTCTCCCATTCTGTAGGTTATCTGTATACTCTGTTGATAGTTTCTTTTGCTGTGTGGGAGCCCTTTAGTTTAATTTGGTCCCACTTGTCAATTTTTGTTTTGTTGCAATTGCTTTTGGAGTCTCTATCATGAAATCATTGCCTGGGCCAGTGTCCAGAATGGAATTTCCTAGCTTTTCTTCTAGGGTTCTTATACTTTTAGGCTTTACATGTAAGTCTTTAATCCATCTTGAGATCATTTTGTATATGGTAAGGGAAAGGGGGTCTAATTTAAATCTTTAGCATATGGCTTGCTAGGTTTCCCAGCACCACTTATTGAATAGGGAGTTCTTTCCCCATTGCTTGTTGTTATCAGCTTTGTCAAAGATCAGATGGTTGTAGGTGTACAGCCTTATTACTTGGTTCTCCAACGTATTCCATTGGTCTATATGTCTGTTATTGTACCAGTACCATGCCAGTTTGATTACTATAGCCTTGTAGTATAGTTTAAAGTCAGGTAGTGTGATATAACCAGCTTTGTTCTTTTTGCTTAAGATTGTTTTGGCTAAGCTCTTTTTTTTCTCCATATGGTTTTCAGAATTTTTTTATAATTCTGTGAAAAATGTTATTGGTAGTTTGATAGCAATAGCATTCAATCTGTAAATTTCTTTGGACACTGTGGTCATTTTAACAATATTGTTCCTTCCCACCTATGAGTATGGAATGTTTTTCCATTTGTTTGTGTCACTGCTGATTCCTTTCAGCAGTTTTTTTCAATTCTTGTTGCAGCCATGTTTCACTTCCCTGGTTACCTCTATTTCTAAGTATTTTATTCTTTTTGTGACAATTGTGAATGAATTGTGTTCTACATTTGGTTCATAGCTTGAACAGTATTGGTGCATAGAAATGCTTGCTACTAATTTTTCTACATTGATTTTGTATTGTGAAACTTTGTTGAAGTTGTTTATCAGATGTGGGAAACTTTTGGCAGAAATTATGAGGTTTTCTAGGTACAGAACCATATCTTCTGCAAACAGGGATAGTTTGACTCTCTCACTCTTCCTATTTGCATGTCTTTTATCTTTCTCTTACCTGATTGCTTTTGCGAGTCTTCCAGTATTATACTGAATAGAAGCAATGAGAGTGGGCATCCTTGTCTTGTTCTGGTTCTCAAGGGGAATGTTGCCAGCTTTTGCCCGTTCAGTATGAGGTTGATTGTGGGTTTCTCATGGGTGGCTCTTATTATTTTGATGCATATTCCTTCAGTGCATAGTTTTTTAAGGGTTTTAACACCCAGGAATGTTGAATTTTATTAAAAGCTTTTATACATCTATTGAGATGATCATGTGTCTTTTAGTTCTGTTTATCACATTTCTTGATTTGCATATGTTGAACCAACCTTGCAACCCAGGTATGAAGCCTGCTTAATCGTGGTGGATTAAGTTTTGATATACTCCTGGATATTTGCTAGTATTTTATTGAGGATTTTTGCATCTGTGTTCAGTAGGGACATTGGCTTGAAGTTTTTGTTTTGTTTTTTATTCTCACTGTGATTCTGCCAAGTTTTGATATGAGGATAATGCCTGCTTTCTCATGAGTGAGGGCAGAGTCCCTACTCCTCGACTTTTTGGAATAGTTTCAGTAAGATTGTTATCAGCTCTGCTTTGTACACATGGTAAAATTTGGCTGTGAATCTGATTGGTCTAGGGCTTTTTCTGGTTGTAGGTTTTTCGTTACTGATTCAATTTCAGAACCCATTATATGTCTCTTCAGGGTTTTGTTTTCTTCCTGGTTCAATCTTGGGAGGTTGTATGTTTCCAGGAATTTATCCAATATTTTTGGCTTTCCACTTTGTGTGCATAGAGAAATTCATAATAGTCTCTTAGAGATCTTTTGTATATCTGTAGGGTCGGTGTTAGTGTCCTCCTTGTGATTCATGATTGGGTTTATTTTGATCTTCTCTCTTTTTTTCTCTATTAGTCTAGGTGCTGGTGTATCAATCTTATTTAGTCTTTCAAAAATACACTTTTTAGTTTCCTTGATTTTTTTGTATCTTTTTTGTCATTTCCATTTCAGTCAAATAGGCTCTGATTTTGGTTATTTCTTTTTTTCTGCTAGCTTTGTGGTTGATTTCCTCTTGTTTTTCTGTTTCTTCTGGGTGTGATGTTAGATTGTTAATTTGAGGTCTAAGTTTGTGATGTGGACGTTTGGTGCTGTAAACTTTCCTTAACACTGCTTTA
>NW_016808523.1:0-8649 GCF_001698545.2 Rhinopithecus bieti | reverse complement strand
GTATGAGGAAGAAAAGTTGGTAAAGAACATTTAGGACTCTCAGAAAAATACAAATGCAGATACCTTTGCTCCCTGCTCATACATCAACAGTAAGATACACAATATTTCTTACATTGCACTATTTGTTTTAATTGTATAGATTGTAATAAATATTACTGTTTTTAGCTGTTTAAAAACAGCTCAGGCTTTTGCTATATATAAAGGTGTCCCTAATGCAAAACTTGGCTGACATTTGAAAATTTTACAAAACATTTTAACTTCTTTTGAAGGATTAGTTTAGTGCTACTGTCTATAGCCATTTGCAAACACACACACACACACAAAAATAGGATAAAAAGATGCCTTATAGTTTAAAAGAAATATTACACTTACAATACAAATATTAACAACAAGAGTCACTACTGAGACTTAATGTGCAACATCTTCATAGGCATAATAGTTACTGAACTAACTAAGGTTACGTATTTCCCTATGTACAATTATGGGTGGATTCCACATGCACATTGAACATCCACAAGTTACATGTTATAGCACACTCACATACACACAGTCCTATATACCAAAAAACATTTAATGTATGTTTAATGATGTTGCCTGATACTTTGTGCTTTTTAAAAGCTTCATATATGTAGACATTTGCAGGTTTCCTTTTAAAACAGAGCAATCTTGGCATCAGACCTGCAACATGATTTCTAGTATAACTGTTTCCCTCAGTACAAATTATTGGAATTTTTGTTGAACACCTTCCAAATATTTAAAATATCTATCCAAGTACCAGTGATCTGACATTGAATGAAACATCAATTCTTAATAAAGGCTTCTGTATCTGCCACCGTCTTTGCAGTTATCCCTTTGAATTCTTTAGTATATGAGCTCCAATTGTGTAAAGAGATTTCTGGATACTCAAGGAGTTTCTCATTTATGAGCTTTTGGATGTCTACAGCTGGCTGCCCTGACAGAAAATGTCTTGACATTCATTTTACTCACAGGATTTCTCTCCTGTGTGATTTCTATGTTGCAAAACAAAAGTATGACTTCTGAAAGGTTTCCCTCCTGTTTTACAATTTGCATGACTTCTGTCATCTATATTATCTAATATTTAGAAAAGTCTACAATATGACAAAATTTTCTCCCAAATAAATGTACAGAATCTCTGTATTTGCTGATACACAGAAAGAGCAAAGATTGTAGCTGAAAATTTCCCTATATTGATGTGATTCATAAGGTGTACCTCTTGTGTGAATTATCTGATTGTTCTGAAGGATGAATTCAGTCAAGAGAATTTCCCAACTCATCTTGCTTCTCAGCCTTCCTCTTCTTTGTGTGTGTCTTCTGATGTGCAGTGAGTTGTGACTTCTGGATAAAGGTTTCCCCACACTCCTGACACTCATAGGGCTTCTCCCCTGTGTGTTTTCTCTGATGTATAATAAAATGTGACTTCTGAGAAAAGGACTTCCCACATTCCTTGCATGCATAGGGCTTCTCTCCTGTGTGAGTCCTTTGATGTAATCTGAGGACCGAATTCACAGAGAAAGATTTGCCACATTCTGTGCATTCATAGGGCTTCTCCCCTGTGTGTTTTCTCTGATGTTTAGTGAGGTCTGATTTATAGTAAAAGGTTTTCCCACATTTATTACATTCAAAGGGTTTCTCCCCTGTGTGAGTTCGCTGATGTACTGTGAGGGCTGACTTCTGGTAGAAGCATTTCCTACATTCCTTACATTCATAGGGTTTCTCTCCTGTGTGAGTTCTCTGATGAGTTTTGAGGTGTGAATTCCTAGAGAAGAATTTCCCACATTCCTTACATTTATAGGGTTTCNGTGCCCTCCCATTTCCAGTAACTCCTTCAAGACTTTTGCTTACAAATCTTTAATCTTAAACATTAATTCTTGAACTTGCCTTGAATTTCCAGCTTGGCTTTCCCGGTATCTTGCTTCTAGATCATGAATACTCCATAGGTCTTCTACAAAGGAATCAAAAATTTAATACTTTATAAATATTAACACATTAATATTGTCATAGCATTGATTCTTAGGCTTCAGGCCAATTTCTCATAATGAAAGAACCTCAAATGCAAATTTCCTCTAGCCCATTGTTTTAGAAAAATAAACTAAAACGAACACTAAAAACTGCTGTCACACACAGAAGAAGGAGCCTAGCTGTAGACCCATGTACTCTGACATTTTTACAAATATGACCTTAAGAGCTTGGAGGCGAAAGTTAAAGACAAAAAAAGAACTGGGAGAGGAGAACGTAAGATATTAAAAGTGTTGCTGAACAAGCGTGTGGGAAGTATAGAGAATGCTGTGAGCCCCTTAAGTACCATGAACAGTAAGCAGGATAAGAAAAACTACTGGACAACAGTGTTCCCTGGAATTACACGGAAAAGATTAAACTGGAAGAAGGAGCTGAAGTATACTGAAGTACAGGTCTTTATTGCCTCAAACCTAGATTACTGTGCTAGGATTGCTAGTACTTAGCAGACAAACTTCTACTTTATTTCCTCTTCATCCATCCACAGCAATCTAGGTGTCAATACTAAAGGGACTTTCTCAGAACATCAGTTTCCTCAGGCTTAGAGGAAGAGTCCTGTAGCTTGGGCTTTCACTCTCCATCTAGCTGGCTTTGTTTTCAGGACAGGAAGATGGAGGACCACATATATCCAAAAGGAAGGATTTTCTTAAAAGCATCAGGATAAACCATCTATACAAGGATGAATTCCTAGTTGTAACACCAGAGATTTTCAATCCTGAACTCATCCTGACCACCAAATCCTGCACTTCTAAAGCACTTGTTACTTATGACTCAGCACTAGTCTTGAATTTCATTTTCATATCTCACTTCTTCCATCTCTGCTTCCAATTTACTACAGGATCTTTAAAGGTCAAATTATTGAACATCATTCTAGAATCTTTAGTGACCCTCATATTTATGCATCTTTAAATGCATGAAAGCAAGTGAAAGGTTATCAGTAGAGGCTTGGGGTTGGAATTTCATAGCAATGGTGGGGAATACATAAGAAAAGTCACTTGATAAGGAATTATGCAACGTTAACTCAGGCACACATGAAATAAGATTATATGAATGGGCCGGGAATGGTGGCTCATGCCTGTAATCCCAGCACTTTGAGAGGCTGAGGTGGGTGGATCACCTGAGGTCAGCAGCTCGAGACCAGCCTGACCAACATGGTGAAACCCCGCCTCAACTAAAAATACAAAAATTAGCTGGGCCTGGTTGCAGGCACCTGTAATCCCAGCTACTCAAGAGGCTGAGGCAGGAGAACCACTTGAATTGGGGAGGTGGAAGTTGCAGTGAGCCAAGATCGCGCCACTGCACTCAAGCCTGGGCAACAGAGTGAGACTCCATCTCAAAAAAAATCTTATGTTTGGAAAACATTTGAGAGCATAGTAAAATGGAAGTTAACAGGTGTTTTGGGGCCACAAGGAGAAATAAGTTGCATAGGCAAGAGAGGGCCAGACTAGTTCTTGACAGAAAATTCATGTAAATGAATATTACTAATACCTCCTTACCCTTGTAAGTTTTTTATTTTGTCTAAATGACTTAATACTAAATGACTTAATACTGAGTCAGTATTAAGTATACCATGAAGGCTTCTGACAATGTACATCTGCTGCATTACACAGCTACTGTGGGAATTTAGATCAACAATTTTTGTTTTGATCCTAACAAGGAAGGAAGTGGAATGAGCAGAACTATCTTACAAGAAGGTAAAAATATGGGATCAGAATATAAATAGGGCAAAGATGCTGGAGAGGTCAATTTTAGGAGTCCTTATCATAAAAACCAATGCATTGGCCTTAAGAATGGATGAGCTCTTACAGGAGTTAATAAAAAAAGCACAGAGCAGAAAGTAGAGAGTGTCTGTCTGTTGTCAATTATTTTATATATATTTTTATTTCTTTTTTTCATGAACATGAGTCTCACTGTTGCCCAGGCTGGAGTGCAGTGGGGCGATCTTGGCTCATTGTAACCACTGCTTCCTGGGTTCAAGCGATTCTCGTTGTCTAAGCCTCAGTCTCCCAGGTAGCTGGGACTATAGGTCTGCACCACCATGCCTGGCTAATTTTTGTATTTTTAGTAGAGACAGGGTTTCACCATGTTGGCCAGGCTGGTCTCGAACTCGTGCCCTCAAGTGATTCACCCGCTTTGGCTTCCCAAAGTGCTGGGATTATAGGCGTGAGCCACGGCGCCCAACCAGTCTCTTGTTAATTAATATTCATTCTTTCAATAAATATCTAGTGAGCAACTAATATGTACTAGGCATTGTTCCTGATACTGGCAACACATCTGTGCACAAGTTAGAAAATACATCATAAACATTTAAGGAGGCAGGATGAGATTGCCTTAGTGTTATCCAAATAAGATACAGTAGATTTTAGGGGGGATAAGGAGTGCTTTGTGGGAAGGATAAACACAGTATAGCAGGAAGTAGCAACTCCGAAATGAAAGAATTGTTGAGCCGCATAACGATTTTTAATCTGAGTTCAGAGTTTAAAGAAAATATGGGAAATTAAAATTGGTGCTAAAATAACTGAAGTATTTTGTTGTTAATAAAAGGAGGGAGATGCCATTTAAAAAAGTTTTAAGTTAGATTTACAAACACTTTATAGTTGCATACTCTAATGGCAGGGAGTAACTGGTGATGCTAGAGAAAAAGACAAAATCTTACAAGGTAAGGAGGGATTAGAGTTTGTATATAGGAAAGAGAAGTAAATCTATTTAAAACATGTCTAGCAAAGGAGAGAATTTAAGTGGAAAGAACAAAAATTGGAGGTGTGAATTAGGTTTTTTCACATGTGCAAATAAAGTGTCCTTAATCACTTCCAAAACTATAGGGCATTTATAAAGAGACTACCTAGGCTGGGCGTGGTGGCTCATGCCTGTAATCCCAGCACTTTGGGAGGCTGAGGTGGGTGAATCACCTGAGGTGGGGAGTTGGAGACCAGCCTGACCAACATGGAGAAATCTCGTCTCTACTAAAAGTACCAAATTAGCCAGGCATGGTGGTGCATGCCTATAATCCCAGCTACTCAGGAGGCTGATGAGGCAGGAGAATTGCTTGAACCTGGGAGGTGGAGGTTGAGGTGAGCTGAGATGGCAACATTGGACTCCAGCCTGGACAACAAGAGCAAAACTCTGTTTCAAAAAAAAGTGAAAGATTGCTGAAAAATATTTCAGAAGGCAAGAGGCACCAACCACTCACCAGCAACATGGGATATAATTTCTTCTAACTCACCAGAGAAACCCCGATGTGGATATTCTACTTCTAATATCCACGGCTTTCTTCCTTGCTTCAACTTGAAGACTGCATTTGGCTTATTCACATGGTAACCTATGAATGGAAAATATCAAGGAAATGATACAAATTGCTTGGAATTTAGGGACTGTGAAAGATGAGGAAGTGGAGTTTCAGGAGAATGATGAAGGTTGCAGTTAGGCTTGGCAAATTTAGATTCTTTCAGTGGGGAGACAGGGACACAAATATTTTTTCTAGCACCCAAAATGGATTTATTAACTTCAAACTCTGAATCATAGCTAATGTCAATCATTCAACCCTATAGGGACCTTTTATATTCCAGCAGCCAAGAAGGGAGATGCAAACTACCGGGATTTACACCTGGGGAAGTTTTCCTCACCTACTGAGACCAGGTGACTATAGTTTTCCAGCATCACATCCTTATACAGAGTCCTCTGAGCAGGAGTCAGTAACTTCCATTCCTCCTTGGTGAATTCCACAATAACATCCTTTAATGTCACGGGTCCCTGGAATAACAAGCTTCAGTTCAATCTGAAGTAACCAGAATAGATAGCATACCATTGAAAAGACATGTGAGCTAGCTCTTAGTGTACTAACTGCAAAGTTCACTCTGGAGAGTTAGGATATGTGCCATGCTGTACCCTGCTTTATTCATAGAAGGAATGTTTGTTCATTACATATTTACTGAGCTCCCACTCCATGCCTGGAACTCTGCTGAAGATACAAAGATGAAGAAAAAAATAAGTGTCATGTGCCGCATAATGACATTTCAGTTAATGATAGATTCCATATATGATGACGATCCTATAAGAAAATACAGTATTTTATTGTCTGTTTTCTATGTTTAGATACACAAATCCTTACCATTGTGTTATAAATTGCCTACAGTGTTCAGTACAGTAACATACTATAGAGGTTTGTAGCCTAGGAGCAATGGGCGACACCACATAGCCTAGGTGTGCAGTCAGCTGTACCATCTAGGCTTGTGTAAGGACACTCTATGATGTTTGCATGACGAAGTCACCTACTGATACGTTTCTCAGAACATATCCCCATCACTAAGTGATACATGACTCTATTCCTGTTAACGAGGAGCTTATATTTTGCCAGGGAGACAAAGGTGAAAATGCTAAATTACAGTATGTGAAGCAGGTGCCATGACAGAAACAAGTACACAATATGAGATGGCCACAAATGGGGTAATTATTTGCATTTCATATTGTCACAATAGATTTTATTAGGTGGTCAAACTAACTTTAGGAATAAAGAAAACATAATTGGCAAAGGCATGGATTCATGAGAAATGGCAAGTTTAGGAAACCACATATAACTTGGTAGGTATGATACCTATGGTGGGTATATACCAATGGTAAGTATATACCATAGGTTGCTAGTTATATACCTATAGTAGGGCACAGGACCAAGATTAGTTAGAAGGTTACAGTGTAGAGTCAAGGGACAGGACAAGAAGAAATTCTGAATCTGTCTTTTGGACTAGTAAAATATACTTTGGATATACACTTAACAAATAAATCTCTGCTTAATACATACATTTGCTTGTATTAATGTTTATTAAGAATTAAGGCAAAGAGTGTGGTGGCTCAGGCCTGTAACACCAGCTACTTCAGAGGGTGATACGGGAGAATCAGATGAACCTGGGAAGTCAAGGCTGCAGTAAGACACAGCGAGACTCTATCTAAAAAAAAAAAAAAAAAAAAAAAAGGGGGGAAAGTGGCCCACGCCTGTAATCCCACCACTTTCGGAGGCCGAAGCCGGTGGATAACCTGAAGGCAGGAGTTTGAGATCTGCATGGCCAACATGGCAAAACCCCATCTCTACTAAAAAAAATACAAAAATTAGCTGGGCATGGTGGCACACACCTGTAGTCCCAGCTACTCAGGAGGCTGAGCCAAAAGAATGGCTTGAACCTGGGAGGCAGAGGTTGCAGTAAGCCAAGATTGTGCCACTGAACTCCAGTTTGGGTGACAGAGCGAGAATCCATCTCAAAATAATAATAATAAATTTAACAAGTTTGTTTTTGTTCATATAAGAGAAAACATAAAGAGATATTCTGCTATTTCATACTATGTGAAATGTCTTATATATCTCTGGGATGCTCACCATTCACTGTGTAGATGAAAATACAGACACCAGGAACCACTGAAGAGACATGTCAAGTAAGCACTGGAGTTATAGGGGTAAATGAGTGGCTTAGGAGAAAACTTTAATGTAAAAGTGGCAAATAGCACATTAGAAAATCAGAAAACATTTATATAAAAGCAACAGCAGTGGGGAAAGAAGTATAACGTGACTTTGTGATTAATTGGACATTAGTTAACAATCACTGGGAGAAAGGGGGAGGGCAGCACCCATAGTGTCTGTATGCCTTGCTTGTGAGTACAGTCATAGTGCCAATTATTTTCATTCCTTCACTTTTATTGGTAGAACTGTTTAAGGCTATGAAATTTCCTCTAATCACTGCTTTATTTATACTCCATGAAATCTGAAAGGCAGTATTTTTACTTGCAGAACATCTTGGCTGGATATAAATTCTTGGTTCATTTTTTTTTCTTCTTCTTCTTTTGAGATGGAGTCTGGCTCTGTCTCCCAGGCTGGGTGGCGCAATCTCGGCTCACTGCAACCTCTGCCTCCCAGGTTCAAATGATTCTTCTACATCAGCCTCCCAAGTAGCTGGGATTACAGGCGCCTGCGACCACACCCGGCTAATTTTTGTATTTTCAGTAGAGACGGGGTTTCAGCATGTTGGCCAGGCTGGTCTCGAACTCCTGATCTCAAGCTCACTGCAAGCTCCGCCTCCCGGGTTCACGCCATTCTCCTGCCTCAGCCTCCCGAGTAGCTGGGACTATAGGCGCCCCCTACCTCACCCGGCTAATTTTGTACAAACTAACATTATTATGTGGCAACCAGGAAGTCTGTAAATGAAAACAGGAATACAAGGAAAAGGATAAGTTGGGCAGGAGTTAATGAGTTGAATTGTGTTCATTCTGTGCTTAAAGTGACTGTGGAACATAAAGATGGAATTGTCCATTTTGGCAGATACACATATGAGTAAGTTTCCACAGACAGAATTTTCAAATATATAAAAAACAGAGCTCTAGAAGAGCCCAAAAAAGAAGGTGTGGGGGCTGGGCACAGTGGCTCACGCCTGTAATCCCAGCACTTTGGGAGACTGAGGTGGGTGGATCACGAGGTCAGGAGATCGAGACCATCCTGGCTAACATGGTGAAACCCTGTCTCTACTAAAAATACAAAAAAAAAAAAAAAAAAAAAAATTAGCAGGGTGTGGTGGTGAGCGCCTGTAGTCCCAGTACTCAGGAGGCTGAGGCAGGAGAATGGCCTGAACCTGGGAG